>NW_022196904.1:28884840-28924840 GCF_008632895.1 Mastomys coucha
TGTAAATAAAGAAAATATCTAATAAAAAAAAAGAAAAGAAATCCAACTGCCACCAGAGAGGTCTCCATACTTTTAAACCTTCCAATATTAGCACAATCCCAGCTGATGGATGATATTGATTAATGCTATTAGCTCCTTCCAAATATACTTGCAACTTAGTCAATTCTGTCATTTAATAATTTTGCTAAATCTCAAAAAATGGAGACGCAATCTCGCCTGGAAGAAGGCAGCCCTGCTAGTTATTTACAGATTGTAACATTTACATAAGAGTTTAGTTTAACAAGAGATACAAATATAGATAAAACCCTTAGGACTTCATTCTCTGAACTGCCCTCTAAAAATCTGCCCTGCAATTTGCAAACTGAATTTTGTGCAGACTATTCCTGGAAGGCTTTGTGAATTAGGGAGAACTAACTCAAAGCAAGGGCTGGCTAATCACAATTTTGCAAATTGTACTTAGCAATCATCCTCACATTGTGAAATTTCGATCTATAAAATGCTGATGTTTTAAAGTTGAAAAATAAATTAGCTCACGAGAACTATTTCACCATAAAAAAATAAATAAATAAAATCAGTCTGAGGCTTTACGACTAAATTATTTGTTTAAAAAAATTAAAAAATAGTCACATTGGTAGCAAATATTAAATAAAAGTAGGATATCATTCAAGCATGTTCCTGCCACAACCATCTGAATGAGAGAGGGGGGGGGGGGGGGGAGAGAGAGAGGAAAGAAGGAGAGAGCATGCACTTCCAGGCATCCCCATCTGCATGGCCTGTCCTATAAATACTCACCTGCCAGGAGCACGTGGATTCTATAACTCTCCAGCATGTGCTGTGGTCATGCCCAGACTTCTATTTTAAATGCTTCCAGCACATTCATCTATGGTCTGGAGAAGCCTTCTCAGACAGTGCCTGGATTAGTCAACAGTCTTTGACATGTCATCTATTCACTTGCTAAATCCAATTCACGTCTGTTCAGCCTAAGAAGTTGGCAGTTAGTGCACATTTGTTTATTTGTTAAAAGCAATGTTATGTGGGTTACAAATACCCTAACAATATCAAATCACAAGGAAGAGAGAGCAGCCTCAAAGGCATACGGGGAGCAGGTGTATCTGAAAGGGGATTTGCCTTGGGTGAAGAGAGCTGACTTCAAAGGGGTGTGGGTCACAAGACCCACGGCTGTTGGCTTATTTGTAGAGAACATCCTAAAGACTGTTGCCCTAGGAGAAGAGTATGCATACATACACATTGTGTGTAAGCATACACATAAGCACAGGTTTGGGTGTGCACACATGAGTCCTCACTTCATCCTCCGTATCCCATACTACATACAACACATGAAGCCAAGCCAAAGAAGCATGACTTCTCATGCTCACCACTGCCTGCTGGCTCATAGGCTCCAAGACCTCCTATGGACTTTGTCTCTAATTGAATTTTGCAATGTTTAAAGTTATCTGAAGCAGAACATGGTGGCACACACCTGTAATCCCAATATTTAAGAGACTGGAGTGGGAGACTCTTAAGTAAGAGGCCAGCCTGAGGTACATAGTTAGACTGCGTTTCTAAACAAATTGGTAGGTAAGGAAAAAAAGACGAAGGTCTTGCTTGAAATAAGCCCGTGTTTCAATTTTGCCCTTTTCGGCCACTGTGCTGGCCCCTGCCCCTTTCTTGCTTGAGCACGAACTAGCCCTCTCGGGAGCCACAGCATCATTTCTCTGACACTTTGCAGACCTTCCTCTGTTTTGTTTTGTCTTGTTTTGGTTTCATTTTCTTCTTATTCCTTAGTTGTCACACCAAGCAAAATAAATGCAGCTTACTTCTGACACGCTGTCACCCCGGGTATCATAGGCTCCTGGAAGGGGCCAGAGCACATTCCTGGGCACCCTATAGGTGAACTTCAGGATTGGGAATAGCCTCTAATAAACTCAAAGGAGCCATGGGGATATCACTGCAAAGGTCCCACAATAATGTCCTTGGAAAGAACTGGCCCTATGCCTGTCATGGCTCTGCTGCCTGCCCTTCGGGTCTCACGATGGAGACACCCAGCAGTTCCCTTCCTCAGAATGCATCTCTTACCTTAGGCTTCCATTTGCTCAGCCTGCAGCTTAAGCATTTCCTGTAAGATTACTTCTATAGAGCAAATATTTATAGTAGTAAGTACCATCAAAATATGATCTGCATTCGAGTGTTTCCTATAGGTGGTTGTGAAGAACAAGAAGTCACGGCCTGAGTGGTGAAGAGGAGGAATGGAGCCTGTGGGCAGCCCTGAAGACTGGCAAAACACCTCCCTAGGGGCTCTCTGCAGCATTAGTAACATGTGCCTTCCAACAGCAAGGCCCAGGGGTCCCTGATAGGGTACTCAGAACTCCTCTAGCACGTAGAATCTATGGTTTGCACAGAATCATAGCCAGTAGTCCATGCAAGTGCTGGGCTCAAACATACAGGCCTCTGTGCCCCAAGGTCCTGGAGGAGATAAAGAAGACGACAGTGGTAGGACCCAGAGACCAGTCTAGGAAAGAAAGTGACTTAGTCTCTGTGAACTAACACCTAGGTCGAGTAGAAACTGCTTCTAGAGCTTTCCAAAAGTTCTTCAACACATTCATTCCACGTCTGGTGGAATGGATGCTAAAGAAGGCACATGCTCTGATAAAAGAGAGTGAGAAGACCTCACCTTTCCCTGCCCAGAGCATTACTTGTCACCTTGACTCAATAGGCCTGGCCTCCCAAATCTCCTTGGCACTGAATATCACTACTCTTTAAGAAGCTGGCCAGTAAGAAGGACTTATTAGATTTGTATTTCCCTTATCAACCATGCAACGCCCTATTTTTATATACGTGGCCCCCACCCCAGTGTCTTCTCTGAGTTGTATTGATAAGATTTTTCTCATTGATATGTAAAAGCTCTTTACATATGTTGAATATGAACCCTTTATTAGATATATTTAAAATGCTTTCTTCGATATCCAAGGCAGATGGCTCTAGTGGACTGCTTAGGACATCATGTTGGAGCTGAAGAGACAGCTTAGTGGTTAGGAGTACTTGGTACTTTTATAGAGAGCCTAAGTTGGGTTCCCAGGATGCATATCAGACAGCCCACAAAAAACTTTATCTCCAACTCTAGGAGATCTAATACTCTCTTCTGGCTTTCATACACAACTGCAAACTTATGCATATGTGCTCACATGCACAGATAAAATTTTAAAATATATTATTAAAACAGAAATGAATAAATGCATAGAACATTGATAGGTATGTGTGTATAACGCATACACACAAAACATTGTTCTGAAGGGCAAGATGTGATGTCTATCAAAGCATTAAGAATATATACTTTGCAATCCATCAATGCTACATGTAGATATCTATCTAGAAATACTCAAAGTTATTCACAACATATATATATATATATATATATATATATATATACACATCAATTTTTTTTGAAGATTTAAGGGATTAAATTGAACCCAAGGCATTGGGAATGCTAGGCAAGGGCTCTGCCACTTAGCTATATTCCCATCCCCTGGTTGTTATTGTTGTTATTGTTGTTGTTGCTGCTGCTGCTACTGTTATTGTGCTTTTAGGCAGCCTCAAAAGTCCAGACTGGCCTTGCATTCACCATCCCCCTGCCTCAACTACACAAGCACCGCGATTGCAAGTATGTGTCGCCATGCCCACACAACTGCAGCAATCTGTGCTGCATTGGAAACAGATAAACTAAAAGCTGCCACACTGTCCATCCAAAAGCACACAGTTCCATAAAGGTGAGCATGCCAAAAAAGTTAGAGTGTGCTTGGTCTTTGATTCTGACACTTGGAGAGAAGAAAGACCCCAAATTAAATAAACAGTCCGACCCAATGGTACACGTGCGCTACAGCTATGGTCTTCCTCACCACTTTAACGGTGGAAACCCATGGTCATAGTGTGGCAGTACATAGCACAGTGCACCCCTTAGAACAGAGGTTCTCCCACAGTGGGAGAGAAAGACTCAGAAGTAGAGTGGAAGGAGACTTTGGTTCTTCCCAAGGCACAAGTTTGTCTTGTTGAATCTGAATGATGAACGTACAGAAATTTTATCATTAAACAAGATTATTTACCTTAAAATACAAAACTCTAGTCAGTCCTCTGTCGCTAAAACAAGGGCTGAAATCCTTCCCTAGAATTCAAGACCTTCCAACAAGCTTCAACTGTTCTTCTCCTCAAGCCACTCCCAGCTCCTGGGGGGTCCTACCACATTGCTCCTGCTTGTCCCTTCCGTCTCCTCAGCTTCCCTCAGACCTACTTGTCAGCTCACACCTTGGGAAGCCTTTCATGACCACTTTACCCACATCCCCCCTTTCTCCACCCTCAACAATGATTCTCAACCATGTCCTAGGACTTAAGGCTCATTCCCTTGATGTGTGAGTGTGACACATTGTACTATCACTCCATCAAGAGAAGGCCCCTATATCATCCTTCTCCCCTTCATGTCTATTCATATAAAACCCCCTGAATGGAGCAAGATTCCAGCTGCTGCAGATGAAGAAGGGATGAAAAGGAAGCCTGGGGAAGCCAATAACCCTGGCCAAGACACAAGCAGTGATCAAGAGGATGCAGAGACAGTACAAACAGGTTAAGGAAGGTGAGCACAGGACGGGAAGGAGAATGCTCTTGTGCAGCACAGCATTTATACTAGGGCTGTGGAGAAGCACCAGGTAGTGAGCCAACAGGAAACCCAGAGCATGTGCTCACCACTCTAGCTTGTGAGCCATCTGTCTGGAGAGACAAGCAAAGGCCCTGGCTGGCAGTGGCCTCGCCCAGAAAAGGAGGGGACTTGGGGATGATCAGAGTATACTGGATCAGGTCCCTAATCCATTCTTAGTCACAGTAAGGATAGGAGAGGCTACATCAAGCTTCTAGCCACACCCAAGCTCCAGCTCTGGAATGTGTGAAAGTGGAGCTTCCTGAATCCAGCCAACCAGTATACAAGCCTCTGCCCGGGCCAGAAGAGCCAGACTCCCAGTGGAAAGCCAGTTGGGATGAAATTAAAAGACAACTCTACATCATATGTCCAACAGCCAAATCCTGCTTCTCAGTTCCCCAGATATGGCATGTCCATGGCTTCCTCGTAAAGGGAGCAAGCAGCAAGGACAGACAACAGCAAAATAAATAGGAGACCTTCTAACAGCTGGACTTTAGGGTGGTACAAGCTACCTGGCAGGAGGCACACTAGGAGCTATAGTGGGCTTACTCCAGAACCATGTTGGACAGATGGAATGTACCTGGAGCTACAACCAGGTGAGCCCCCATGAGCACCAGTCCCCAACAAGGAGTCTTCAGGTCATGTAGCCCACAGCTGACATTCCATCCAACAGAGACACCACAGAGAATCTTCAGTGGAATGCCTCCACCCTTCCACAGAGGGCCAGGACCCCTAAGCCCTTCACTTTAGTGTTCTCTGCATAGCGAGTCATCAGGACCCTCTTCCATCCTTCAACTTGAGAAAATACCACAGGCTTTAAGTAAGCCATGTAAACAGTTTCCCAGGTTAACTGCAAGACAGAGCTCCCTACGAGGTCACAGCACTGAGGCTGGATGCTGATTCACACCCATAATCATAACCCTCAGGAGGCTAAGGCAGGAGGATTGTGAGTTCAAGGCCAGCCTAGATTATATGACAAATTCAAGGACAGCCTGGGAAACTTTGAATTCAAAGCCAGGCAGGGGTATACAAAATCCTGATAAGAGAGAGACAGAGAGAGGACTATTGGAATTTTCTCCAAGGAAGACCAACACTATCCTAACAACTTTCTGGGTCTGTATTTGTCCCCGCCTGTTCCTCAGGAATGCCACAGACTGTCCCTAAGTAGGAATCCCAGAGTGACAGGACATGAGAGCCATTGTTCTTGTCAAATGCCAGTCCTGAAAGGCCCCAACTACATAGGCAACCCACCCCCACGATGCAGCAAGGTGATTAAGGGTGGGCATGAGAATTTGGGGGATGTGGGAGCAGATCTTGGAGCTTTGCTCAAAGAATTGGCCACCCAAGGGTAGTGCAGAATAGACAAGTTGTCCAGAGACTCCCAGGAAATGGTGGTGCATGTAGCCAGACTCTGAGTCCAGTTTACCCCAACCAAAGTGGGGTATAGAGGGACAGAACAGAGCAGAAGTTCTGAGCAGAAGCCAGCCACTCCTGAGAGACTTCCATGGGGTGTCTTATCCACTGAGATCATTTGACACAGCAGGAGGCTCCAGTGGGCCAATTCTGCCCGGAAAGAGCAAACAATGAAGCCCAGAATGCTAGGCACCCAGACAGGGAACTACCTTGGCTTTCTGGGATCTAGCAGCCTAAAGTGGCTGAGACTGGCATGGCTCTGAAGGAGGGTCTCCATGAGCCCCCAGGGGCTAATACAGGTACAGGCTCTGGGCTATCTGTGCAGTTCACATCCCAGCCTATGAGACAGCCCACTGTGAGACCCCATACAAACAGTACAACAGCAGTGCTGTACTCTAGTACGTCCCTGAAGGAAGAAGTGTCTCTGCGCAGAGATGTAGGGTGTTACATGACCTTTAAACAATGCCTTTAGTTCCAAGTGCCCCTGTTGGGTCAAAAGAGGAGTCCCACTGAGACATTGCCCCAGCCCCTCACTGGGAGATTCTAGGTAGGGCTCTGCCACTAAAGTATATCCCAAGACCTTTTAGTCTTTTTCTCTTTTAAGACAAGTAGGGCTCACTCATGAGGTAGCCCAGTCTTGTTATTGAGATTCTCTGACTTCAGCCTCGGGAGTCCTGGAATTAAAGGTACACTCCAAAACAAGTCTAGCAAGTTTTATATGGTGTGTGTGTGTGTGTGTGTGTGTGTGTGTGTGAGAGAGAGAGAGAGAGAGAGAGAGAGAGAGAGATACCCATGTGGGTGATGGATTGATGGACATTAGAGAACAACTTGCAAGAGTTGGTTTTTTCCTTCTATTCGATGAATTCCAGGGATCAAACTCATATCCTCAAGCTTGGCAGCAAGCCCCTCTACTGCCTGAGCCATTTTGTATGCCCTGTTTTTTTTAATCTTTATTTTAATCATTATTTCATAAAGAAAAAAAAGTCAGGTTTTTTTTTCTAGAAACTCTGATGACTTAATTGAACAAGCAAAAGAAAAAGTTGTGGGTTAGTTTTGGTTTTGGTTTGTTTTTGTTGTTGTTGTTGTTGTTGTTTCATTGTAAGGAGGTCAGAAAACTAATCTCTGAGTGAGATAGAGATGACAAAGTTCCAACTGTAGGGCCTGGGAAGTTCTCTGTTGATCAGAGGACAGGGACAGAGGAACTGGTCCCTCCCTTGACACCCTCAAAGCCACTCCCCCGACCCCAGAAGCCCACAGTGAATGTTCTCACTTCTACCTTGTCAGGCTATCCACCTTGTGACCCACAAACCCCTAGGATTTAAGGTCATGGTCACCCCCCTCTGTAGTAGACTTGCCTCCTTTATTCCTCTTTTTGTCACCTGCACAATGGTAAATGCAAACTGCCCCAGGTATTCAGCACTGCACCCTGCACTGGAGTGATGGGGTATGAGTCTCGCCTGGTTGGGTACCAGTCCCAACCACTGACACTTGAGGGATCTGGCTAGTCTGAGCGGACCAACCTCAGACTGCAACATGAAGCAGCTGAAGGGGGCAGGGGGTTACAGCAAGGAGAGAAGAGAGTGGTAGGGGGAGAGGGGGGTGGAGAATGTCAAAATTGATATAAATAAAATTTCCTTAAAGAAACTATTAAACCTCATGGCAGTGACCAAAGGGCCCAGAAGATGTGAGGGAAGACATCATCTAGAGCCCATCAAGCATTGGCACAGAGCAAAAGAACAAGTGTGGATGCCCAAATCTTGGAAACACTTGAAAATTATGGTGCTCTGAGAAAAAGTATTAAATATAACAAACCCCTTGGCTCCCTACACTTTACACTGTGTCTCGACATTTATTTATTATCTGAATGTACTTGTGATTGGAAGAGGGGGGGTCCTAACTTCTTAGAGGTACAGGGTCCTATCCCCAGTTTGAGGGTTGCCATGTGGGTAGATCTGGAATAGACAAACAGCTGGTGTACCCCACTGCTGCCCAGTGTCAGTAAAGATGAGAGCAGCTTGGCAAACTCCCCCGATGATGGGAAAGCCCTCTTGATGCTGAGCAGGTGTTCAGGCCTGCCCTCTATAACTTGTCCTAAGAAGGAGGCCCAAGCCAAGGCTTTGGGACCTCATAGCCCCTTGACCAATCTCTACAAGGACACCAACCTGAGCTCCAGGGTCAGCACGCAGGGTGCACCACAGATAACGAGGAGTAGGCTTCACCAAGTAGCCCTCTGCCACCGTGATCCACCCGTCTCCCTGTGGCCCATTATCTGAGCACTTGAACCCTGGATAACAATGAGTTCACGGAGAATGGAAGTGCTCGGCTTTAATTGTCTGCATTTAGTCACGCAAACAGAAGCAATGGTCTGAGAATGGCTAGTTAGCCGCTGACAGCCTCTGCTCTGGAGCTGGCTCTGAGGAGCGGTTACAGACGGTTTTGATGGAGACTCTGCCAGAGCAATAAATTCCCTCTTAAACCTGTTTGCCTGGAACAAGTTTTCTCCCTTTTTTTTTACTCTGTCTTCTCCTTCCTCCCCACTCCCCCTTTTTTTGCCTTAAATGAAATTCCTGCCGCCGCTAATATCCAACAAATAAACATCATTAAGAAATTGAAGGCACTGAAAGAATGTGCGGTTTATGTTAAATTTTCCCCTGTCAATCAATTCTGCATGTCTGCATGAAGCCGATGATCGCATCATCGTGTTAGTGTGCCTGACTTGTTCAGCACAAAGAAGGTGGGAACACTTTCTCAAGCAGGGATGTCAGCACTTGAAAACCCATCACCATCTGTGCTCATTTTCCGAGAGGGAGAAAAACAACCCCTGTTTAAGAATACACCAGAACAAATAACTTGAATGTTTGAAAATAAACCACGGGGTCAAAGAAACTTTATAATGAAATGGGGAAGCAGCAGCATTGTTCCGGTTTTTGTTTTTTGTTTTTTTTTGTTTTTTTTTTTGTAACACGGGCCTTCCGTACCTCGTTTACCGAGGTCTTCACTCTAAAAATAGATATTAATAATAGCCAGGCAACGGCCTGCAGTATGTGAAACGCATACAGACACGCTATTTTAGAAGCACTGGGCTCTCGGTGAGGCCCCAGGAGCAACCTATAATAAATACAGGTCTCACCTTCTCTTCGTCTGGTCCTCACGGCTTAGGGAGTGTCACCCTTCCAATACCTTCCTGTCTCCCCTTCTTTTCCTACTTGAAACAGAACAGGCAGCCCCAGCAACCATACAAGATGATCAGTTAAAAAGAAAAAAGAAAAAGAAAAAAAGAAAAACCTAAGGGAGAAAAAACTTTCGTCACCCAACTTTTCCTAGCAAAGCCTGTCAGAGCAACGTTGCAGAAACGGCCAGAGAATGAATGGGAACATTGTTCTGCCCTTAATAAACTTATAAGCCAGGAGCTTTTTGATCCTATTTTTTTTTCTTTCTGCATCTCACTATTGTACTTTGTCACGAGGAGGTCTCGCATAAATAATGTCGTGTTCTTATGAAAGTTTTTAAGGCACCCAGAGTCGGACAGCACGGTTACAAATGATATCTAACACAAAGACTATCAATTAATCAAATGAGAACATACTACAGGAGCTCACAATACACAAGCAGCGAAGGGAAAGATAAATTGATTTCTGCTGAGGCACTGGGCCTTTTCAGCAGTACAACTGTGTGAAAAATACCAGTTACAGAGTGTGCTGAGGCAGCAAAAGCATTTAATACACCACAAACAGTTATCTGAGGCACCGTCCAATAACCGACAGTACAGTAGTGTGACCTACATACTAACGCAGTCATTGTTAGATGTGGGAGCCACGCACTCCACACCAGTTACATGGCCCATGGCTTTCTCAATGTTTCTGGGAGTTCCATCCCTCTCCCCCCTCCTTTGCCTGGTTTCTCCTGCTGAAGCCTCTTCCGGGAGACAACCCTAAAAGCAGAGTAACTCAGCAAATGTGTCGCTCCTTCTGCTGCTTCCCCGGCTTCTGCATGTGTCTGAGTGTTTCTATCTATGGCATGCTGTTTTGTTATTTGTCCTCTGATGTCCTTTACTACATTTTTTCCCTTTTGTGTCCCAATCTCAATGAACTTCTTGTCTTAAGGAAAAGAAAAAAAAAATTTTTTTATCCCTGGATTCAGATGCAGGTGTGTGTTATATGTTGTATGTGAAATGTCACCCACATATGTTGACTATGAAATGTCTTAAATACCTGGTCTCCAGCTGGTAGAGATGTGTGTGGACTGATGGAAAATTTAGGAAGTGAAGCCTCACTGAAGAAAGTAGTTCCTTGGGTGGGTTCTTAGCGATAGTCCCCTCTCCCTCCTGCCCGTCTACCATGACACAATAAAGTTCCTCCTCTACGCACTAACAGTTTGCCTAAACCCAAGGGGGCAAGAGACTGTGGACTGAGTCCTATAAAACCATGAGCTAAATGAACCCCTTCTCCCATAAGATGCTTTTGAAAGCATTTTGTCACCGTGGCAAAAGGTCTCCCTAACATGGTAGGGTTCTAGCTTCTGTGCGGGATCTGTTCTTGGTGCTACCCAGAACTTGGCATGACAAACTTGGCCAAGGGAAATGAGAGGAGAGACGTGAGGTATTGTGAAAAAGGACCCCGGGGTCTCATTGTCTGTAAGTGAGCGAGCTTCATCTCTAGGTCCCATCATGCCCTTCTCAGGAAACACTGGTGCTCCACACAAGAACACAGAGAAGCTGTGCGGGAGATGGGTGGGCTGGTAGGAATGAGTGAAAGTCATCACCTAAAGTCTGAACTTCAGTATTACCACATAGAAAGTTCTAGTGACTGCATTTCCCAAACTCTGCCTGGAGAAGAACATGCCTGTAGACCTTTGAGCAATGGAGCAGCCTCGTAGGCCTTCTTGAAAGGGTTTCCTACACTGGCTCCCCCCAGCAGCTGATCGTGGCCTTCTGGAATCCGTTCCCACTGGACACATGAGGATAACGAGGACCTGAAAAGGTCCTGTCAGCCCCTTCTCACCATGGAGTGAGGGACCCAAGATGTGGCCGAAGCTAAGAATATCCTCTCTGACTGGAATTGAGTGACGTATCAGCTTTGTAAGTACTTAAAAAAAAATCTTCTCTGTAAACCTTTCTCCCACCCTACTTCAGTCTTCAGAACTTATGACTGATAATCCTCTTTGTTTCAAGAGAACCATGGTTCACATGGGGGAGGGGTGTTCACAAGATTACATGGCAAGATCACCAGGCTCCTCTAAAACAATGCCACAGACTCGGCCTCATCTGGGGTTACATTGTTAAGTTTAGTACTTTTTAAGGAACTGCTATGTTGTGTACACCCATCCTGTGGCTCAACCCCCAAGATGCAGCAGGTAGACTCCTGGCTCTGACCGCCTCCTGCTTAGGTGAAAGCTGACACGTCCTTTGACACACGTGGCCTAATTTCTGCAGGCTGTCACTGTCGTCAGCCAGTGTCCATGTGAACATAGGCCCTCACATAATGAATGGTGTACTTTGCAGACTCCTGTTTCTAGAAAGGAATGATTTAATATCATAAAATAAAGCTTTAGACCTCCGTGCCAATTACTGTGTTTAAGTCATCGAAAGCCACTGAGGAAGGTTAGCGGGGCATGCCAGTGTTAAGGGAATGTGTAACCCATCTGCAAAGAGAGGCCAAGCGGAGCTGCTGGCCGGGTAAGAGGCACAACTCGCTAAAAGCTTCCGCACAGTGCGAAGAAAATGTCAGAAGCACAACCCCACTGCACCGCAGTAAACACAAGCCCGATAACTAAATCGTTGTCACAGGCTTTCCTCGAGGGTCAGGCTGAGAAATACTGAAACACATAATCAAGTCTTTACTGTATTTTAACAGAAAAGGGGAAACCGTAGAGTTCACAGCCCACTGACAGATCCTACAGGGTAGGCAACAGCAGGGGACACCGGAGGAGAAGGGTGGCTACATGGGTCAGGAGGCCCTTGGTGATGGTGGTAAGGCTGCACAGTTGTGGAAAGACAGGATCCTCTTGTTCTTCCTTCTCTCCTCTCCCCTCTGTTAGGACCAGGCCACCTGAGGGTACAGAATGGTTGGAATCATCCCCCATGCCCTCCTGCCATCCAGCTGGGAGCCATCCAGTCATAGTGGCCATGATTTCCCTCAATTTTGCATTAGAAGAAAGAGGGGGAGAAGGAAGAAGAAGAAAGAGGGGGAGAAGGAAGAAGAAGAAGAAGAAGAAGAAGAAGAAGAAGAAGAAGAAGAAGAAGAAGAAGAAGAAGAAGAAGAAGGAGAAGAAGAAGAAGGAGGAGGAGGAGGAAAAGAGGAAGAAGGAAAAGAGGAAGAGGAAGAGGAAGAGGAGGAGGAGGAAGAGGAGAAGAGGAAGAGGAAGAAAAAGGAAGAGATGATATTTCACAGATCAACCAAAGAGGGAAACAAAGGAGAAGGTATTTAAGTTATTTTAATATCAAGTGTTTTTCGAAGCTATAAATACATATGAGGGGACTAATTGTAAACTTCTCTCAGAGACTCAAATCCAAATTCATGTTGCCATGCGGATTCAATGATAATAAATTATATCCTTCTAAGTAAAGCGTGCACTGTAATAAAACACCCACCCTCGAGAACTTAGAGGCCTGATCCCAGCTAAAAGAATTCATGGCTTTGGAATTCTGAGTATATATATTATTTTCCTGTCAGTTCTCACAACTTCTCTCAATTACTGATGTTCTCCACATAATGAATTTTCCCGGGTTTGATGTGTGATTGCAGCTATATTTTTATCTATATGTTTTGTGGTCCCTGTACTTAAGCTTTTTGCTCACAAATCCTTTATTAAAAATACTAAATTGTAAGAAGTATATTCATATTTCACTCCGTGTTCTCTACAGAGATGTGGTTCCCCGAGCAAACACAGCTGCATAGGAAAAGTCGCTGTCAGAAAACACTCACAGCCACAGATCTAACTTTGGGTGCATCAGCTCCCCAGTAACTGCTAGGGTTAGATTTCTGAGACACCCTTGTCTGCCTCCTGGAAGAAACTTAAAACCCGTCTTGCATTTTCCAAATCAAAACTGCAGGTTGAAGTTTCACTTTAGATAAGGCCCCAAACCAAAAACCTACCCATACACATTTTAAAGTCAGCAAGATTCATAATGAGACTCTTGACAATTGTGTTTGTTTTATTAAAATCATACAGGTAAGAAGCCACGTGGGATGGCTCACAGTTGTGGTCAACACCCAGGAGGCTAAGCAGGAGGATTAAGAGTTCAAGGCCAGCCTGGGTTACCCAACCTGGGTTACAAAGTAAGACCCTGTCTTTAAGAAGACAAAAGAAAGGAATAGAGGGAAGGATGAAGGGAAGAAGAAGCAGAGGGAAGGAAGGAGGGAGAGAGAAAAGGGGGAGAAATAATAAGAGATACAACCCAGTATGCAAACATATATTCTCTTTGATATCGGCCTGTCATCAGACCTTAATTTAAAATGGAAAGACAAGATGGAAAGAAAAACCTCACTGTCGTATGATAGCTCAGGCATGGAGCCAGGTAATAAGAAGACAGAAAGACAAGACCAGAGACCCACCATGTCCTGAGGGTTTCAATGTTATCGGTCTGAAACAATAAGAGGGAAGCTCAAAGCTGAAGTCTAGCTCATGTAAATGAGCATCTCTTAAAAAAGAAAAAAAAAAAATCCTTCCTCCAGGGAATATTCACACTGGCCTGGTCAGCTAGCAAGCCACTGACCTTTGGAAAGGGGGAACATAGAATTAAAGCTGCCAATAAGACGAGACAATTACTCAACAGATTTCAAGAGCAAATGAATACATGGGTGAGTAATGGGAGCATTTGTCAGCTGCGGTCAGCAGAATAAATGAATCTGATATTAAAATTTGGAGGGAAAATAACGGATGTGACCCCTCTGTCAAGTCAAATCAGCGTATATGTCCCGAGGAGCCCCTTGGTGCCTGGACCAGGATTAGTGTCACAGGTGTGCCCGGGAAAGGATGAACACTCAGGAAATGTTCTCTCCTTGCCAGGTCCTACAACCTCTAGCCTCCCTGGGATCAGTGAAAGGCCAGGAAAGGAAATCTAGGTCCGGTAACCATCTAACTGGGAAGAGTCAGTCCTCCAAGAGTCAGAAGACAGGCTTACCCCAGGCACTGGGACCACCAAATGTTCCCAACCTTGGCAGAACAGAGGCAAGACACCATCATCCTCACCCCCCACCCCATAAAGAGGTCCATGCCGGGTGTTTGGCCTCAGAGTGGGTGTGAATACACTACTCAGGAAACGCTGCTTATGGCTTCCTAGTGAGTAGGGCAAGCCCAAGGCATGTCTGGTGGGTGTGGAGCTGGGCTGTGTATCAATCTGCACTGACCCTGCCTGAGAGCAGCAAGCAGGTGCTCAACATTCACTGTGCTGACCTCCATTCCCACGGAGAGCTTTGCTCATTCACACACCTGCAGATCCACCTGCACACAGGAGTCTAAGCACCCCCTCCTTAACCAGTGCAAATAAGGGAACAGCAGTCACAAAGAACCCCATGGAGTCTTCTTGTTCCCCCTGTCACCCCAGCATGGCTCCCTCCTGACAGGCATGCCCTGTGCTCCCATTCTATATGGTACCATCTACTGCCCTGACTGAAGTGGGCACATACACTGTCCAGCTCACCCAGGAAAAACAGAGCCCAGAGCCCTCTGCTTCAGGCCTTCCTGATAACTTTTTTAGGAGCTTACTTGAAATGCTGCAGAATTCAAGGGGACAAACAGGTTGGGGACAGAGAGATGTCTGTGTGTCTCCAAGCAATCCTCTTAGACCCAAGGACATGAGGCTTCCCCAAATCATGTCCTCTCTGACAAGACATCTCTGCAAAGATGACATAACTGCCCAGCAGACATACCTTCAAATCCAGAGCTGCCATCAGCTCTGTCCTAAGCTGCCTAATGCCCACCGTCTTCAAGTTTAGAAGAAAGCACAGGGCACTGGTTTAACACCCCTGCCTACTGTATGGGAGCCCTTGCGTCCCCACCTCCATCCTGCCACTGTGCCAACCCAGCCCTCAGAACCAGTTTTCTTTCTCCACTCACCTGGTACCTTATGGCCTTCAGAGCCATCTTCAAGGTCAAAGAACTCAGTCACTCCTGAGAGCTCACTGCCCTCCCCTTTGACTGAGCCCACAGCCCAGGCCCCCACTCTGTGGACTGCACCGCCAGGAGGGAGAAAGACAGAAATGGCAGGTTAGAAGCTGTAGATTTTAGCTTCTTCATCTACAGAATGGGTCACCATTCTAGGTTTTTCCCCTTCCAGGTACTTCTGGAATATTCCAGTGAGGAACGCATTTGTATTGCATGCATAAGTGCATGCACCCTGAAAAGTATATATTTGGTTGTTCGGGTCTCAGCTCATATCTGCACCTGAGAGGCCTGCAAAGGATCTACA
Source organism: Mastomys coucha (assembly GCF_008632895.1). Taxonomy (NCBI): domain Eukaryota; kingdom Metazoa; phylum Chordata; class Mammalia; order Rodentia; family Muridae; genus Mastomys; species Mastomys coucha. The sequence goes on from NW_022196904.1 coordinate 28,900,344, forward strand.
ACTAACCACAGGTGGTCCCAGTGGCTGTGAAAGTGACATGAGATAGGTTGTGGGGCGGGTGACATGGGAGTGCTATGCAGAAGTGACTAAGTGGTCATCACAGACAGAGTCTGTCCTTGGGCCACTGAGTGCTCTGAGAGCCTACATGAGACTCAGCCCACCATTACTCACCCAGGAGGAGAGGAGGGCAGCAACATCTCTCCAGTTCCTGCCCATCACAGATGGAGACTTCTCCGGAAGCAACAGTTCCCCAACACTTGTGGCCTGTTCCCATGGCAGGCCAGACAGCATGCGGGGTACAGACTCGAGGCTGATGACAGCATCTTCCAAACCTGGCTAACAAAGTGTCCAAATCAAACAGACCACAGGACCATGGACATTCCTCGGACTGCTTGCTCCCCAGAGAAGCTGTGACCCCAGCTGACCACAGAAACCCAGATGAAGCAAATACCTCTTAGAGAGGGCCCTGAGGGAGCTGTGCCTTTTACAATTGCCTGTGCCCCTCATCCCCAGCATCCTCATCACAGTTGTCTCGGGTGCTGGCATGTCAACCTGTCGATCAAGGAGAGCACTCATGAAGAACAGAGGCCCTGTCCTCCAGGAGCTTGAGGCACACCTGGGAGGTGGATCAGGCTTGATGACAATGAGGACATTAGCAAAATACTCTGTGCCCATCCTGGCAGAGCTGGCTGCCCTGGAAAACCAACAGGGGAACCTTCTAGATGCTTTAAAATGACAAATAACTAGTGTATTATATCCAAAAGCATTCGCTGATGAAAACTCAATGTTAATCAAACCTGGTAAACCAAGACACAAAGACACCAAGACACCAAGACACCAAGCCACTGAACATTTTTAGGCTTTGTTTTATTTCTTTAGTGCTGAGAACTGAACCTAGAATTTTAGGCTCGCTAGGCAAACACTCTACCACTGTGCTAATTTCTGCCATACCTACATTGCCTTAACTATCACTAATGAATGCCAGGCATGGGCTCTACCACTTAGGTACACTTCAGCCCCTCACTGGAGGATTCTAGGCAAGGGCTCTACCACTGAGCCACATCCCAGTCCCTTACTGGGGGGTTCTAGGCAGGGGCTCTACCACTGAGCCACACCGTAGTCTGTTGAGTATCCCTGATAATTGCAGTACCCACTAGATATAAAATGATCCTCTTTCTTCCTGCCTGTCCAGTTGTGAGCTACATGTAGGGATGTTCTCTGAACCTGGGGAGCTCTCCGTTCCCCTGGGGAACTGGGAACAACTGGGGATGCAAGAGCACTACCTTGCCCTCAGGGAAGGCAAAGAGCATCATGGGAACAGATTAGTCTCACAGCACCATAAAGAGGAACTCTTCAGTCTGATCCCCCGAGGAATTTGCTTGGAGGTGGAGATAGAGTTGACATTCTAGAAGAAGGCATGGCATGAGGAAGTCTGAGGAAGACATGTGCAGTACATGAAGACCAGCTAACGCAGGTCATAAGCTGGTGACTCCCAGGATGCAGTCTCATCCTTAATTCTATGGCACCCCAGACTAGAAAGACAACTTTTCCCAAAAATGTCCCCACAATGAATTCTGTTCGTTTCTTCCTCAGTGGCTGTGGGACCCTGGACACTTCACATTCCTCTCTGCAATCTCTCAGGTCTTCCAGGAAGTCCTTTTAGGTGTATGCATGGTTAAAAGAGACCAGGACCCAAAGATATAAAACCTCAAATCCAAGTTCTAGGGGCCAAGTCTGATGCTCAACTGGAGCATTCTGCATGTGGCCATGGCCTTACACTCCCTCCTCAGGGGCTGGCAGACCTTCACACTTTTGAGGAACTGCAAGACAGCAGCCCAGTCTGCTCCAGGGCGTCTGAGATGTGGGTTCCCACATTTCATCATTAGGAAACGTTGGTGGTACATGAATCCTACTTTAGAATGACTTCCTCTGTCTTACCCCCAAACCTACTTATTAGAGCAGAGAAAAATATTGTATATAAACAGTTATTATAAAAAATTATTTGTATAATGCACTAGAACGTGTCCTACATCTTTATTTAGCATCCTCTCCAGGAGTGCATCTCACTGCCGGGTACCTTGACGCTGGCTTTGCAGAGCCCTCTCTCTACACACGTCTCTCTTCAGCATGCAGGGCTGGTGTTACCCAGCAAACACCAGCACCTGGCAGGAACCTGACTGCACCCAGCCTGGTAATTCCCATATTCCCCAGGCTTTTTTTTTTCCCTCCAGCATCATACATTACATTTAAGTCTCTCCAGCAATACAAATTTCAATTTGGCCAAGCTCTTTAATATTAATAGTTGTCAATCCAAATGCAGAGTGCATAATAAAAAATTTAATCGAAATGAATAGCTCGCATATCCCTCTACCTCCTAAATATAGTCACCAATTAGAAAATATATATATATATATAGTTCTATAACTTCGCAGAATTAAGGCCACCTACTAAAGACCACTACTTAGGGCTGAAGATGCAAAGTTGCCAACTCCATCATGTTCGTTACTATTAGGGTGTTCCTTTCTTCACAGGCACAAACTGTGAAAACGGAATTCACAAGCGTCGGTTGAGGGCAGACACTGAAGCTGAATTATAATCACAGTTCTCCGTGGTGATCAGGCAGGGTTTTTATAGTCCTTGAGGGCTTCCCAGGCCCAGACTAACAGAAGGATGGTAAATAACAGCTTAACCTTCATTGCAGCCCCATTTTGCAGATAGCATAACTGAGCCCGGAGAACATAGTGACTTGTTTAGCAAGCCAAAGCTAGGCAGCCCAGGCCAGATGGATTTCTCATGGAGGGAAAGATGAAAGGCTAACTTTCTACCATGATAATTGGGGTGTCCCCTGGGTAATTTCAAAACCATAATTCTTGGGCAGGGAGACCCTCCCAGCAACCCAGCATGTTATTAAATGGTCTACCACGTTGAACGCAACATTTTCTATTTCCGCAGCTCCAGAAGCAGTCCTGGCCTGGCACAGAGATTTGACCAAGGTCACCCAGCCAGTTAGTGGCAGAGCTGAAACCAGATCACACCCTCCCAGTAACTAACACCCACAGCTAGCAGGCACACACACACACACACACACACAGACTCAAGCTCTGGCCAGGCTGCTCAGTTGTAGAGTATCCTGCTGGGCACCAGGGTATCTCTTCTGTAAATTACTCCAGGCCTCTTTTGTGATCTGCTCTGGGCTTTGCCCTCAGCTACATCAAGCAGGAAGTTTAAATGAAATGGCTCCCAAGTTCCTTAAATGGTTTAATAAAACATATAGTGACTGCAATGTGCAGTTTATAGTGGCAAACTATTGCCCCTCAGTTGGGAAAAATGACCTCCAGTCGGCAATATTACTTTCAGCTTCATGATTCTAGTCCGCCGATGGCCATTCTCTCAACCCACCGGGCAATTCTTTTCCATAACAAGGCCTGCTGCTGCAACCAGTGTGTGTGCCACTGCAAAGGTGCTGTGATAAGACAAAAGAGAGAGCAGGCGCTTGATAGTGACACAGGAAGGACAGACAGGAGGCCACTGGAGACCAGAGATGCCAAAAATAAGTGTAGGGAATTCAGAGAGCTTGAAGAAATTAAATATGCCAAACAGAAAACTGTGTGTGTGTGTGCATGTATGTGCACATGTGTGTGTGCGTGAGCATGTGTGCATGTATGTGCACATGTGTGTGTGCATGAGTGTGTGTGCAGAGATGCCAAAAATAAGTGTAGGTAATTCAGAGAGGCTTGAGGAAATTAAATATGCTAAACAGAAAGTTGTGTGTATGTGTGTTTATACACCTATGTGCACATGTATATGTGTGCAAGCACATGTGTCCAGATGTATGTATTCAATACTCAAGCACATGATACACGTATGTAGTGTGTCTTCCCTGCTTGGCGTCACCCATAACATTGGAATGGTCAAAAGTAAACCAGATTTAGGGGTGAAAAAATGGCTGAACTCCAGGAACGACCCTGACATCTGTGACCATACAATTTAGCAAATGCAAGGAGGGTAGATAGAAATTTCTAAAAGCCTCTGCCACATTAATAACAAATAGCTATTAATAACATGTCTAATAGCAAATGCCATTTCCGATATTTGGTGCTGAAAGGTTCTGCCTCATCTAAAAAGTTCTGGAATTTCACTGCCAGAAATGGATGACTTTTATCCTAAACTGTGCATTGAGATGGGTTCTTGGACTCATTAGTATGATATGGAGAATTAGATTAGACATTTTATGATTTTTCAAAAAAGGCTTTTTTGATATAAAAAGCAGCAATTTCCTTTTTTGACATTTTTCATTTTTAAGGTAATAAAAATGGCACATGTGTACTGTGGCATAATGGATTAATTAAGGAATATTATGTTTATCCTAACCCTCAACCAAGCTGTACATCTTCATAACTCACTCATAAAAATTAATGCATTATCTTATACCCTGTAATGATAGATCTTCTATTTTTACCAAAACTGCTCAGAATACATCGTTCTAAATTGGATTATTCTGAGAAATAGTGGATACCATATTCTGATATCACCAGTCCAAAATTATATTGTTATTTTAAAATGTTACAGTGTTATATATAAAATCAAAGCTTTCTCTCTGCTGTGACTTCAAACTATCTGGGTGTTTCGCCTCCAACAAATGAAGCTTCTCCCTCCACCTACCCCCAGACAGCCTATTCCATAGTTCCTCATTCACAATGGATACGTTGTTTCAAAAGAAACACATGCATAGCATCAAAGAATCACTGGACAGTATTTTTTGGCTATTTCTTTGTGTCTTGATGGTAGATGTGAATATAAAAGAATATTCATGCAAGATTCATAAAGGCCCCAGATTTCTAAATCAACACATGAAAAAAAATCCCTAAAAATAATAATGTCCAGATGTTGCTTATTTAAATGAGCGGTTGCCATTTAATGTTGCCAATCACAAAAGTGAAAGAATTTGTGAATTCCAAGGTATTCATCATTTATAGAGGATTATACATCATTTTTTTACCAAGGAAACATTGGATGATTAAAATGAGCAATTTCAATAAATATGAATGATTCCCTTCATGAAGGCTTGCCTTTCTAACCTTGGCCTTGCTCACAAAACCCACTCTGTAGATCACTGCAGGCTCCAGGCTCCCGATGCAATTTACTAGCCCCTAAATAGAGATTATTTTTAAAACATAGCTTCAAAAGTGGATAGACTCTTCATAATCATGTAGGTACAATCTCTCTCTTCTCTCTCTCTTCTCTGCTCCTCTCTCCTCCCTCTCTCCTCCCTCTCCTTGTCTCTCTGTCTTTGTCACTCTCTTGCTCTTTTTTTCTCTGTGAGTATGCGTGCGTGTGTGTGTGTGTGTGTGTGTGTGTGTGTGTGTGTGTGCGCGCGCGAGTGCACTTCTCTCCCTATCACTGGATTAAAACTGCATGCTTTAATTTGGGGGTATGGTTTTGGTTGGTTTGGTTATGTAAGATGACTTCTCACAATGTATCTCCAGCTAGCCTGGAAATTGCTATGTCGCTCATGTTAGCCTTGAACTTACTATGTGGACCAGAATATCATTCCTCCTGCCTCAGCCTCCCAATTGCGGCGAGCACAGGTGTGCGCCAGTCTGCTCAGTGTTGTACCTCTTCTTAATGGTCAGAAAATGAGAACCAGAAACTCAAAATGTTTAGCCAGAATCTTGCAGCTGAGAAGCAAAAAGGAATGGAGAACGTGGCTTTCTGAGGTGGGTCCCCTGAGTTGCAGTGTTAACTAGAATCCAGGCCCATCTGCCTGGCTGTACCCAGACCCAGGTACCTTCAGGTGGGGTCTGGGAACACCAAAATAGGTTTCCCTGGTCCCACGTCCCTCAGATTCCAAGCAAACATTTTTGGAATGAGACAAAATGACAGAGTCAGTGAATTGTTCCTACAAAGTTTTGATGGCTCAAAAAACCCCAAGCCAAAGCCTGCAGGGTTTAGAAATGCTCACTCGAGAGGAGATGGAGAGACCTGTTCTCAAGAGACTGAAGATCAGTTAGTTCATGCTGGTACTGCTAAGTGCTGGGTCTGAGAAGTCATGACCACTGAAAAGTCATGGTCCTGAAGTAAAGCTATATGCCCAGGCCCTGTCTAATCTAGACCTTCCCCTGCACAGCTGCTAACGCAGGGCCTGACCCACAGGATTAACCTTAGGTACATCACCTAGGATCCTCTATACAACCAAGGACATGAGGTTGACTCAGACTTTTTGGTGATATGTGTAAATTACTTTCTAACGTGTGTCTGGAGTTAGCCCATTGTTCTAAAGAAAACGTGAAGGTGAATTTTAAAAGAAGGGCAGAAGTCTGTAGTGTGGAGACAACTCACAAGGATACTGTGCATTAGGACTCCTATGTCTTGCCTCTGAGTCCCATGCATGCTTTACAATAAAGGCAGGGAGCCCCTCCCCACAGCTCTCTCTTAGCCTGAACAAAAGGGCTGCCAGGGAGAGAGCTACCCCAAGCACAAGGCCACTTCTTCACCCACACTGTCACCATAGTCCCTATAAATTCTAATCTAAGATCTGCAGATCTTCTCCTTCAAAGAGAGAGAAATCTATTATACTCCTGCATGACCCTGAGAACAGAGTGCAGATCTCCCCTGGTAGGCTGTCCCTGTGTCTATGTTAAAGCATAGCTTAATCTACTTTATCCCCAGATGCAGTCCCATTCAAAAACTGAAAGAGGCTTGTGGCTGATTTTTGTTGTTAATTTAATGATCTCCTAAGAAAAGCACAGAAAGGTAGTCTCTTCAACCTGATGTAAACTCGGTGTACCCCATACCACATCACCAGTTATACTAGGAGAGTTTGCAATCGTATGCCTGGCAGCAATCACAGTAGAATCCACAACTCAGTCTTTTTGTAAATCCATTTAATTGTAAGATGAAGATAGAACACAGCCAACCAAATAGACAATTCAGGGCTTCATGTGGGACTGTAACTCAGAACATGTCTGATGATCTCTAGGGGCAGAATCTCACCACTCTTTCTAAAGTACAGGGGATGTGACACAACTCTGGCCACTAGAAGGGCCTCAGCCCTGACTCTGGACATCTCAAGACTTCTTCAGTCATCTTGACTTTGGTGAACTTTGCATGCACCTCTCCTGTCTGGGGTCAACTCCCCTTCTGCTCAAGCTCAGCTCACATCCCAGGAGCTCTGAGCACATATGAGGGTAACGGTGGTTGACTCAAATGAAGACTAAGAAATGGCCCCATCTATTCTCTCTGCCACTGGTGGTCCAGGCACCAATTAGAGGACCACAGACCTCCCTCAGTCTCTCTTCTTTCAGTCAGAGATATCCCACCCCACCCTCCAACCCAAACACCCTAGGTGAACTCACTTTACCATTGCCTCAACAAGAACTTGCTTTGATGAACTAATTCCTGGCTTCCCTGGGGAGGAGGGGCTAAGGCAAAAAAAAAAAAAAAAAAAAGCCACCAAAACAGAACCTGGACCTATCCTTCTCCCTGGATGACATTCAGAATCAACACAATCAAGGTTCAAACCAAGGGTCTTTCCCCAAGAAGAGATTCATTGGCCAGGTTCTCCCAAGGAGTCTTGGGCCAGTGAAATTTTGACCAAGAAAGGACAACTGCAGTGACTTCTCCTAGGACAGTCATTAGCTCTGAGCTCTGTCATCAGGCCCAGAAAGCAGGTCAGCAGACCTGGATGAAGCCCGTCATTCACCACGGCCCTCATCTACCCTGCATCCCTACTACTGTTCTTCCATCCACAGCCACCCCAGAAGGCAGCACCAGAACCTCATCTCTGAAATGGGATAATGACAAGACTCATTTCATGAGATCATTGCAGAAATTAAATGAGATCATGCATATAAAATGAGGACAGTGCTTGTCACTCATCGTCAACAGGCGCCAGCAGCTGCACGCGTTGGGTTTTGCCAAGGGCTGATCTGCCCAGCACGAGGCTCTGTGGAGACTTCGCAATGGGTGTAAGCAAGCAAGCAAAAGGCCACAGAATCCAAATCAAAGCACATACTGTGGGGTGGGAGGGACAGTGGCCACATCTGGCAACAAGGATGACCAAGGGTCCCGCTTGTCTCTCAGCTGCAGCATCCACGCTCCCCAGTCCCATGACTGAAAGCCTCGCCTTTAAAAATCCAAGGTTTTCAAACACTTATTTTTTTTTGTTTACCCACAAATCTCTTTCCAAAGAAAGCTTACACAGACAGATGTCAAGCAGGTGGCCATGAATTGACCCTGGAGGGAGAATGTAGGGAGGGACCAAAGTCCTAAGGGAGTGTGTATTGTTTGGCATGGTCATAGCCATGTAAAGATCAATGACTCAGCCCCAAGTGAATGGCTAAGCCTTCCCTGGCTGAGGCTCAGAGGGATGCCAAAGCCTTCCTTGGATCCAAGCGTGAATGCTCACAGTGTGCACAGAAAAATGTCCATCATAGTTTTCTCTCCCAGATATTTACAACCTGAACACCACTCTCCTGCAGAAATTACTCATACTGAGATGACCCAGGCCTGTTTCCTTGTGCGAGATAAACCTGCCTCTCTGTTCAACTGTATGTAATAAACACACTAAGCTTCTTGGCCACTGTGGCTGGTCCATCAGAGAGCCCAAGCCACCCAACCCCAGCTTTTCTGAATCCATGTGACTGACAATTCTTCATCCCCTCACCTCCTCTAGTGAGAGTTCTCAGATACACACCAATGAAAAGCATGGCAGTAGGAAACCTGCATCCTGGGCTCTCAATGTCACTCTCTCTGTTTAAGGACTATCAACAGTTGGTCACATTGAAGCTCTGTTTCTCAAGTGTGAGCCCCAGGCCCAAAGCACAGGCATTGCCTCAGAACTTACTAGCATTTACTCTGAGCCAATCCAAAGACCTAGCCCAGAGTTTTTTAATCTGAAAATCTAAACCAAGGCTTAGAGATTTTTTTTAATCCCTCCCAGGATATTCTGATACCTGTTCTAGTTGAAGGTTACCTATACTGTCCTGGATGCTTATATCTTATCTATATATGAACTGAGTTTTCCAGGCCCAACATTCTCACAAGGAATTTTACAAGTTGATTTCCTGAATGATGCCCAAACATGGGTAGGTCTTTAAGTAATATGAGCAATTCTAAACTGGCCATGGTTCAGAAGAACACCAATCTATGACCTTGTCACTCAAGTGTGGTCCAAGAACCAATAGCACCAACGTAGCTGGGAGCCTGTTAGGAATCTCTGCCACTACACACACACACACACACACACACACACACACACACCTGTATCAAACCATGTGTCTCCAAGACATTTTCCTGATGTCTTTATCTACATCTTCCTGTTATTTGTGTTTTTGAGACAAAGTCTCATCTCACTATGTAGCCAAGGTTGGCCTCAAACTTGTACCAATCCTCTCAGGCTCTTGAGTGTAGGGATTACAGATGTGCACCATCACCCAGATAACCCAGATCCTTCTGTATTCCTAAAAGAAGTTTAGATTGGGTGGCTCAAACTCCTCAGCCTTCAGAAGGACACCAGTGGCCATGATGACTGGCCCCTCTCAAGGCCATGAAGGCTGACAGCAGTGGATTGAAAATGAAGCCAGTTTCTTATTCCAAGATCAGCCCTGTCCCATACACACAGCCTCCATCCAAGTAGGCTTCCCTCCACCTTTCCCATACCTTCTCCCAGCTTCTCATCCAAGTACTCTCATAGACAGGGGGCTGGTGGCTGCTCTGCCCATGGCAGCAGAACTGATTGTTCAAGGTCCTGAAGCCTCTTCTTAGAAGGTTTGCCATTCACTGTCTTATCAATGGAGTCAGGGTAGTATCTGGAATGTCACATTTGGAACAAAACATTGTTCCTAGGCTTAAACACCACACACACACACACACACACACACACACACAAACACACACACACATACATACACACACAAACACATACACACACACACCTGTAGAAGAGAAACAGACATATAGTAAGAGTTGTTTCTACTTTCTACTTAGATTTCCTTTTTGCTATTAATATTGTCTAAGGTTAAGGTACAAAAAGGTTTTCTGTGGTCTTCAGCTCACTAATAAGAGCATGGTTTAACACTATGAACAGTTGTCAAACACGAACCAGTCCACAAACATTAACATGAGGAAAACGTCATGGTCTTGTGTCACAGTGTCTCAGGAGATGAATATGACTTAGGGACTAGGGGACATTCAACACATGGACTCAGCCTCAGCAGACACATATACACACATGTATGTACATGCATGCACACACACACACACACATGAACATACACAGGCACATACATGCTGTCCACCATCCCAGCCATGTTGCATTTCCCCTCTGAACAATGAATCCCTTAATCTGGAGTCCACAACTCATAGTTTAAGGCTGGGCTGCTAGCTAGCCAATGAGGCTGAAGGGAAATGGCAGTCAAAGCCAGAGGCAGCAGAGCCGACAGAGGATGAGATGCAGCCATACTACTAATCTCCAAGTCCAGCACCAGGAAGAGACCCAGTCTTAACCCATACACAGCTCCACATCCAAAGCCGATGGAGAGGAGGATGCTATGCATCCTCCCACTTAACCCACCTGCTAGGTGCAGCCCTGTTCTTCCAGTAGCACTGCAGTTTTCAAGGATGAAATTCAAACTCCAACATCTCTGCTGCCTTTCCTGCAATGCTCTCACACACCAATTCCCTCATCATCATCCTACAACTTCAATCATATTTACTTTGTGCATGGTGCATTGAATCAGAAAGCCATACAAGCTGGACTTCAGACCCCAGAGCATGAAACCCGTTGTTGAAAGGTAGGCAATGGTATCCCCTGTTCCGAGAGAGAGAGAGAGAGAGAGAGAGAGAGAGAGAGAGAGAGAGAGCACAAAACCTCCTTCACTTGTAGCAGTCACAAGATAAACCATTCCCTGGGGCCCTCTCAATACTGGGTGTGGATAGACTAGTTTTGAAATACAAACATGTGGAATCAACTAGGTCTTCTCTCCATGAAGAAGGGACAAATAACTCATCATGCTTCATCCTTTATGTATCAAGAAATATCAGGAGGTCCCTGGTACTAAGTCCACACATCCTAGGGATGGAGAGGGTAGCAAGTGGGAAGGGGTTGGGTGTGAAGAAGAATATCTCATTCATACCATCTGGCCAGTTGAGCCCCTGAAGCCACAGAGGTGCCTGAGGGGTCTCTCAGGAATGAGAAAGCAGATTCTCGATGAGGTATGATAGTGGTATGTGCCTGTGATCAGCGCTCAGTAGGCTGAGGCAAGAGAACACCAGTTTGAGGCTAGCCTCCAATAATAAGAAAATTTAATAACAAGGATTCATCTGTATCAAAGCATAATTCCAAAGAACCAAATATGGCAAGAAGCATCTTCACATGTCCCTGGCTTTTTCTCCCCTAGTTATGGAAATAAGTCCCTTTTCTCATTGAGAAGTTGCAAGCTTATCTAGCTTTCCTTCTGGTCAGGAGGAAATACTGATTGCAGAGGTATGCCTGCACCTCAGTGCCAGCTCCCTCAGCAGATCTAGAAAGAGGAGGGTGCAGGACAGGGCTGAGAATCCACATGTAAGGACAGGAAGGGCCATAAAAGGACTAGGTTCTGAGCCAGCGCCTCTCTACCATCCCTGAGCTCACTCCCACCAAAGCCAGATATATGCTCCCTCTGAGATCTCTCTCACTCCCTCCTCCTTCTCTCTCCCAACAATATACTCAATATATATATATATATATATATATATATATATATGTATTAGTATATTAATACATATATTAATTTTCTGATATCAGGATTAAAAATAAAAATAACATTTCATCCAAGAACCTGAGGCAGAGGTTTATAGCTGGTTAGTTTAACACTAACTCAAGCTCTAAAATGATATCATAAATAAGTAAATAAATAAATAAATAAATAAATAAAATGACTCCTCCTGGCACACTGCTATACTCATAGATCAGTGCATCACTTGGCCCTCAGCAGAGAAACTTCTCCTTGCAGTAGATGGGAATTAAAAAGAGACCCACAGCTGGACAATGTGTAGAAAGTGAGAGACCTCCTTGGGGCCCCAAACGAGGCACTTTTATCAAATCCCTCCACTCAAGACTCAGAGGTCTATGTGGAAGAGGAGACAGAAAGTCTGTAAGAGCAGAGGTGGTGGGCAGCCTTAAGGGAACAGCATTTTTCAGACACAACAAGGCTGATGCACATACAAACTCACAGATACTGACTGTATGCACAGGGCCTGCGTAAGCTCAAGGTCCAAGTGAACTGAAGGATGACTCTTGGAGAAACATAGAAACCCAACCACATAGCAGCATGATTCATAATAGCCATGATATGGGACCAATCTGAGTGTTCACTGAGGGAGGAACAACACTTGGGCTGTGTCTACAGTAAAATAGCAAATACTTGATGTTGGAGAGTCGGAAAACCCCTTCGTGTTTGTAACTAAGGAGACCCCCCCACCCTACTTTGTCAGCATTTAGTCATCAAAATCAAAGAGTTCTAGAGGTGGGTGGTGGGAGTGGTTGGAACAGTATTTGGTACCACTAAACCGAATGCTTTAAAATAATCACAATGAGAGCCAGGCACGGTCACACAAGTCTTTCATTCCAGCACTGGGGAGGCAAGGGCAAGTGGATCTCAGTGAGTTTGAGGCCACCCTGGTCAACATAGCAAGTACTGGGCCAACCAGAGCTACATAGTGAGATCATGCCTTAAAGTAAACAAACAGACAAATAAGCAAATGAATAACAAAACTGGAACCTTTTCTGTTATGTATTTTTCACCACAGTTTTTAAACATTAAAAAATGATCAAACAGATAGACAGTGTGTCCTGCATGATCCTTGTGCTACAAAGGACCAGTGCTCAACACAGGGGCAGAAGATGGGCCCTGTACACACTCCCCAGAAAGGAAACAGATAGAGAGGTATCAGGGCTATCTGTGGGGGAAATGATCAGTGTCCAGTAAAGATCATCCTAGGACATTATTACATCTGTGAAGCAGAGCTGGCCATACACACAGACACAGAGAACATGCCTGGCCCTGCAGTTTGCCCCTTCTGTCCTGCCCAGGAGGTCCGGAGTCACTCTGCCCATGCATGCTTACCAGCATGGGGGTTGCACCAGCGTGCCCTGTGGGCCATAGGCAGGAAGTCGATTCAACCACCCAGGCACTTCCATGGCTCCTCATGGAGGTGCACCCTGCCTGGGGTGGTCAATGATCTTGTCAGGGACAGAGAAGTTCAATGACTACAAGGGTGAGTTTAATTATACGTTGTCGCTGACTAGCAGTGGTTACGATGGTACAATTATACATGTAATTTATCAGCAAGATACTTGCATACATAATAAACTAAAAGCAAAATGTGAGATTTCAGTGGCAGCTAAAAATATGAAAGTGGGGCTGTGATGTGGAGTGGAGCAGACGCGCTCACAAGCGGGTACAAGAGCAAAGCTCCAGGGCTTCCCCTCCCTGCCAAAAGGAGGAACAACTCACCCACTGCGACCACGTGGCTTCCATCCCAGGAATTCACTCCCCCAGCAGCCAGCAAATCCCAAACCCCCAGTGGTGTGTCAACAATGCTCCCTCACAAAGGAACTGGATGGGAAAGCTGGCTTAAGAAACTCACCACCCTTTCTGATGTCCTCTGAACTTACTAACCAAGGTCCCCAAGGGTGTTAGGGAGACCACATGCCTGGCAATGTCTTGGGGATCCTAGCTTTGATAGGAGCCAGAGAAGGCTTAATTTTTCAGAAATGGTTTATAAGTTTCATTATTCTGATTTAAACCAGAAAAAATGAAGAGATGACCAAGCAGAGAAAGTGAAAACAGTGAATGTTTCACACATTCATTGTCTACTTTGAGCTAGCCCTTGTCTTAAGTATATGGCATAGTATAATCCACGGCGTTAGTGTTATTCCCAACGTAGAGATGAGAAAATGGAAGCATAAGCCACTTGGTACAGGTCCCTGCAGCCAATGGGAGATAGAGCTAATGTCCTGACCCAGAAAATGATTCCCAAAGTCACCTGTTTGTGCTGGAACTCCAGGCCTACTGTGATAACTAATAGGTGTTTCTCTCCTCTGTTTATTTTCTCCCTGAAGTTCCAATGATTGTCACATAATAATTTGAAGATCACTCCTAGGAAGACCTGGACCATCTCCATCACTTGGATGATACCTCCTAGTATGTGAGTTCTTCAAACCCACTGTACCTGATCTTGAGAATATACCATAAGAGCATCCTGAAGATAGCTTGACTCTACAGGGTTGGCCAATCCAAGGAAATGAAGCAAAGTACATTTCAAGGAGACATCAAGAGCCTCTACAAGTATGAAACACACACAGTTAGTCTTAGCCAGGAGACAGACATCACACATGAGGCCTTCCAAACCTCATGAACTACCTACTCTTTGAAACACATCGCTTGCACCTACTTGAGCTATTCATCTGTTTACCCATTCACTGACCCATCCACCTATCTACCATTCTCTGTATCCATTCATTCTCTCTAGTGCATGCCTTTCAGCCCAGCCATGAGTACATGTGCTCTTGGAGATCTTCACATATGTTTTTATTATTATTTTTTTTACAACAAAGTATCTTTCCACTTACAGAGATTCCCTTACATACTCTTAAAAGTATTTTCATTTACTTAGAAAAAAATAATTTAAAAGAAAGAGGTAATAAGAATTCCTGGCTAGCCCAGAGGTGGTGGCACACGCCTTTAATCCCAGCACTCAGGAGGCAGAGGCAGCCAGATCTCTGAGTTCGCGGCCTGGTCTACACATTGAGTTTCAGGACAGCCAGGTCTCCTCAGAGAAATCCTGTCTCAAACAAACAAACAAGCAAACAAACGAGCCTGACTGTCCATTTTGAAGTTTAAAAAAATAATGTTTAAGAGGTTAAGAGGTCAAGCATGAAAAGATGGTAAATGTGTATTTTACTTGGACCAAAGCTCACTGTTATCATAAATTTATTTTAAGACTTGAAACAATATCTCATAGAACCACCTATCAATCCATTCATCATTCATCCATCTACCCATATACATAACCACCCATCTACTCATCCATCCACTCATCTACCTATCTATCCAGCCATTTGCTCATTGTAACCTACTCAGCTATACATTCATCCATTGACCTATACATTGATACATTCACCTAACCAACCATCCTTCTATTCATTCATTCTCCTTTGCACCCATTCATATATTTACCACTCATGCATCTGTCTACCTAATCACCCATCTATCTATCCATCTGTTCATCTATTTATCTGCTTATTCATCTACCTAACTTCACCCACCCATCCATCTGTCCTTCTACACATACACCATCTACACATCTGCCTACCCACCCCTCCATTCATTCACTTAAGCATCTATCTATGTAGTCCTCCATCCATCTAAACATCCATTCATTCACCTAACCATCATCCATCCATCTATGTATCTATCTATCTAGCCACCTATCCATTCTCCACTATTAAGAACATAATATTGGTGGCCAGAAAGATAGCTCAGTGGTTAAGAACACTTATAGAGGTCCTGAGTTTAATTCCCAGCAGTCACATAGTGGCTTACAACCATCTACAATGTGATCTGATGCCCTCTTTTGGCATGCAGATATACAGATAAAGCATTCATATGCATAAAATAAATAAATAAAATATTTTTAAATGAAAAAGATACTATTTACCAAATACCATTCCAAGAACTAGAGAAATAACACGGAACAATACACAAAATACCCTCGCCCTCATCAGTTATACCTTTCAGTATGGGAGACAGACCCAGAAATGGGTAAAGATGCTTCCCACCCCAAATATCATAATACATTTGAAATCTTCCTAACACAAAGGTAAATTAGCTCCACTTGCTCATTTGTTGTTAAAACAAGCAAGGGTGTTTCATATGGAAAATGTTAATGGTACAGAAATACACTCCAATGATGCAGAATCGTCTGAGGGTAAATATTGCAGCAGTATTTTTATGACAAAAGCTTTACTCCTCATCTTCTCGAGCCCTGATTTAAATATATACATGTATGTGAGTGCACACATATCAAGATTTGAGTATTTCAATATAAATTTTGTATTCAAAATACTTTCCTGATTTCAGTTGATTGCATATTTCGAGTCAATGTTGCAGTAGTAATTCTTGTTCTGAATCAAAAATAAGATATATCTCTCTCTTTTTCTCTCTCTCTCCCTCTCTCTCTCCCTCTCTTTCTCTCTCTACCCTTTCCCTCTCTCTCTTCCTCTCTCTCTCCCTCTCCCTCTCTCTCTCTCTCTCTCTCTCTCTCTCTCTCTCTCTCTCTCTCTCTCTCTCTCTCTCTCTCTCTCTCTCTCTCCCCACCTCCAGTCCTAAACAGCCCAATATTCAAGTTTCTTTTCAGGCTGAGTAGTTCAAGGGACAAAGCCTGCTTCTTCCCATTTATTTTCCTGCTGAGGCTTTGTGGGGGGCTGGGACTGGGGGTGAGGATTAACAGGAGAGGGGGTGGGCTGAAATGCTGGCTCAAACCCCATCACAAAGGCATCAGGGATAGAAGGACAATCCTTCTCACTTGGATTTGAGTGTGTAATTGTTTGAATACATCTCTCCCCGACACTACAATAATGTCATCCTTGGTTGACACAGATTTTAAAGTCCTCTGAAAAGGTGGAATGTTATCAATCACGAGTGTGATTATAATGGGATTTGAGTGGAAGAAGCTAAAGATTCAGGCCTTTGCTGGTCTGGCTCTCTGGCAGAGGAGGCAGGAGAAAAAAGAAAGAGAACTGTATTTCAGCCAAGCAAAGGACGTTCGTGTCCACCATCTATGAGTCCCCTTTCGCAGAATCAAAGATAGATAAGAGGTAACTGAGGTTAAAGAGTCCCCTCTGGAGTTCCCTCACACGCACATGCATCTATCACATGAAGTGGATTGGCCTCCAATAAAACCTGATTGGATCCCCAGGGAACATGTGGAGATTTCTGGATATGTCTTGGTTGTTCCAGTGGGAAAAAGACTTGTGCTCATGTCAGGACAAGACCAGGGACACTGTGAAATATCCTGCTGTAGGAACAGCTTCCTACAGTGCAATTATCTAGTTCAAGATGCTAATAGCGCCAAGTCCGAGAAGCCTCATGTCAGACCTAACGAGGTCTGGTCATGGGTAGAGGTAAAGACAGGATTTTGAGAGGTGCATCCTGGGACATTCGTCTGATGCCACTTCTGGCTTTGCCACCTTTCCCGTCTGCCAGCAGACAGGAGCAGGTGATGAAAGAGGGGACCAAATAGCAGGAAAAAAAAAGTACCTGGGAACCAAACTGCATCGTCTTCTGCCTTCTGACCTAAAACATACGTGTTTTATTGAAATCAGAGGGAACCAAAGACCCGCCAATGTGTGCTATTCCTCCTCTTCTTCTTCAAGGCAAAGCAACCCAGACCTGACAAAAACAAACTAATCTTCCCGGCAGATCACTGGGACTGTCATGCTTTCAACTGACAAATCACAACGGTACCCACAGACCCAGAATTCGCCCGTCACGTCCAATCACAGGCCCTGGATTACTAAGGCAAAGAATTGTGAATTTCATTAAATATGTTAAAGGGGGAAAAATCAGCTTTGAAAAATAGTAATCCTGTCTTTCAACAAAAATATTATAGGAAGCTATGAATTTGGTAGATCCGAATAGGATGTTGGTACATGTTTTACTAAGGTAATATAATGGCACACTATTATTAGATCACATTAATCATTACTGTGCCAACGGCACTGACAGCCCGCTGAAAAGGATTGAAAGGCCTGGTAATGGATATAAATTACCCATTGTGTGATAAAAGGATTTTTACTAAGAAGGTAAGAATAAAACAGCAAATTTCTAATATAACTGTTGTGTAAAAACCAAAATAAAAGTAATCCACGGTCAGTAATATCCACAAAATCAGAAGTAAGTACTTTCCCCCAATGAGATAAAGTCACAATAAAAAATACATATATTCAGTACAATATAAAATTAATTTCTGAGTGCATAATTCCACTATCAATTTCCCTTGGTTTATAGAATGACCTCAGAGGTGCATGGCCAGAAGAAGGTGGGATGGACTAATTAGAAATATTGGGGCCACCTTAAATGGGCCCAGAAGAAACATCATGGGCCTATGATATTCTTCTGTATTACACAAGTTTCTATGGGCTTCTGTGTAGGGAAAACACTCCAGTTCAGAGCATTGTGTCTCAGTGCTGAGATGACAGAGATGGCACTTCTCTGGGACAGATGTCACCCAACTTTGGGCCAGCCACCAAGTCACATAGGAGTGTCAGGGAAAGTGACTACAGGTGGTACACACACAGGGTCACTGCTTCCAGCAGCCCCAGCTCACTAGTCCCAAATTGCCACAGCTCAGATGCCTCATAACAATGAATGAAGTTGTCTTTACTGGGCTGGGCTCAGCTGGTGACTCCACCTGGGCTTCAGGGGCATCTCTGCTGAATACATGTTCATCCCTCCCAGAAGACCTGAATCCCAGGCCACCTTCCACAGTCCACTGCAACCATCTGAATACAGGGGAGGTCACTTAAGGATTCTGTCTCAGCACAGAAACCTGGGACAATCCCCTCCCTGAGAAAAGGCAGCCTGTATTTCTCCAGACTCATGGACAGACACCGCCCCCCCCCCACCTTCCAACAAACTATAAAGCTTCAAAATGATAGTGGTCCTTACCAGGCAAGTCTTAAAGTCACAGAGTTCAGTCTTGGGTGTAGGATGCTCTTAAAGCCGTGGCATTCAGGAACTGTAAAAATAAGACCTGTTAGAAATTTAAAATGACAAACAGTCTTCAAGAAGCTATACAAACAGCACCCATCTGGGGGGCAACTTGCTGGGCTTTTTGGAAGCCAAACATATTTGCTAGCCCCACTGCCCCCAATTCTTTGAGCAATTGGCCAAACAGGAGCTTGTGTGACCTTTGCAGTGATGAGCCAAATCTGCTCAGCTTGTTTTCAGTGGGGGGAGACGCTGCCACCTGCAGAAGAGGAGGAGGCAGGGCCGCTAGCCATCTCTTCTCCAGATAGGACAGAAGAAATAGAGCAGAGAAGGATCCGTCTCCTCACTCCTCCTTGGCATCCTTAATACATGGAACCCAGAAGATTCCTCTCGCTTCTCTCTATGACGCACCCTATAGTAGACCAAACTCCCAGGCACACTTCAAGTGGCCAAGTCTGTCTGTTCAGTGACAGAGGAGGAGAGAGTTTTTTGAGTCCCTGACAGGATTGTGCCCCAGTGCCACTTAAGGATGCCATGTTTGGCATCCATCATCTCTGCTGAACCAAGTCCAAAACAGTGGCCCAGTTAGCTCACTAAGTTTCATACTCTGCATCACAAATGCGTTCAATCCCATCCAGACGATGTCATCCACCAGAGTGCCCCATTCCTGAGACAAAGCCCAGCTAGCCAGCTAGAGTGCTCATCCACAGAGGCTCTAGAGCCACTGGCTGGGTACTCAAGGGTGACCTGTGGTCACCAGCCCACTCTCCTCTACAACACCCTAACTACCATCTTATGGAATCATCATATGGGGCAAGGGAAAGTCCTCTCATGGTAAGTGGCATTTCACTCAGTCTGGGGCTACACATTTCAATTAAAGAAGGAGAACTTCCTATGGATTTGAGAGTCCTGGTCTGCAAACCAAGATCACAGACAGATTTGGAAGAAGAGAAGTGACAGCTTTGGCCCCAACGGCTCAGATATTTGGAGTGTTGCAAGCAAACGCCCCATCTGACTGACTGACTTCTGGCCACTGGAAAACAGTCACAGACTGCACGCTGAAAGCATTTCCTCTCTGTTCAGGATTGAAGACCAGCAAGGGCACAGCTATTGTGGTAAGGGTGTTCTTTTGTGGGAGAGAGAGGCTGATTTGCTTTTTTTTTTTTTTTTTTTTTTTTTTTTTTTTTTTTTTTTTTTTGAGATAGGGTCTCCTTATCTATCACAAGCTGACCTGGGAATCCCTTTGTGACTTTCTTGGTTAGTTTTTTCTCAACCTGACTGACACAGGCTAGAATGATCTGGGAAGAGGGGTCCTCAATTGAGAGGATGCCTCTGTCGGATTGACCTGTCAGCAGGTGCGTAGGGTAGTTTCCTGATTAATAATTGATGTGGAGGGCTCAGTTCACTGTGAATGGTGCCATCCATGGGCAGATGGTCCTGGGTTG
The DNA here is from genome assembly GCF_008632895.1 of Mastomys coucha. Lineage (NCBI taxonomy): Eukaryota > Metazoa > Chordata > Mammalia > Rodentia > Muridae > Mastomys > Mastomys coucha. The sequence continues at coordinate 28,920,544 of NW_022196904.1, forward strand.
TATTTTAAAAACAGGTTGAGGAAGCCAATAAGCAACATTCCTCCATGGCTTCAGTTCCTGCCTCCAGGTTCCTCCCCCTGTTTCCCTTCAGGACTATAAACTATAAAAAGAAATACACTTTTTCCTTCCAAGTTGCTTTTGGTCAGAGTTTTATCACAGCGATAGAATGCAAAGCAGGACAGAAACCCAAGCTGTCATCTAAGTCACAATGTCCTGCCTCTGTTTCCCAGGTGTTAGTATTAGAGGCATGGCCACTACAAGCCTGCTTCTGTACATAAGTTTCTATTGGCCTGTCTTGATACTAGGCTTTTGGTCCAAGCCACCTATATAACAAGGAACAATTCCCCAAGCATAACAACCCAACCATTGAAAAACCAGCACTCAGGTATGAGAACAATGACTCAGTTGTTAAAGTACTTGTTCCACAAACCTAAGGACCTGAGTTCAATTCCTAGCACCCATGTTAAAAACAAGATGTGGTACCACACAGTATAATCTGAGTGCTAGGGATGCATAGACAAGAGGATCCCTGGGACTCAACTAGCCGAGCATAATCAGTGACCCTCAGCTTTCAGTGAGAGACCTTTACCTCTGGCTTCGATGTGCACACACATGCAGCTATGCAACATACACACACAAACACACACACACCAACCCAGCCTTTCATGTTGCAGTTTGTGTGGCCTTAGTTAAGCCCAAATTGAAAGATTCTGAGCCACACAGGCTCTGCAGATCCCGCTGCCTTGCTCTGGGCTCCCTATGTTAGGGAGGGGTGGTTGGAGCGGTGTGCAGACTAGAGTTTATATCCAGGCTCCGGCTTATGACTTGCAAAATTCTAGGGCTATTCCCCCAGGGACTGTTCACTTAGAAGCTTTGTAAATTCTCATGACAGGAGAGCACAGAGAGGGAAACTTCGCAGGGAAATCCCACACCAGTTTGTCCTCCGGCACTGAGCCATTGATCAGAACACCCCTGTCTCTCTCAATCTAGGAGGGGAGGTGATGGGAGCAAACCATCAGGTTCCGCATCGTCAATTAAGAAAATGCCCAGCTCGGCTTTGGGGCTATGTTGCCTCCCTGTGACTGATCTGGAGTTTGTCCAAAGGCGGGTAGCCGGCATGCCAGTGGGCAGCTGCCAGGTAAGGCAGTGCTGGAGGCCTAGAACAAGAGATTGAGTTAGCTCCATTCCTGCCTTTCTAAGTCTGTCTAGAGAGGAGGGGCTCCTCGTGTCTGATGTCATTAGTGTCATTGCAGGTTGGGGAAAGTGACAGCAGACGACCAGGGGTGCCCTCTGAATTCGAGTAAGGAGAAAAGAAAATATGGACCATAGTCCTTCCATCTGCTTCAAGGGGAGAGAGCGCTATGTAGGTGCATTTACCTTTAGAGCTAGTCTGGGGTGTGACCTGAAGCTGTCCCAAATATGGGGCTTCCTCTGAGCCCTGTGTCCCCACTGCTGAGGGGACACCTGGGAGGACATTCCCCATAAGCTCTATTTGGTGCAGCCTCCAGCAAAATGTGGGAGATAGCAGTCTGCAAAGGCAACAGAAAATGGGTCCTGACTGAAGAGGGTGGGTATATAGCAGCTGCTCCACCCAAAACAAATTACTGTCATGGGTTGATGTTTCAGTACCCCAAATCTCACCTATACTACAGGGAAGTCAGGGGTATGGCAGGGATAAAGCATATACACAGCAAACCTCTGAGCAGGATTCTGAGTGTGAGCATGTTTAAGACAGCTAGTTTCCCAGATACAGACCTCCTTCTGACCAACCTAAGCTCCACACCCTATAGTAGACAAGCAAGGACAAAAAAAGGAGACAAGCAAGGCTTCCATGGGACATAGAAATGGCCCATGGAATGAAGAGATGCCTGTCTGCAAAGGAAGCCAACCCAGGGTTGTCACGGGTGAGAAAACAGAAACAGAGCATAGTGAGTCCCCAAACTCTAGAGGCAGGGATGTTCTTGAAGCAGATGGAGTGACGGACTCCATTAAGGCAGCTCTATGTGAGGGGTGTGTGAAGCTAATGGCTGCCACTTTAAGAAAAGAGAGACGAGCTTGTAGACCAGGCAGGCCCAAGCCTAGGAGTGCAGAGTCTAGGGAGAATTGAGAATTGGGAGCCAGCCTCAGCTACCTTGTAAGAATCTGTCTCTAAGTCTACAGATGCAGGGTAGATCCTTACTACCACTTCCTTGGTGGCTTAGGTAGGGCCAGGAACAGAGAATGTTTTCTACAACCTGAAGCAGCCCCTGGCTTCTCTGAAGAATGAGAGGAGAAGGAAAGCCACAGAGCTCTGAAAGAGAGCCACAGAAGCAGAGGCGAGGAGAGCAAGATAATATGAGGGACTCCAACAATAGAAAGGAGGGTCCAGGTAGCTATGACTTCAGACTGTGGACCTATTCATCCAATTTCTGGGAATTCTGCCCTCAGGTATATCTAGCCTGCACACTGCCAGATGATGCCAAATGTACCCACCAGCAAGCCACAAGTGGGAGGTCAAGTGGCTTCTAGTGGGGGCAGAAGTTCTCCCATGGCAGGCCAATACAGAGCAGAGGCGGAGAATCATTTCCTGGCTTCCTGAAGGGGGAAGGCGGGGTTTAGGCTGACAGCTGCAAATCTACACCCTTGAACCCATAGGAATGTGTGATTGGTAGACTCAACAGAGCACAAACAAGGTGTACATGGACCTGTCTCCAGATCGCCAATGCTTTCTGTGTCTCCAAAACCAATGAAACACACTGAGAAATACTGAGATGCAGGCTTCATCCCACCATAAGTAGAGTGCCTTCCCTGGTGCACATCAAAGACCTGCTTAGGTACCCAGACCCCATTGTGGCCCAGCATTCAAAGTGTTCATGTTCCACTAAGTATAAAGAGTTGGTTAAAAAAAAAAAAAAAAACAAACTGGACCAGCTCACTGTAGACTTGAGTTCCAACTTAAGCACTGAGCAACTGGGTTTTTTGTTTTAGACAGTTCTGGGCAGAGAGAACAAATAACACTCTGGATAACAACTGTCCCTACAAGATTCCAACAGGAAGCCAGGTAGGCTTGTAATCTCAGCACTCAGAAAGGTGAGGCAGGAGTATGGCAAATTCCAGGCCAGCCTCAAAAAGTAATCATAAAAGAGCTTTCAAAAGGCCAGGGCTGAGTAAAGAAGCTGTCAGAAAGATTGGCCTAGAACATCAGCCGCCCACTCTACCATCTCAGGCAAGAGCCTCCTGCGTGTCTGCCAAGTGTCTACACTGTGGGCAAACAGCACGGAAGAGTGTGTCCGCCTGTGTGGAGCCTGTGTCTTCATAGCAGATTCAAATTTACATTGAAAAAAAAAAGAAGAAGAAGAAAAGAAAATATAATGTCACCAAAAGGAAATAAAAGCCAGAGCAAAGGCGCCACCACATATGATCATTGATAAGCCATTCAGAAATCTTCCTAACAAACAATGGGTAAGCAAAGGAGGGAGTTCTTGTGGAATCAAGGGGAGGCCTTTACGGGAGAGCAGACAGCAAGTGTGAAGGGCCTGGAGTCAGAAGAAGACATCAAGGAGCAGCGGGACCCTTGTGTGAGTGGACATGGATTGTGGGTAGGAAAATGGGAGAGGATGGCCAGTTTTTTTCCACACACCTTGACCACCACCACAGTAGGAAGTTCGGATTTAGCCTGAGCTCTCGGCAGGTTTGAAGCAATGACTCCCTGGCTCTGTACTGGATGCGGATTACTCAACTAGTGGGCAAAAGAAACCAGAGTGGAAGGCTGTTCATACCACAGGTAATCGGTTCCTGGAGATTGAGGGTGATTACCTCCAACTTCCTTCTTCACAGAAAGCAACACTGTGCCTCCCTCTACCACCAGGCTCTCCTTCAGCTTCATACTATCCCTATTCTAATCATGCCGAGTAGAAACCAGACTAGACCTGAATCCCCACCATGCCCTGAGTCTGTTTCAGTTATTCACAAGGGATAACACTAACTCAGTCTCACTAGTCATGCCTGGCCTGCAGAGATCATGGCCAAGGATCCTGTCCACAGATCCCCCCTCTTCCATCTCCTGACCTGCACCTGGGAGTTGAGAACAGCAAACTCTCCAGGGCTGGGGACATAGCTCCATTGACAAAGTACTTGCCTTGAAAAAGTGAGAGCCCGAGCTTGATCCCCCAGAACTCACAAGAGAAAAAGTAAGAAGGGGCGGCAACATAGTAAAACGCAACCATAATCTCAGAGCTGGGAAGGGCTATGGAGATTCCCTAGACCTACTAGCCAAGCAGCCTGATCACCTTAGAGAGTTCCAGGCCAGTGAGAGATC
>NW_022196904.1:28927340-28934633 GCF_008632895.1 Mastomys coucha
AATGAGTAGAAGAGCTGAGGTGTAAACTTGAATAGGATAGCCAGTGTTAAGAACCACTCTGCCTTGGAGAAACCCATGGAGGGGGTGTGGCCCAATGGAGAGGGCGTGGCTAGTGGGTGTGGCCTAATGCCTACTACTCAAAAGACTCCTTAATGACCCTTACAACTCTGCCCTCAGGCAGACACAATTCTCAGCATCACTAGGCTCCTAGTCTTCGTTTCTAGGAGGTAAATATCATGAGAACAAAGTAGAGAAGAGCTGATCCCATTAGAACACAAGCTGATTGATGTGTTTCCCAGAAAGGAAGAAACGCAAACAGAGGCATGCGCAGTCACTGGCACGAAGCAGTCCGCACACACTCTGGATCGGAGTGCAGATTACTGAGAGCCAGGCCTTGGTAGGCTCCACCTGAGCATCAGTTTGCCCAAAATTTCTGCTCTGCCTCACCCCTGTCTCATATCATTCCTAACAAGAAAGCACAAAGTAGTTATGTCTTACTCCCTGCACTAAGGAGATGCGAACCCTTCCGTAGGCTCAGGACCCAATAAGATGAGGTTTCAACAGAGTACAGAGAAAAGATGCTGGGAAATTTGTAATGCTTTCTAACAGGCTGTCACATAAGCAGAAGTACCTCTTCTGTCAGTAGCATCGTCAAATCAGCCAGGTGGTTGCGCAGTAGCCTTCCCTGAGCAGAAGTGCATGAGAGCAGGAAAGCCCAGTGGTTCTCCACTCACCTGCGCTACCCACAAGCCACTACCATTCACAGATACTAAAAAGCAATCGCTGATGCTGTACAATCAGACGGTCCTGGGCTATCTGGTTGGGTAACCTCTAGTCAAGTGTGGCTGGCTACTGAGCACTCAAATTACAACCAGCTCAAAGTGAGACCGGCTGTAACCTTAAGATGCAATGCACGCTTAGAAAATTCAAAAGGTCCTATTAATATTCTTTTCCCTGCCATTGTTGTCCTGAATGTGGTCTCCCTATGTAGCCCGGGTTGATCTTGAACTCACAACCCTCCTACCTCAGTCTCCCAAACACTGGGATTACAAGTACACACTGCCCTATTGAGGTTCGTTAATATTCTTCATACTTTTCTGTATAGTAAATGATAATGTTGGGGGTAAATGGAATTAAACAGAATATAGCTTTCCTACCAATTTTGTTTCTTTCTGTCATGTGTAGCTGTTAGAACACCCAGTACTAAGTTCACCAAAGCTTAGAAGAGAGAGAGGAGGGAAGGAGAGATGGGGGGATGAACAAAGGAAGAAAGGGAAGGAGGGAGGGAGGGAAAGAAGGAGGGAGGGAAGGAAGGAAAAAAATCAGACTATGTTGACAACTGAATTGGACTGTGGTTAAAAAAAAAAAAAAAAAAAAAAAAAACTGATGTGCTGAAACCAGTTTTTATTATGTGTCAGCTGAATGTTGATCCCAGAGATCTAGGCCAGACAAAAGCTACATGCATTCTGATTGGACCATCTTGACCTTTCTCGTACAGCAATCACTTCTGTATTCTGGCTCACGAATATTTTTACTTTTATAAAATTAATCATTGAGTAAGCCAAGCTCATTGGTGGAAAGTTTGGAACATGCAAAATGTCACAAGTAGGAACAGAACACTAATTCATAGCTCCATCATCCCATGGGAGTAATGGCATTATTTTGGAGCACTAGGTCTTTCCTGTGTGTGTGTACATACTGGAGAACATACTTCATTTGTGTCTTTGGTTTGTCGGTTGGTTGGCTTTTATATGTGTGGGTATTTTGCCTGCAAATATGTCTGCACTCACATGCATGTCTGGTACACTCAGAGGCCAAATGAGGGCATAAGATCCCCTGGAACTGGAGTAACAGACAGTTGTAAGCAACCTTTTGGGTGCTAGGAATTGAACCTGGGTCCTCTGCAAGAGCAGCTGCAGCTCTAAACCACTGAGCCATCTCTCCAGCCCCCATGTCTTTTGGATCTTAAATTCCCTAAATCTGAAGTCTCAAATGCAAACAAGTACCATTGCATTAAATACAGGTTCAGCTGGACCGGCTGCCTTGGCAGGGACACACAAAGGAGAAAGAGCTACTAGCACAGCAAGACGAGCCACACTAAGAAAGACTCCAGAGGTATCCAATGAACAATGAGGTCATAAACATACAAAGAAAACTCAATAGGAAATAAGCAGATCCATTAAAAACAGGTAAAAGTTGGGGCTGGAAAGATGGCTCAGTGGTTAAGAGCACTGACTGCTCATCCAGAGGTCCTGAGTTCAATTCCCAGCAACCACATGGCAGCTCACAACCATCTGTAATGGGATCCAATGCCCTCTTCTGGTGTGTCTGAAGAAAGTGACAGTATACTCACATTCATAAAAAATAAACATATAAGCCTTTTTTTAAAAAATGGGCAAAAGACTTAAACAAACACCTTACCAGATAAGACCTAAACACAGTGACTCACACCTGTAAATACCATCATTTGAGGCCAAGGGAAGAAAATCACCATAGATTTGAAGCCAGACTCAGCTACACAGTAAGTTCTAGGCCACCCTTGGCTCTATTGTGGGACCTTGCACAAGAAAAGAATGGAAGAGAGAAAGGAAGAGAGGAAGAAACTAAGAGCTAAGAGAAGGGGAGGAAGGAAGGAAGGGAATGTGGGAAAGGCAGAAGGAGGGAAGAGAAAGGAAGGAGTCAATTCTAAGTAAAATAAGCCCCACAGCCCCTGTCATTAGAGAACTGCAAAGTGAAGCAGAAATAGGTACTTTTACACACTTACTGTAGTGGCTAAAATCCAACACCATGATAACACCAAAGGTTGGCAAGGATGAGAAAACACGGGGTTTCTTACTCATTGGTGATGAGAATGCAAAACAGTGTGGCCACTTTAGAAGACAGTTTGGCAGTTTCTTACAGAGCTAAATATAGCCTTGCAGTACAAGCAAGCTGCATGTTCCTTGGTGCCTATAAAGAAGCTGAGTCTTATGACCATACAAGAAGTTGCTCACAGATACTCAGGGCAGAACATTTATGGAATGGAATCATCTTTAACACCATTGCCAAACCTGAGAAGCAGCCAAGGTATCCTGCAGTGGGTGAATGGACATACTGTGGTAAGTCCATACAATGGAAAAGTATTCAATACTGAAAAGAAGTGAGCTACGTAGCCATGCGAGTATACAGAGAGAGCTTAAATGCCTATTTCTACATGAAGAAGCCAATCTTAAAACCCAGTTCAGTAGGCCGAGAGATTGAAGATGTTGAGTTCAAAACCAGCCTGGAACATACAGAGCTTGCCTAAAATGGAAAAAAAAAAATGAATCATCCAGCTACACAAAACTACCATATATTCTGAAAAAGATAACCGGTGCCTATCAGAGGTTCAGAGATGCGGGGGAGGGATGAGGGAGTAAGCATACAAACTTTGTAGGGCAGCAAGACTATTTACAATGTGGTTAAGATATGTGTCCCTCCTTGTAGTTTGGAGCCCTGAGAATGTATCCTACAATGCAAAGAAGCAGATCACAGAGAAAACCAGAGACTCCAGTTAGAGACAATGCACAATCAGCTAACAGAGAAGACTCTGAATGTTCCCAACAGAAAAGATATCTCTGTATGAGGTACCAGAAATGCTAGTCACCCTGATATGATCATTGTCTAAAGTATGAGTACCCTGAAATGTCACACTGAATCCCACAAATATGTATACTGATCATAAACTATTAAGACACATATTAAGCAAAAGCAATATATACAACACACACATACACACACACATATATATATATATATATATATATATGTATATATATATATATATATACTGGGGCTGATGAGAGGGCTAAATGATTAAAGGGGTTTGCAACAAGGTGGGAGACCTGAGTTCAATCCCCAGGAGGCACACAGTAGAAGGGAAAAGTGGACTGCCACAAGTTAGCTTTGGACATACACACACATACACACAGAGTAAATGTAACTAACAATTAAATATATTTATCATATTATATTATTAGTTATAACAAATGTGCTAATCTAACTCAAAATGTTAATAACAGGGTAAGTTATGTAGACGAGGTATTCAGCAATTCTCTATACTTTCTGCTCATTTTACCATAGATCCAAACAGCTCTAAGATCATCTTTTGATTTAAAAAAGAAAGTGGGCAAATGGGCTAGAAAGAAAGCCAGCATTTAAGAGCACTGGCTGCTCTTCCAGAGGACCTAGTGCTCGCATAATGAATCACAGCTATCTACAACTTGTCCCAGAGGATTCAACACCTTCTGGCCTCTTGGGCACTGCACATACAGGGAACACAAACATACATACAGGCAAGACACATATACACATGAAATAAAAATAAATAAATCTTTAAAAATGTTTTTAAATAAGGGTACTGAGTGCAATGGCACAGCATTCAAGAAGTAGAGGCAAGCAGATTGCTCTGAATCCACATAGTAAGACCCTATCTCAAAGAAAAAGAAAGAAGAGGGGGAAAGAAGAGAAGGAGGAAGAAGAAGAAGAGGAAAGAGAGAGAGAGAGAGAAAGAGAGAGAGAGAGAGAGAGAGAGAACATGAACCTCCAGCAACTCTCAGTAGCCTGATGTCTTTACTTCTTGGCTGGCTCATTCCTACCACTGACCACTGGAAACTCTTTTGAGTGCTTAGAGGTGTGAGACACACACACACAAAGCTCCTGACGCCCGTTCCTCTGAAGAGCTGATATTCTGAAGAGCTGATACCGAAAGAGTCCAGGTGAAGCTATTTGAGCAGAGATCCAAGGGTGGGAGCTCAGTCCTAGACACAGATCTCAATGGCTAGGGACATCACACAACCAGGTCCAGGCTTCTGAGTACATGGGTGTAGTCATTTTTAAGGGTATGTTTTAAAGTGTGTGTACGTGCGTGAATGTGTAGGTCAGGGCAGTGACCATGAAGGCCAGGGGCTGGATCTCCATAGCTGGAGCTACAGGTGATGATGTACTTCTTCAGGATCAGTGAGCACACTTTTAACCCTGAGCCGGCTCTCCAGCCCATTGTCATTTGTGTCTGATTGCAAAATGAATACACCTATCCCTGAAGGAAGGTCAGCCCTTCCTGTGGTCCAGCCTGGAACAGATATCCCTCAGCACAGATGGTCCCCAAACCCCTACCCTTACTTCCTCAGACACCAAAACAAGCAGAATCTTGGATGCCTCTGGAAGTTCTGGGGGTGAAGAGGGACCAAAGAGGGGCATGAGATGCCTGGAGCCCAACAGGAGTGTGCAGGGTGCAGAAAACAGAAGAGGCGGTTATGGTAACCCTCTTCTCACCTGGGCTCACAGCAGAACAGAACTCCTGGTGTCTCTAAGGTTTCTGCCTTGGGTCTGGCTCTGGTTATCCTGGAGAAATGGTTATGGAAAGTCACGAGCAGACCCATTTGGAGATTGCAGAGAATAGCTCATACTGCATTCCTATGATTTTACAGTAACAAGAAGGATCGTAACTGTCAAAACCATAGCTCCTTCAAGTATCCCTCATGCGTTAGCAAAATAAGCAAAGATGACAGATTTAAGGGGGGGAAGAAAGGAAAATATTTCAGAAGCCTGTTCATTCAGACAGTGGCTACACAGTATGGACAAACGAGCTTGGGGTCTAGGGCAGCTAACAGCCAGTCTCCTTTGCCTGTGTCCAGGTAAACTTCTTGTCCCAGGATTTCTTAAATCTAACTACTCATTGGAGGGGGGAAAATGTCTGACCTCCCTCATCTCCCAAGCGTTTCCACTTTAGTCAAGACTTTATAAACATTCTTAGAAAGGGCCTATTCTTTTTCTTCTGCCCACAGGTAACAAGAGATGGCAGATGTTTCAGAAACAGCATATTATATATAAAAAAAAAATCCAATGTCACTAAAACTAGAATGGAAATGTTTTATACATTCACAAACACTGTAATGAATTTGCACAACCTTAGCCGACTGTATACCCTGGCATAATAAAACAGTCTCCATCCTTTCAAAGGAAAAAAAAATTACGCATGCTAACACATAGCTTTTACAAAGCATTGTTCTTTAAAAAAAAAAAAAAAAAGCTGCATTTTTCCCGGCTACCATGTAATTTGTGAGATGCGTTTTTAAATGCTCTGCTACAGCAGCGGGCTTCATCAGTCAGATGATACCGATAGATAATTCACCAAACCGTCACATGATCCTCCATCACTCTAAAAGACGCGAATATATTGCCACAAGCTTTGGGAATAATGGCTGCACCTGTTTACGGTGTCACCTCTGTTTGCTAATTGTCTCCTTGAGCTACATTTTAGTTCTAATGCATTTATTTTTGACAGGCAGTGTCTATTTAGAAATCACATTACTTCAACTGCAATTGTTCTTTTGTCTATCAAGTAAATGAAGTGTTGTTATACAGATTTCAGGTTCTGATTAGTAGAGTATCAGAGCTCCGGAAAGGTCAATCAGTTATTTACCTCAGGTAAGGGATGACAGACATCTTGAATTTTCCCCAGCTCATGTTATAAGTCATAGCATTATTGTTACCCAACTCTGTTTTAGCTACATATATTCATTCTGGGGTTGGTGGGCTAAGAAGGGACACAAGAAACGTCTGCAGACTCAGATCCCTGAAGAATCAAATGCAGGTGATTCTTGTATTTACATGCATTGGTGGCACCAAGTTAATGTGCAGCCCCTGGAGGTGCCAATGACTGTGATCAAATGAGGAGGGAAAGATGAATCCCTTCATATTGGCTTGAACAATATTTCCTTTTTTAAAAAAAAATGACTTTTTACATACAGACATTTTACTCTTCAAATCTGACATTATGTGTTAGTTCAGAGGTGATCCCAACCAAACCAGAAAAATAAAAAAGGACGACTATGGAAATAAACAGTGTCCTCTGAAAGCCAGAACCTACTAGAAATGAGATCACCTCCCACTCTGGTCTGCCACAACATGGGTATGAGCCACATCTGTGAGTGGCGAGATCTGAATGCCAGCCTGCAGACCTCAGCCTATGGCACCTTCAGATGGACAGTCAGGAGCAGGGGACCCGTGAATGTCACAAGCCAGATGCACACAGACACACCCATGCCTTGATTAACTAGCCAAAAGATACATTAGATGAAACAATGAATCCCTAAGAACAACTTATTTGTTCAGATCCAGATATCTAAAAGTCAGATATCCTCAAATGATTCCTACAGCCTCAAGAGCACCACCGCCACATCAGAGAGGCAGGAATCACATCTCTTTAGATGTCCCTGATGGCTCTGTACATGGTAAGATCTCTCTCTCTCTCTCTCTCTCTCTCTCTCTCTC
>NW_022196904.1:28934925-28939575 GCF_008632895.1 Mastomys coucha
CCTTCCTGTCTTCCATATCCCATACCATTAAATTACGCTGGAAGTGACCAATGTCCTCACCAATCATGCCCACTTGGAACCTTTCACAAGTCCCATCCTTCAGAGACCCCATTTGGACACCCACTTCATAAAGCCCTGAACTCAGTGCCTACTTTCAGGAGGCTGAGCTGCAAGGAAATCCCGGGGACCACTGGGATTCCATCAACTTGCCAAAAGAGAGACATAAAAGCCACAACTGCCTAAAGTCACTTTCTAAATTAGCTCCCAGGAACACCCCTCCACCTTGCTCAGTAAAGACCGCCTGCTTCCTGGTGGTTAGCATCTGCTAGTAACTTGAGAAGGAGTCCCACGTCCTTTCCTAGATGTTTTCCTTAAGTGTTTCCCATCAGGATCATAATTATATGCACACTATTTGGCTCAGAAACATTTGCAAATGTGTCATACGTGTCCACTAGGCTCATTCCAGCACCCAGGAGCAAGACAAAGTGGGGAGGGGAGAGGGAGATAGACCAACCCTTGCTTGGGGACCCCAAACCCAGTGAGATATAGGAGCCCTGACTCACGAAGGGGCCTCCCCTTCTGAAGAAGAAAACCTCCCTGACACTTGCTACTGGAGCGGTGAGGAATGTCCTCTTCATCTGCAATTTATCTCCACCAAGTACTCTAATCATGGGAAGTACTTTTTGCTTTTTAAACAGCCTGCTTGTTTTTACAGGTCAAGAGCGTAAATAAAACAGTCAAGTTGGGAAGGAGGGAAGCTCGATTGCAGGAGAAGGAAGTAGTTACTGCGTGTCCGGGTTTGTTCCAACACCAGGCAGCTCCCAGGAGGCAGCTTTGCCGCATGCAAAAGCCAGACCCAGGGCAGCCAGCCTCCTGGGAGGGTCGACAGCTCCCTGCCCTCTTGAACTTGGAAAATTCCTCTAGGGAAAGACTGGGGCTGTCAAAGCTACAGCAGAGCTATACTATTCTATACGTACAGTTCCACAATGAACAGCTAAGCAACTTATTAAATAGCATGAGTGGGAACAGGCTAACATCAACAGCCTGAGCTGTGACTGAGACAGATCACCAAGTACTAACTACCAGTTGACTAGTTCTCAGTTGCAAAGGATCTTGGGAAATTAAGAAGACTTGAAGCCAATATATTTAAGATAGGTAATATCTTCTTGGTGGTAGAGGGAACAGAGGAAGGATGGAAAAGAGAAGCAGGGGATAGCAAAAGTGGGTAGAGTTGAGGAAGAAAGGTGGGAGGAAGAAAAGAAAAAAAGTGACTACTTATTTTCCCTAAGTAATCACAGAGCTATCTCTCCTGTCAAAGTGGGTATCATATTCAAATAAGCAGAATTCATTTACATACACACATCACAATCACTGATAATGCTGAAAAAGAAAAGGATGGAACCCCCAAATTTAAATGTCAGCCAAGGATGGTGGTGGGGTGCATACCTATAATCCCACCACTCCGTAGGCTAAGATAGGAAGATCACAAGATCTACATGGTGAATTCAAAGTTCAGGATACATAGTTAGAGGCTATCTCATGACAGCCAATAAAAAGACCAGGGCCACTGGAGCCAAGAAATTGGATTCAAGTCTATGCAAGGGAAGCATTGCTTAGCAACTTCAAGGCTGGTGGTAACTTCCTGTGCCTACATGAGATGGCTAGATTCACCTGCAGAAGCCAAGAGAAAATGGGTCATTAGGTACAGGGGGCCATCGCCAGAACATGGATCCACCATGCCTCCCAGAATGACAGGCAGAGAACACAAAGAGAGGCAGGGCTGGTGGGAGCTGAGGACCACAATGAAGCTTCTGGACCCCATTTGCATTGCTACCTGTGCTTCTGTTCCTCCTTTATTCTGCATGTGCTGGTGCCCCCAGCCCTCCCCCTTTCCCTTTTTATCAAACATCCCTAATGTAGTGATAAAATGAGGAAGAATGAAAGATTATTATAAAACAGGACTTTTATGGCTCGCATCTATGGCACAGTCACACTGCTACATATATTTTCTCTAAGTAATCAGGAATGTATTGGTATTTTGAAATTATGTATCTCTAATAACACAAAAGTACTTAAGAACAGAAATAGACAGTAATGGAAAATGCAGTCAACTGTTGACAACATATAGAATTTCTGAAAATAATTTGCAGAGAACAGCACGGCAGATGACTCAAAAATTTTCACAAAAATATTTCTTGCCTCCGATAGTCCAATGTAATTCATTTTCTATCTCTGTTCATTAATCATTGTTAAAATTAGTGATCCATTTCTTCCACTCTGCCATCTGCACTCAGCTTCGTAACAAACATGACACCTTCCTGCATAATAAAACCTGACAACTACTCGGATGCATTTCCAAATAGCTTTCTGCACATTTGCACCTCTATAGCCGATTCCGCTGCCAGACAAAAGTGGATTATTTAACCAGAGGACTTTCTTTATCAATTCTGAACACAGATGTGAGTGAGTGTGTGTGTGTGTGTGTGTGTGTGTGTGTGTGTGTGTGTGTTAAAATATGATCAAGGAAAAAATCCATTAATTTTAATTAAAATGGCTGGGTTTTTTTTCCTGCCTTAAGTAGGGGTGTTTTAAATCCAGGTTACACCAGCCAGTATCACTCACCAGAACGCAGCTGGGAGCCTTGTGCTTGAAATATGACGTTTACGTAAATAATTCGTAGCTTCATCTTGTAAACTTTTCTAATAAAAATGATCTTGACATTCCAACCTCCTTAAAAATTTTTTTTCATTTTAATATCCTGCTCTATTTTGTTTTTCAGTCTTTGATCACAGAATTTCAAATAAATATTTTTTAGGCAAAGACAAAACAATCAAAGAGCAGAGAGATACAGATGAGAAATACCAATGAATAATTAAACACATGCCAACCGTTCCCTTGGGGAAGCCATGGCTGGGTCCAAACCACAGGAAGAATTCTTGGACAGTGGACACATGGTGCCACCTCTCTGGCCACAATCCCTGGTCTTTGGGGATGGAGATGAGGAACTAAATACTGGAACCTTCTCCCTACCCATTGACAGAGTGACCCCTATGAGCTCTGCAGAAAAGGGCATCGTCCAGAGTGACAGGGCATCCCTGCATCCCTTTGCAGATGGGAGGTGGCAGGGGGATGCCAGGCAAGACAAGTTGAGAAGAAAAGAGGTTTCCTGGATTTCTTGACCACGTTGCCAATGCTACCTCCTCTCTCACTGCTCCTTTCTCTGCATATGGCCAGCCTTAAGTGAGGGTCTCAGGAATCCTGAAGGGAGGCAATTTTAAGCAATCCTACCTCCTCCTGTGCCTACCCCTCCAGCACCAACCCAGCTCTGTGCCCAACCCCCATGGAGCTTGTCACTGCAGGAAGGGCAAGATTGTGCAGATGTTTCTAAAGCAAGACAGAATGACAGATGCTCTATGGAGCAAGCAGAGGAGGAAAGCCACCTGACCTGCAGGAGGTGGGGCTGCAGAGGCAAGATGGCATTGGAGCTGATCAAGACATCAACAAGCCAAGTTGAAAAGCAGGCAGCAGAGAGGCTCCTGAGGATCAGGGCCTGGTGGGGCTAGACTGAGGGTGACACACCTCATGAGGTTAGAGATGCCATCATTGTATCTCCAGCAGTCATGCAGGTCTGGGCACAGAAGCCACACTGGAGAAGCAGTGGCCTAAAGAAGCCAAGGATTCACAGGCAAGTGGAAATATTATCACAAGAAAAACTTTCCATGCTAAATGGTACTTTACCACTGAGCTGCACACTCTGCACATGCAGCCTTGGATTTCTGAGGCAGCATCTCAATGCATAGCCCACACCAGCCTGGGACTCTCTATGAAGCCCTAGGAAGCCCATTCCTGTTAGCCTAAGTCTCTTGATCCTCCTACCTCAACCTCCTGAGTGCTGAGATTATAGGCCTGTGTCACAATCTTGTGTTTCTTTCTCCCTCATTCTGTTTCTCTGTCTCTTTGTCTTCCTCCAAACCACACACACACACACACACACACACACACACACACACTCAAACACACACACAAGGACTATTGACAGTGCAGAACTTTTTGTTTAACCCCTCCCCTCAGTTTATCGTCCTCTGTCCTCACAATCTGGTGTGGAGCTTGGAGCAGATCCCCCAGCTAAGCCTGATTAGAATGAGAACAGTCAAAAGACAAACTTTGCAAAAATCAAGGTTTAAAATAGAAATAGCAACTGACCCTCAGCTGCACTGCTGCCGGCTGGGACAGTGACAATAGCGACTCTTTTGTTAAACTTCCCTGTGAGACGTGCTCAACAGACTGGGGTGGGTGTGGGTGTCTGTCTGTCTCTTACATGAGAGAGTGGGAGAAAGGTTTTAAAATAGCCATGGCTTAAGAAAAGAAAAATTAATTGCAAATTATCCATTCACCCCTTAGCAGCCAAAATATCTGTTGATTCCTTTAACATACACAAGATCTAAATTAACCCTATAAATATTTCAGAACTCGAAAGCTTCCATTTTGTCCCTGGCCCTGTACAAAACCTCCCTCTCTCTGTCTCTCTGTCTCTCTGTCTCTCTGTCTCTCTGTCTCTCTGACTCTCTGTATCTCTGTCTCTGTCTCTCTGTCTCTCTCTCCATCCCCCTCTCTGTCTCTGTCTGTCTGTCTGTCTCTCTTTCTTCCTCT
>NW_022196904.1:28939892-28940717 GCF_008632895.1 Mastomys coucha
CCCAGGCATTGTCTCCTAGTCTCCAGCTCCTCTAGGCTAGAGTCCCCCCCCTTCACAGGTCTGCATCCTGACACATTCAATTTCGGGTTATCAGCACATCTGAATTCAGAATACTGATGGGGATAGAGGGCAGGCCTCTCCGGGCTGATTAGCACAGTTTAAGAAAGCTTTCGCCAGCCAGGCTTCATTGGCTGGGAGTGCCACCATGGTGGGTGGCCTTTCTGTATTAGAAGTCAACATGGAGCTATCGCATTTGAATTAAATATGGACAAAAAGAAAGATCTGATTATGCTTATTCATAGCTAACCTTTCAAGTTCACCAGGCTGCCAAACTTGGAAGGAAAACTGAGAGTTTCTTTCCTGGATGGCTGACTTGCTAGATCTTATTTTCTTAGGAAGTTTTTTGATCTAGCCTAAAGTAGTCTCTCTCTCTCTCTCTCTCTCTCTCTCTCTCTCTCTCTCTCTCTCTCTCTCTTTCTTCCTTTCTCTTTCTCTCTCTTTCTCCCCCTGTCTCTGTCTCTCTCTGTCTTTGTCTCTCCCCCTCTCTCTCTCTCTCTCTCTCTCTCTCTCTCTCTGTATGACTTTGTGTATGTGCCTCTGTGTGTGTGTGCTTCTCTGTGTGTGCACCTCTATGTGTGTCCTTCTGTGTGTGTCCCTTTATATGTGTGTCTCTGTATGAATGTGTGTGTGTGTCTTTCCATGTGTGTGCTTCTGTGTGTTTTCTGTATGAGTCTTTCTGTATGTGTATGTGTGTGTGTGCCTCTGTGTGTGTGTGCCTCTGTGTGTGTGTACCTCTGTGTGTGTCTGTGTGTGTGCATGTGTGTG
>NW_022196904.1:28941074-28975348 GCF_008632895.1 Mastomys coucha
GTGTGTGTGTGTGTGTGTGTGTGTGTGTGTGTGTGTGTATCTAAGCCTAGGAGTTTCTAGGAAGATGCTTCAGAAGGGAACCAGGTGGAAGGCTTACTTACTAGGAGATACACAACAAAGGGAAAATGAGGTCTAATTGTAATCCATAAACAGAAAAACAAGCAAGCGTGCACACATGCACATGCACACACACAGACCTGTGACTACAACGACCTGTCTGCCTACAAAAGGAGCAGCTGAAAACTTAATGAGAACAGACATTCTTAACCTGGTGCTGACCTGGGAAGTGGGTCAGGAAAGAGCTTGCCCTCCAGAGGAGTAGGACTACAAGGTATAGAACAGTGTCCTCATTCATGGTCATTGTCACCTTTCTATCTTTACATCCCAGGAATACTCTGAAATTTTGCCTCTAATAGGTACCAGCATTAATTCTACAGGTGAAGGTACTAAGGATCAGATCACCAGTGATCCCAGGGTTCCAAGCTCCAGGGCAAATCAGAAATACCATATGCTCTTTCCAAAATTACTAGGCTGGCTCTCATACCCACAAATAGGCCAAGGCTTTGATCCCATTCAGTTAAATAACTGATATTTACTGAACATTTATTATGTGTCAAACACTGTGTGAAAACTTGGGTCATCTTCTCAGGGCCATCCCCAGTATCCTGCTTTATCTAATGCCCCTAGAAAGTTTTCCCTTGCAGGGCCCTCTGCCATGCAGAAGCCATCTCTGAATTCGCCTGTTCCTGAGTGCCCACACTGATCAAATGGGCTTCCAGTCTACCTACCTGTCTCTGATAGGCTGTTTCCATGGGAGTTTTGTTATCCCTTTATTTGCAGGGAGAGGGGAGCCTCGGGTTTGTAGGAGCCTTAGAACACACCTCATCCTCTTTACGGTCATCCTTGGCAAGTTCCAGAGATTGAACTAAGCAAACCCAGCTAGCCCCCTGGACAGAGGCATTGGTTGAGTGTAAACATGGCACCCTTCTGAAGGTGAAGTCCCTATTACTGTAGGAAAGACACTATTGCTCCCCCGACTAGGTACCAACTACACATTTCTCTGAGCACTGAGCATCCAAAGAGCCCAGAAAATGGGGGTTGGGGGTCCTTCAGAGGCCCTGGAAGATACACCCAGGCCCTGGACAAATTGCTTTCCGAGCCGGCTATCACTATTGAGTTCTCCCTCTCCAGTGAACCCACAAAGTAACTCAGAAGCACAGGGGTTTCCAAGTGTTCTTAAGCCACAGCCTCAAAGCAAGAAATCTAAGCACAGCCTGCAGGCAGGTACCACAGACGGCACTCCTCATGGTCTCGGAGACCACATATGCTTTGACTGCATGTCAGCCCAATGCCACTTAGCAGAAGGGTTTCTGTCACTTTGATCCCTTGGAGAATCTTGGTGGGACTACTCAATAACAACCCCTTCCCTGTTTCCAAGGACCTGCCTCCCAACAGGCCATAGACAAGAAAGGAGAGGATGCTGAGGTCTGGCCCTCCCACTTTGGGTCTCACAGCCAAGGAAAAGAACTGGACTCTGTCCTTATCTATTGTTCATGGGCTGGTGTTGTTTTTCTTTTGTGGAACCCCACTAGCACCACCTAAACCAACCCATGTTTCAGAAAAGGGTGAACTAGAGTTTTTCTTCACTAGCTTTGAACCTGTGGGCCTCCCACGGTGCCAGTAATTGCTTTGCCAAAAACATACAGAAGTGAGCCCATGAGCAGCATGAGCCTCCAAGGGTGGGTGGGACTCCATCAAAAAGCATTCACCCCAATGTGGCTTCCCCTCATCTGCCAGTGGAGATGAGGCCTGAGCAGTGTTCCCACATCTGGGTTCCTCGCCATTGTCGTTGGGCCACCTGAACTTAATACTTAATACTTTGCTATAAATTAACTTTAAATCAAGTCATTTTTAAAACTTACTCTTGGCCTTGAGAAATAACTGTAAAGTCATAGCTATGATATGCTAGTTATGTTTCTCTAACAGGGCTTACGATACCTATAACTTTCAAAACTTAAACTCTATGTACTACCCAAAATAGCCTAATAGATTTCAAACCTCACATAGAAAGACCTCAGCAGGCACCCCTGAGAAATAGGTAGATGAGACAAGCCAGGGACCCTATGATCTATGTGGAGGGTCTCAGTGTCCCTGGGACCAGACTAAGTCTAGAGGTACTGAGGACATGTCACCACTGCCTAAGCTCCTTCTCTGCAATTGAAATTTGTGGCCTCATTGGAGACTTAAATATGACAGACATGGCTGACTTTCAAGCCATAACTCTCTAATGGAGAGTTATCCCCTCCTCTTATCATTTCCCAGCCCAGAGAAAAATTCTCAACAGCCACGAAGTGAATAGCCAATAAATTTTATTACCATTCCATCTTAAACTTACCACCAAAAGTACCAGTCATAGCCAAAAGAACTCTAGTTGCAAAAGGATGGGGTTTACCAATTACCTCTTGCAGAGGGCCCTGGTTTGATTTCCAGCACCCACATGATGGCACACAACCATGTATAACTCCAGTTTTCAGGAGATCTGATGTCCTCTTCTGGCCTCTGCAGGCATTGCACACATGTGGTACAGACATATGTATGCAGACAAAACACCTATACAAATATAACAATAACAATAACAACAACAGCTTTAAAATTACAAAGAAAAAAAGCAAATGGCCAAGATACCAAGGGTGACCAGCCTCCTGTTTCCACCACTAACCCTTCCTGTCCATGCCTCCCCACCAAAGAACGATAGATTCTGTCCAACATTGCACTGGCATGAACTCCACCCTGATGAGAATCTTCTTTCCCCACTTGCAAAGTTCAAACAAGTAACTGTGGGGCTCTATGAAACATGGGTGTTTGCTGCACACCAGTAACAACAGCCATGCCCCCCCAGTATGGATAGAGAGATGCCTAACAGTAAACAGGATGCAGAAGTCACAGATCAGCCATTCTGCAGTTGACCTGTTACAATACAGAAAGCAGAACTCCCCAGAGTTCACAAATGCATAAGATATTTAAGAAGTCAATCAGCTCTACTTTTTGCAATATCTTGCGATCAAGTAGTGAATTGGGGGGAAAAAGTGCCACCCTTTTTTATATACCCTGAGGCAGCCAGTTTCACCATAGAGCATACAATCAGAAACCTCTGGGGGGCTAGTTCACACACAGGCCAGATCACCAGAGGCCCCATGGGTCTGACTGCAGAGGCATGAGAATTTACATTTCTAACCAGTTGCATGTGACCTCTGTCCTCTCTAACCAGGTTCCCACTTGGAAAATCATCGATTTTGTTCTTCTCAGGACCCTGCCGCTGTACAGACAGACCCACTCCTCTGCTCCCCGCCATATCACTCTGGTAATGTGAAATTTCTGATCATCTGAGGAGTGTGAGGTCTCTTCTCTTTAAAGTGTAATCACCCATATATGAGAGCATCAGAATATAAATGACGCAGAAAAAGCAAAGACATCGGATGCCAGTTCCCACTCTGCACATCACCACCTCCTCTCCCCAGAGCTGCAAATAAAACAAGACAGGGGATACTGAACTGTTGCCAGTCTCCCTTAGATTTACCCAGCAGCTCCCAGGACTAGCCCCAGACACACAGCAGCTCCCACCTCATTGAAGAACCTTCTTTTGACAGCAGACAGAGACCACCACAGAAATTCACAACCAGCCAAAATGCAGGGAACAGCTGACTGTGGGTGCCCATCCTCAGTTGGTACAGATACAGACAACCCTTACACCTAAGGCTTAAGAAACATCTCGGGAGAGGGGTGGAAAGATTGTGGGAGCCAGTGGACCAGGATGTGGACGGTGTCTTCTATCTATGCCAGGGAAGCTGCACCCATGACATCTCAACAATGTGGTCTCCTAAATAAGACCAGCACAGTGACAATACCAGATGATGTGCCAATGTGGATGGAGGGAAACTGACAAAGCCTCAGCCTTAGATGAATAGCTACAGACAATTAATGGTTGCTAAGAGAGGAAACAGTCAGTGTCCTCCAAGGATGAACCCCCACAGCTTATCCAATCCTAAGTAGTCAGCCCTAAACATACATACATAGAAGCAACAGTGTGTGTGTGTGTGTGTGTAACAATAATAACTAAAGACAAGGTCATGAATTTGAGAGGGAGTTGGGGGCACATGGTAGGAGTTAGAGGAGCAAGAGAAAGTAGAAATGACATGAATATATACTCACGTATTAAATTCTCAATATACCAAAATTCAAAATAAAAAAGATTTATCCCAGAAGTCTATGATGGCTTTAATGTTACACTACACAAGGACAATGGTGAAAAGAAAATTTAGAATAGAACCTACTCAACAAGCTACTGATAACACAAAAACGGACATTTATCAACCACTCATCTATCCAATGATACTGACCTACTAAGAAAACCAGGACACTCTCTGGTTCTAGAAGACTCTTCCATCCCAAAGGCATTTTCAACTATATATGAACTGTGCAAAACCCTACAATATATACTTTATTATGAGATACATTTTCCTCAGAAAGACCTCTGAAACGTCTCCCTTTGCTTGTGTCAATGTTGGGCTCCGGGGCCTTATCTGCTTATGAGTGACATTCACTCTTTGCTCAGTTCACCAGGAAGATGGAGTCAGTTTTGTTTTTAAATTTTTCCTTCTGTTACCAGTTGCTGGTGACACTCCCATGGCCAACTAGTTCTGTCCGACCAGAACAGCCTACCTCCTTGTCCTCTGATGAGAAATTTCACAGGCAAATGGTCAACCAGAAGAAATTCCCCCACAAGGTGCATAGATCCAAGCAAGAATCGGAAGGGATATAGAAAGGGGGAAAGTATCTTGTCTTTCTCACCAGTTCTGAGGGCCCAGCGACAGGATGATTCACACAGAGACAACAAGGGAGAAAGGACTCCAGTTTCAAGCTCCAGAGTTTACACAAAGAAACAAATACTTACGCAGACACTTTTACCAAGCATGCATTTAGAGATGAGTCCATTTAGAGATGGGCCTCACCAGCTAGCTGACCAGACCCTGGCCTTGCAGGGCCTGCCATCCCTCCCAGAGAGTGGCAGCCTGCCCTGGGAGGCAAGCCTTCTTCTACATTCAAGGCGGGCACTCCCCAGCGCCACTCTGTTTAGTTCTTCACTGTAAACAGAGTCGACCCCAAAGCTGGTCAGCTGCTAGCCACATGGTGGTAATGAGTCCTGAGAGCCAGGAGTTCACAATTATTTCAGATTTACTCTCTTCCTGATCTTTCATTTTATCAGCAAAAAAACATCCTCTTGGCAATGTAGATGGAGCTAAAACTTAAAATTAAAAAAAAAAAAAAAGATAAAGGAAGACCACGGAGAGCCCAGGGAAGGAGCGGTGTTCGAAAGTGGGGTGATTCAGGCTTCAGACTTGGCCTTGGCCTTTCGCTGTCTTTTAACATTAAACATTTGCCCCACCTTCGAAAAGATAAATGTGGCTTTTGATGACAGCCAATGTTATCTGAGGATTAAAATAGCCCTCTTGCAGCGCTCAACATTAAAGTCTTCCGCGTTTGCAAAATTGCAAACAGATGCAACTCAAGTACCTGCAAACGATCTGCCAAGTCCAATTTCAAAAGGGAGATTTCAAAATATGTGGAAGTCATTAGGACATGTATTATTTTTGCAATGAATAGGCGCCAGGAGTGTCTCAAGGAGCAGATGGGTGCTACTTTGTTTATAAAAGATCAACAGAATATTCGGCTGTAAATGAAGACATATAAGCTATATGAAACAATTATGGTAAAATGGCGAACATTTCAAAGCTAATTGTAATGGTCTTTTAAGATCTGAATTCCTCATTTCTTACTGCATGCTAAAATATCATTTTAGTTTTGGGTCTTGATTGATATAATTACCAAAATGACAGAAAATTAAAGCAAATGCTGTCAGTTTTACTGTTGTAGATGTTCTCGGTTTATCACTTGTTTACAGTTGCACCCATACTGATAAATGAATATTTTTCAACACGAATAAAAAAAATGTGACCTCCGTCTACCGGAAATCTTCAAAAAGGACAGCCCTGAATGCAAAGAACGCAGACAGAGTGAACCTCAAACTGCATTATCACAGACTTCCAAATAGCCTCTCTCTCTTCCTCAAGCTCAGCTTCAAAAGGCTTGTTAATAAAAATCTCCACGATACAGCAGAAGCAAAACAGAAGTCGCAAACGCTCCAATCACCCAGGTCCCTCAGTGCGCCTGTGTCACCGCCCAAGCAGGATGGAGTTAAACCCCTGTTCCATTTGCCTGTTTTATATTGGTAATCATGTGAATTAGATAATTACTCATGGAAAATGTGATTAAACATACGTCGCTATTGCCAATACCGAATCACGAAGACAGGGCATTGCTGCGAATTGCTTTTAACATAAATAGCAAACTGGGCTCGTAAAAAATGTCCAGTTAGGCCAATATCTGATGATAGATGGGCTGATCCTATGACTTGCAAAGATGCAAATCCCATACAGGCAAAATGAGGAGTCACGTGATACACCCCGGGTACACATTTCCACACAAAAGACTTCTCTGCTCAGAATGTGTTCAAAATGTCAGCAGATCCTGCAAAGTTGAGCCTGTGTCCTGCAATTAAGTTTCCTTGGGGAACGGCATTCTGTGGGTTGCAGTACTACTCTGTGCACATCTGTAAGTTGAAGGGAAGGACATAAAGTGGGAGGTGGAGGGGTGGAGAAAGTTAGGCTTAGTGGAAGCAAAGAAGAAAATGCCCAAAAGGAAGGAGGTAGAGGCAGCCACCAGCTCCTCGCTCCCCCAGCCCCAGCTGGCAGGCTCTGAGCTTTCCAGGTCCGGTTTCTTTAATTACCCCTGAGTTAGAGAGCCGCAGCAACTGAGGCAATAGGCTTCAGCGTTTCCTACCCTGTCCAGCCTCTCCAGAACGGCTTTCTGTAAATCTTTCAACCACGCACACATATTCTCCCATGACAGGGGCCTTGCAGACGGAGACCTGCACCCTACAATCACTGATGAAATTTGTATTGACTCCAAAATCAAAAGTAATGAGAAGAAAATTGGTTCACAGCCTGACCCGACAGTTCCAGACTGCTGTATTGAAGTTGCAAAAAGACATTTTTTTATTGTCTCCAGATTTCAATTAACGACATCGAGCCGCCCCATCCTCCCATTATTAGTTTGAACAGAAGATCAGATTTAAGAAGTTTCACTAAATTAATTACTGTAATAGTATCTTGCCTTTCTGGAAACCCTCTGTGGTTGGTAAAGGGAAGACATTCTTTTACAAATTGTGGGGTGCACAGAGTCCACATCCCCCCATAGAATGCCTCCATCCCAACACGTATTTCTTTAGGGTCACATATGTGTCTGTGAAATGGCATGTACATCCAGGCCTCATCACCTCTGGGCAGAGTTATGAAACTACAGCTCACCTCAACTGCAACTGCATCTCTGCAAATACATCTTGTTGGGTTTCCGTGCCCAAGCTGCAAAGTCTTATTACCCCCCAAGATCTTATGCTATCTGCTCCCCACAAATTATTAGCAGTGAGCCCCACAAATCATCACCATGGAAGCCACCAATGTTAGCTGGCTTCTTTGCAAAGAAGAAACTAAAGGAATATATCCACTATTGCCCCTGTCTTGAGTAAAAATGCAAATTATGCCACACGGTGCTAAATTATTCTAGGATATTTCATAATGTGAATTAATACCCACTAGAGGCTAAGCCGAGATCATCAAACTCATTTCACATAAGACAACGAATTTAACCACCCGTGACTCTATGACTGAGAAGTTAACAGGATCCCTAGCAACACCAACCACTCCAAGGTAGATTGTCCCTAAACACAACTGCCCATTTTCAAGACCATCCCATCCAAAGTAACTTTCTCCACTCTCTTCAGACAGCAGGACATTTAATAGGTGCTCAGAATATCTGTTCACAGAATGATAAAATCCCTCCCATGATGTTCCGGCTGCCTCTAGTTGCCATTCTTAACAAACCCAAGGTTTTTTTTTTTTTTTTTTTTTTTTTTTTAAAGATCTGATTTCATCAAAGTGAAAATAAATCGTTCTGACTTCCCAGGCTCGGCACAGTTGGGCTGCCCGCTTCTTGTTAGCAAAAACAAATGTCATCTTTTCAATCTGCGTTTCAGAATCCACATTCCAGTGGAGGGTTAAATGATTCCTTTTTTTTTTTTCAAATGTGAACAATCAAATGTAAGACAACGCTCTCAAACAGGAGTTGGGGGTGGGGAGGAAATCAAAGGCTCTGTAGCCCAATGCCAAATGTATCTGTAATGCACTTGAACAATAAGACAGGCTGTCCCTACCCTGGAATAACACTGCCCGTATGAATCCCAGGAATTTAGTGTATCTGACAGTTTCTCTCAACCACCCATAACATTCTTGCCTGTCTCACTGGAGCTGGCAAAGGAGAATTCTGTAATTGAGTGGTAGAGAACATGTGCCCTCCTCGCTAGAAGATGACAGATGGATTATAAAAACTTCAAAGCCGAGCGTTTGGAGCACCAGGGGAGAGATAGTGGGCATTTGAGCTCTCTGTCTTTACCCAGGAGACAATGAGGCTGTGACATGGAGCATATATCAAGGAATGGTGTAACTAGATAGACGTAATCTCTCTTTTCACTGGGTCTTTAACATTCTGTTAGGAACAAGTTTCAGGCCGGCTAAAGTACAGCCGTCCTCCTGCTAATCGTCACAGGGCCTCCGTGACATGGGCCCCCCTTCTCAATCGTGGCTAAGTCGTCTTCTCTGCAAACTGATCTTTTTTCTTTCTTTTTTTTTCTCTAGGAAGGAGTGGTTAAAGAAAAGTTGAGATTACTGTCTTTTCTGACTTACTCATCTACTGAAACCTTGTTCCCTTCCATACAACTAAGGAAGGGCTCTCATCCAGTGCTCATCCACTAGTGCTTATCTGAGAACTCCACCAGGACTCTCCTGAGGCCAGCGGAAGTTGTTGGTGTCGCTCCACTGGTCCCCAGTGGGCCCACACTCCCAGTGACCCAGCCTCTCTATCTCCTCCTTTCCCATAGCCAGCCAGGACACACTGGCACCACAGGCAGTGAGGACACAGTCCCGTTCCTAATGAACTTCTTACCCCCACATTTCAGCAGAGAAGAGCAAGCTAAAACAAGGCAGAGACAATCCACAAGCAATTCCTAATATCCAGGCTGGGGCCTGTTGGGCAACATCAGGAAAGCTGTCCCTGGCCCCACATAGAAGCCACTGCATAATCATTCATATCGATTTGATGAATTCTCAACCCAGACCCCCAGAAAAAAAAAAACTTAAATTTTCTATGTCTCTTAAAATTTTGATAGAGGCATAAAATGGCTTATAGAATCTAATTATAGCAACGGACTTCAAAAAAATGTCTCAATGTCAGAGATTAGTGAATCAAAGGCACATTTTTTTAAAATCGATTCTTCCTTCTGAATATTAACAGTATTTATCATTCATACTGCCCTCTAGAAACACCAGCTAGAATCCTCCTCCACTCCACCACAAGGGTCTTCCTGTACCACCTAGGCCATCAAAAACCAACACACTCAGGGTGCTGGGGAGTGAGAGCCCCACCAGGGCAGGACCTGCAGCTTCTTCTCGCCATCACTATCACCATCCTTTTCAGCCACTTCCCATCCTCTTTAAAGTACCATGGGACAAATGGAGTTAAGGTAGGATTATTTTTATGAGATTCACCACAAACTTTCTAAAATAATCAGACACCCCCTCAATGCTCTCCTCATTGGGATCCCATCTTCCAATGTTCCCACATCAAGTCGTAAATGCCGCAGAACTCACCAAGACTGGATGAGCAGGGATCTGTCTGTCTGTACCTCCATCAAAACACTTTCACTGTTTGTCAGTCAGACATAGTCAGATTCCCATCAGGTCCCTTTATGCTCCATCGTGGACGGCTCCACCATAGATGCCACAAACCTCACAGGTGGTTATGAATATGTCTACTTACTCAGAGACAAGGGAGGCATGTGTCCCTGCATTGCTCCACACAAGTGGGGGTAAGAACATAAAAGAACCAAAGTTGATTTTAATGAGCCTGCATGATATTGTTGTGAAGTAGATAGAGAGGATAATGCCTGATGCTCCATCCCACAGCACATACTTCTGGCCTCTCCATACTCTGAAATCTGTCTCCATCATTCCCCAGAGGAACCTAAGACCCAGGGGGATCCTGAAGCATGGTGTAATACCAGAGCCAGCCAGGGCCAATAGAACTTCTAGGATGCATTCCCCACACATAGTGTTTTATGTGTTAATTTTAAGGCCAAACCGGGCCTTCAATAGGAAGTAGAATGTTAGTAGAATGTTAAGGAAGCAGGTCAGAAATGGCCTGAAAAGTCCTTATGGTCCCGCTCTTCATTTTTCAATGCATTACAGAAAAGGTGAATGTACATCCAAAGGCCAAGGCTGGACCCTTCACCCAAGAGCCATGTGGGACCTGAGGACACTTCTGCGACTCCAGGAGATCTACCTGTCTGTACCTCTAAAACAGTCCTGTTGGGAAACATCTGGTCTAACCTGGTCCTTACATTCACTGTGCATTTTAGCGCCTTCTGAAGTGTTGCAGAGGAAGAGAGACCAGAACATCTGGGAGAGGTCAGTGAACCTAGAGCCATCATGTGACCACAGCTCTCAGGCTCCAAATTCAGTGGCTTTTCAAAGTATCAGATTTTTCTTCTCGGCACCTATCATTGCCAAGTCTACCGGCCACATCAGTCGCTTTCTCAGGATTATTCCAGATAGGAATGGAATCCATCCCTAATTACATTTGTGCAAGATCCTCCCAGAAGAGATGAAATTGCTCCTTAACTAGACCTGTGAAACCCGAGTGGTGGACGAAAGTCCCCCCAACACACACTCCATGCAGCTCCACACCCCAAAGAGCTCATCCCCAGTGTGCCAACACAGCATCCCAACCCTTCCAGTTGGGCACTAATGCATGTGCTCCTGGAGATGAAGCCCAGACTTGAGCGATGACAAGAGGAGAGAGGGCTGGGGTCTTTGAAGGAGGCCTGCGCACGAAAGCCCTTTTTAGAAGCTCATTTTCATCTCTTTCTCTCACAGTGATCTTCTGCCATGGTGGAATGTAAACACCACAGGAAGAGACAGAATCGTGAATTAAGGATTTGGAAGCCTCACGTTAGAAGTAATCTTCAAAGAATGCATACCCCAAACATCAGAGTCACACAACAAGGCTCTGAGCTGCTTGTGTCTGCCTGCAAAACAGCACAGGTCACACCTATGATTATCAGCTGAGTCCTGCATTGCCTTTAAAAATCAATAGAAAGCATGTCCTTACATTTTATCAACTTGGCAGGAGGGCGGATTCAGAGAGATAGGCCTTTGCCCAGACAAGAAAGCTCTCGTAAAAGATGTTCCCCGCTCCCCAACATATTACCAAGAAATGAGTGGGGAGGTTACAGTTTGGGTATGAAATGTGTGTTTAAACATGGGGATCCCAGCTGGTAGCACGTGTTTTAGGGCATTGAGGCAACTTGTGAAGGTGAGGCTTCTCTGGAGGATGTAAGTCACTGGAAGTGGGCCTTCAGGGTATATAATCCAGCTATTTGGTCCTCTCTCAGATCTCTGTTCCCAGATCTAGACAGATATGAGGAGACCCAGAACACCCTCCTGGAGCCATGAACTCTGCACTGCTTCCTTCTGTGATGGACTACACCACTCAAACTGAAACAAAGTCCTTACCCCATTAAACTGATTTGATCAAGTATTCTGTAATTAGCTCAGGAGCGTGGATAGGAACTAACTTTGCAGCCATAGCTCAGCTGGGTAGCTTGGCAGGGAGAGCATCACAGCCCAGGGACTTTGTGACCCAAGACTTCTGCCTCCATCCTCAGAAAGGCAAACTCTCCTGGTCCATCCTCATGACCAAATCTGACAGCCATGGCCATGACACGCATACCATGGCAGTACTGCCAGCTGAGGAGTGGATGTTCCATGGGGTCCAGGATGTAGCTTGCACCTGGCTTGGCCACCTGCTATGGGTGTGGTGTTGATATGTCTTTGTCTGGCAAACCAGACCTGTGACTCTGCAAAGTCACCTCTGAGTCATGCCACAGTTAGTGTCACAATTGGTGTCCGACGCCACCACCTAGCACTGGAATCGACAAATGTGCTTTGCTTGTTTGTATCCATTACCAACATCCATGCTAGGCACTGAGTGAAGGTTTGCTGAATGAGAGAAAGGAGGGAGCTCTCTCCACACAGGTCCTCCTTATGAAAAATAAGACAACGGCATCTTTCCAACCAAAGACAACTTCCACAAAATAAACCAAATGTAGTTTTGCAAGCATAGAACACACAAGCATCCTTTAAGGTGAAATCTGTACGGAAAGTACCAAAGTCAAATGCTGAATGATACATTAATTATGCACAGCCTAAGATCTCGGAGAGGTTAAACCCCCGTTCAGCCGCAAATTGAGTTCTTTTATTTGATATGAAATCTGTACACCGTGATGATTTGTCCTCGGTGCTTAATGTCACCAAACTTCAGGGGGGGGAGGGGTGTTGAAAAGACAAAAGGAATGGCTAGACATGGGTTTACTCAAGGGTACTCCTTGTTAAAAGATGGAATCTAATAGGTATCAGAAATAATGGCTCCTCAGTACCCCTGCCGGCCGAGGTCAAAAGCCAAATGCACCTGCCGCGGTATTAATAACATCTTGTCCCACTTGCTCCATTAGGGAGTTATGAAGAGTATTTCTAACTCGTGTGGAATGAGCAGTTTATAAGAGAGATTGGAAGTCTCTTTCCAGTTGTATGTGAGCAGGGCAGCCAGGCCTTTCCAGAACACTTCCCTGACTTTGCATAGAAATCAAAAGACTGTGAGCCTTTCAAACAGGGTGTAGTCACTTGTTGATACAACAGGGTCCCTTCCATTTACACGGGAGGCTGTGGTGACTCATGGAGAGTCTCTTGCCATTGCCCGCTATTTTCTCTTTAGTTTGAACTGATCATGGAGATTCGGCCACAATACAAGTGTCCCTCTTGTGCAGTCAAGAACCAGGTAAGTTCTGCCCAGCTTAGAAATGTGGGGCTCCAAGAGGGGGAAAATTTATTAGGGAGTTAAGTCAAAGAGAATATTCATGGGTGGCTTGCTAATACTGCTACCATTCTGAAAAGTGACAGGATTTTTTGGGTGGCACCTATCTAGGATTACCTATGTGTCTGTGGCCTAGAAAATATTCTCATTTTTCAAAATGTTACCAGAATAGGACAACCTGAAGGAAACCCACGTAGGCAGTAGGTAAGGTTTACTAGTGTTAACGCACACCCTTCCTCCATGTTTATTGCATGAACTGTAAGGGGCCACGGAGAGTAGCAAGACCCAGGGGTTGAGACGTTTAACAAGCATTCCAAATTATTCTTTTACCTCCCTCCTTTTTCAAGTAGGGTAACTTAGCCTCAGCTGGAGTAATAAGCGCTCCCAAGCATACAATCAAGGCCTACCTCTTCTTGTTGGCTGTTGCCTCCATCTTACTTTTGACTGTAAACCATGCATTACTCTGCAATGGAAGTGCACAGAGGAGCCATGAGACCTGTTTACTTTCACTTATACAGTCAAATAACTGAAACACAGCAGGTGAACAGAAATCTGGGGCCTCTAAGACCCGGCAGAAGAAAGGCGGGTAGGCAGACACCAGGAAGCTACTTCCCAAGCCTCAGTGGTTAATTAGAAGAACCGTGTTCCACCCAGCTTTCTGGTAAGAAGTGGGGCTCCCCTCTTTAATCAGGGGTAAATGACCAACAGCACAATACCAAGGGTCTTTTTACTCAAAGGACACCCCATTTGTTACAAGAATTTTATTCTTCAACAATTCTTGCTCTGTGTCATAATGGAGTCTCCTATCCATAGGAGAGTGTCAGGGCCTTTATTTTAAAGTATAATGAATATAATGGCTTGGGGCTGTAGCTCAGTGTCAGAGACCTTGCCCCACACATACAAGGCTCCAGATCTGAACTCCAGCACTGTAAAAATATTCCTAATAATTCGTAGACTTTAACCCCATTGACTGAAGAAGAAACCAGTTATTGGTAATAAGCAACCAAACATCCGAAAAAAATTTTTAGCTTAGCAGGGCTGTGCATAAAACGATGAACAGTTCCATGGAATGCTTTTCTCGTTCTTTCCGGTTCTTTCCAGATGATCCACACTGTTGGTTGTCTTCATACATTTACTAAGGTTGTGTTACTTCCCTCTCTTGTCCTGATGTCTACTAACATGTGGTTAGCTTCAGGGAACTTACAATTAATTTAGTTAAGAAGAGGCTATATTGATAGATATGAATATAGACATACCTATATGTATGTGTGTATGTATATATACATACACATATTTCTGTGCATGCATATACATACATACATATATGGAAAGATATTCATGTTTTAGTTTTCTACTAAGCAAATAATATAGGTTAAAAGGAAGAGGGATCTTACAGCATAGAGGAACTCTATAGAACAAACAGATGAACATGGAGACTCTTTAGGCTCCTCGCTTCTCCATTCAACCCCCTGCTCTATGTTTCTCCAGGAATTCTGGCTTGTTGTCAACTCATGGGGAGGAGGAAGGTAAGGGCTTTGAAGGTGTTCAGAAAATAGGTTCTTCAAGTCACAGGAGCACCACCGTAAAGTTCCCCAAGATGGGAGTCACTCGGGAAACAGGATGTGACATAGGTCGAAAGTCCTCTCTCCCCGTCTGCAATCACGCTCAGTGATTCGAGTGTCTCGTTGAAGCCAGTGGGGTTACTCCACCTCACTCATCAGTCAGATGAGCGGCTCACCAATCAGGGCACCAAGCCGGCATCTTCTTCGGTCCCCACGACGCCTCTGCCCAGGGACCCCCATCAAGAGCTGCCAAAGATGAGAATGCAGAGCAACTAACAAAGCTGTCTGTTAATCAGGGCCCCACACAGCTGGCTCTCAGCAGCAACAAAGAACCCAGCAAGAGCTCTCTGTGCCCACCGTACTGCTGCCAGAGGTGGAGGCCCCATGGTCCACATCAGACAATATGGAACAGGTAAGGAACTGGCCTCAAAGAGACAACCTCTATGGTCAAACCCTAAACAAGAAGAAACAGTCTCACTGGATCCATTGTCTCTGGGGGTTGGGGAAAAAAAAACACGGCAATGACACTAATATACTTTTGATACAGAGACAACTATTCTGAAGTTCTACCATTTGTGGTGACCTCTTTATGAGTTAAGAGCCAGCCACAGCTGCAGCTTTGGTTCCCAACAATGGAACAAAGGATGTGTCATGGGACAGTCAGTTCGTGCTTCATGACACAGCATTGTTCCCAAAGGGTCAAGGACAAATTCCCAAATATCTCTGTCTCTGCCTCTTTCTCTCTGTCTCTCTGTCTCTGTCTCTCTGTTTCTGTCTCTCTGTCTCTCTGCCTCTCATTCTCTCATTCTCTCTGTCTCTCTGCCTCTCTCTCTTTCTCTTTCTGCGTGTGTGTGTGTGTGTGTGTGTGTGTGTGTGTATGTATGTTTGTGTGTGTGTGTGTGTGTGTAGTGTCAGGGTCTCACTTTGTATCCCTCTCTAGCCTTTAACCCACGATCCTCCTACCCTAGCCTCCCAAATGCCTGAATTACAGGTATGTGCCACCTTGCATGCTCTGATTCCTTTTTACTATCACTATAGTATAGGTATCTACCGAAATGAGGCATATTGTATGATTTATCTTCTTAAAATTAATGTAACCTGTAAGAATCATGAAATAAAATCATTTCTACAAAATTTGAGAATCATGAAAGAAAATAAAACAAGCTTAGAATCCCAGCTATGTGGGAGGCTGAAGGGGAGTTGTAAGTTCAAGGTCTGTCTGGTCTCCAAAGTCTGAGGCCATCCCAAGCAACCTGTCTCAAAATTTAGAAGAAATAAATAAATAAATAAATCATAAATAAATAAATAAATCATAAATAAATAAATAAATCATAAATAAATAAATAAATAAATGAGGAGGGAGGGAGGAAAAGAAAACATTTTTTCTATTGGCCAAAATGTTCTTTCCAGAGAAATAGCAAAAAGTAATATATTGTCTTTATGGAGATAAAAACTTTGGAATAAAAATAATTCTGCATTCTAACATTAAAAGTTTAGTAAATGTTAAATAATAACTTGACATTTCACCTAGAAGTAAGTGCAGAGAAAGATCATTTTCTTTAGTCTCAACACCTTGTTTGATTTGTTTTTTGAAATAGAGACTCATAAGGTAGCCCAGGCTGGCCTCAGGTTTTCCGTCCTCCTACTCCAACGCCCTGAGTGCTATGATTACAGGAATGTGCCTCAGCACATCTCACACTTTTATGAAAAGTATGTATCTGAGATCAAGACCCATCCATGTGAGGATTTAGGAAGATGGTGTCTTGTCAAAGTATTTATTCAATGGCTGTGGTTTGCAAGTTGCTGTTTCAAAGTTGGAGTTATCAAAGGATAGCCAAAAAACCCTGAACTGGAGGAGAAGGACCATGATTGTGGGAGCAGTCTACGCAGTTAATAAAGACAAGCCCTGGGGAGAAGAGAGGGATGCTGAGACAGACCTGTGGGATGAAGAGAGTGGCCAATCAAGGTAAAAGGTCAGGACCAAGGAGTATGATTAAGCCAAAGAGCTTGAGAGAGGTCTAGGGATCTGGCACTCTTAGGATGTGGGGACACAGTGGAAGAGGGGAGAAGTAGACATAAATTAGAACAGGATGACTTGACTTCATCTACCAACACATTTATCCAAATCCCCCTCAGATGTAGTTCTGCCTCCTTGTCAGTATAGTGGCCCCTACCATGGCCAGTTTCCACTTGGTTTAAATCTTCCTAAAGCTATCCACTAGCATTTATTAGAAGGAGAGATATGGCTGTGTCTCAGAAAGTTGTGAGCAGCCCTACAGCTGGTCCATACTGGCCTCTTTGTAACTGCCCATGTGGGCCATTGCACTGCCTCCCTTCCCAGTCAGATTCCAGCTACAGTGTTAACTAGCCAGGACCTCCTTAGAGGGATAGCCTCCATAGGGGTGTCACCCTTAGAAGGAGAGCCCATAGGGCTCTCTTTCTTGAACAGCAGCATTCTGTAAGCTTTTCTCCATACCACAGCAAGGTGAAGCAATGGGGATGACAGCGAGTTTAGAGTTCTTCTGTAATTATGGCTTGAATCAGGAAAATGCACATGAGTTCACGGGATGATAAATAATAGTGTGCTTCTCCAAGTTCAAGTACACTGTCAATAAGACAATTAAAGCAGTATCAATAATATGCAGTGTATGTTATTAGCTGTCATTGTATAGCCCAGGCTTTTGTGATCTCTATAAAACAAAGAAGAGAAGGCCACAATAGTACAAATTCTTTTTGTTCAAGTATAAGGTGTAGTGGGTGAGGCAGGGGCCAGGGTCCTTCCGACACACCTGTGAAGAGTGTAGGATGATGCAGAATGGCTGTGTGGGAAGGATGAATACAATGGGAAATTAGGAACCCTATGTCCAAGATGGATCAATCGCTTCTGTCACATGGTTCTGGTCAATAAGAGCCTGAGTAAACGCCAGCATCAGCCTTAGCTGACAGTCATCAGCCCTTGGAAATCAGAAACTCCAGAGCCTTTGAGAGCAAGTGGAGACTAAGAGAAGATTTGAGTAAATGGAGGAATGTGAATGAGTGTGGCTTCTAAGAGAGTGTGTGTCCAAACACATATCTACTAATACATACATACACATACAGCCATAGATATCCATATGTACAAATATAATACATATGTACACATATAGCCATAGATATCCATATGTACAAATATAATACATATGTACACATATAGCCATAGATATCCATATATACAAATACATAAACAGAAAACTGCATGGTGTGCTGGATCGGACTTGAGAACGAATAATCGCTTGAATACAAATTGCAACAGCAAAAGTTTTATTGTTTTCCAAGACAAAAACCTACACAATGCCTCCTCTATACATCTGCAGAATCAAAAATCATTTTCCTCCAAAAATAACTTGTAAGGAAGGCATTTAATGTTCTCGAATGAGGGTAGATGCTAAAACTACTGTTTGTTGACACCAGGCGATTTCAGATTGAACAGAGAAGTTGTCTCCAAATTAATGAGCCAGACATAATAGAACCCTGTCAAAATATTGATTTTATTTTATCCTACCTATTGTTGGCACTCTCCTCTAAGTTGGGGGAAAATATAATTTCTTCATTAGCATTATTGTTTGTTATTATTACATTAGCCACTGTTTATTATGGGAGAAGAACCTCTGTCACTTTCCAAGAAGACGATAGAACAGTAACGTGGAAATGTGTGACAAAAGACTAAAGCAAAGTGGAGAATATTCCCCAAACCATTTCTGTGATAAGCTGAAGTGCTCCTAAAGATGAGATAGAAACTGTTAGTTTCATAATACATGATACATGAATTTATATCTGTATTATATATTTGGGTGAAATCACTATCCCGACTAATACTCCAAATTAAAGTGATTAGAACCTGTTCCATACAGCTTACCTTATGATAATCAGATGAATAGCCAATATGTATTCACAGAATTAAATGGATAAAATTAGGGAGAAAACTCTTTACTAAGATCTATCCCTTTACTCTTTTTTTTAAGATTATTTTTTTGTGTTGTGCTTGTGTGTATGTATGTACACTATGTGAATGCAGTGCCCAAGGAGCCCAAAAGAAGGCATCATATCCCCTAAGACTGCAGTTATAGATATTTGTAAGCTGCCTTGTGGTTGCTGGGAATCAAACTCCAGTCCTCTGAAAGAGCAACCAGTGCTCTTAACCACTGAGTCATCTCTCCAGCCCTGGCTCCTTTATTCTTAAGGATAATTTTTATAGTGTTCTTAAGCCCCCTTTTCAGTTAATTCATTATAGAATTCGCTAAGGAGTGGGAAGCATTTAAGCAAGGTTTCCAAAAGTGTAATAGATGTCAAAGTTTTATTTCTGTGATTTTTCTATTAAGTCTTTACATTTTCATTTTAATATTTTGCATCTACATCACAGGATATGAAATATGGTGTATACAATGGGCAATTTGCACTGTTTACAGTTGTTTGATGAATTATTTAACCACTTAAAACCCAATGATGAGAAAAAGTTAACTTCCCGTAGAGCAGAAACGTAATTCATTTCTACTAAAAGTGAAATTAAATTAAACTTCACCACTGTAGTGATGGAAGCAATAAATCTGAAGACTGGATGGTACACACAATACCCACATCTGGATAGCATTCTTTTGGATGTGTAGGTACCATAAGCAAGCATCTGGTTTTCCTGCCACCTTGTTCCTTTTCCTCAGTGAGACAACTGTCCTTGACTCCTGGACAGTCTACAGGAAGAGGAGATTGTGCTCTCTTCAAAAGTCTAGGATGCTAAGACATAACAAAATCTCCCAGGAACCCTGTGGGACAGGGACCTGCTCACTTTTGGAGCTGTCACTCAACACCCTTGCAGTTTAACACACTGCCTGACAACAACATTGGCACAGAAAGAGATGAAAGCAGAAGAACACAGGAGCATTCTGCAGTTAAGCAGAGCCAAGAAACAGGACCCCTGGGAAACACTATGAAATCCAAGCTCACCCTCTCACCTCCAGACTGTGCAGAGCAAAAGGAGCCACTGCCACACACCACTCAACATGGTGATGTATCTGAGAACGCCACCATTAGGCAGTTTCAGCTTGCAAACATCAGACAGTGCACTCAACATGAAGGAACTAGGTCCAGGCCACCTGATTCCACCTAGACTGCACAAACACCTGATGTACATTCCTGCTGCCAGCAACAGGGGAAACTATTTACGGTCATCTTTCTTCCTTTCTTTTTCCCTTTCTACCTTCCTTCCTTTCTTTCTTTCTTTCTTTCTTTCTTCCTTCCTTTCTTTCTTTTTCTTTCTTTCTCTCTTTCTTTCTTTCTTTCTTTCTTCTCTCTTAGAAGCAGAAGTATTCTCTAAAACTTAATCAGCAAAAGTCATTTGTTATCAGTGTTGAGAATGTGACATACATATATAAAGATGCTAGTCTTCCATGCACCTGATGGAGTGCAGGTATGTTCTTGCCCACACCCCACAGACAGGATGCTCCCTGATGCAACTTTGAGACAGATCTAGTCTCGTGAGGGGGATAGTGAGGGTGGGGAATAAAATTCTCTCACACTTGTCAAAATCCCAAGGGACCATATTGTATACGGTCTGTCCTACCTAAAATATTGCTGTGTGGTGTGTGATTGTACAGCTGAAATATAGAGGATCCATGAGACCCAGGACACACACAGTTGGGAGTGGGAGCATGTGGACAGAGAAAGCCAGACATCACAAAACTGATTGTGAATCACAACACAACCTACCACACAAGAGAAGTCTATCATGCCTGTCTCCTATCTAACTTTGTTTTCTAACTCCACAATGTGCTGAACTTGGATTAAATCCCCCAGTGGATATATATAGTCTAGAGGTATGCTTCATTTAACAAGATGGAAGCCTGAGGAAGCTAAGAAGGAAAAACCTGCCTTGGGTGACAGGAGGAGACACAGAGCAGAGAAGACCACAGAGGACAAGAAAGAGACACTCCTCAACAGGGTGCACTCACATTTGAGAAAGACCATGCTATTCTTTAATGTGCTTCAGACACCCTGGCCTTCCTTTGCAAACCACTAAGCTCTCTCTGCCTCGTGTCTTTTGCACATTTTCTCCTCTGTCAGGAACTCTCTATGCTCTTTGCTTTGCTAGCTCCTTCTCACCCTTCATCATTCCCTAAGAAAGTGCCACTGATCTTCTTGCCAAAGATGACGTTTCCCCAAGGGACCTCTACTCTGGTCCTTCATAGCACTCAGGGTAGGAAATGGCAAGTAAATATAGGCTCTCTTCCTAGAGCAGCAGGACCCATGAATGCCAGCCTCTCCACTTCTATGTGCTCAGTGCCGAACAGTGACCAGCACACCGCAGAAACTCAGCAAATACCCATGGAGCACATCACAGTCCAGAGTGAACATGGAAAGGGATACAAGCTTCCCAGTGCACTCTGCTAACACCACACCCTACAGCCTCCTCCCAGCAGACCTGTGCTCAACCTGGGACTGCCATGAGAAGTTGGCACAGAGGTCTTCAAGATGGCTCAGATGGTCTGAGTCACTTACATCTCACCTCTCTGGAGAGATGTGTCCCCTTGGAATTCCGCAGACTGGACATCAGCCAGGCACAGTCAGACTCAAGGTTTCCTTGCCACAGGACCAATCTCAACTTCTTTGTCTCTTAGGACTAATGCTAGGTGCTTAGGAAAAGGCTGGCCACCTAGGTCCTGTTGTCTCCGGCAAAAGCTGGATGAAGTCTTTGGCTTCATGAACCCTTGAAAGTGGGAGCAGAGGTAAGAAACCCCTCCAGGCCTTGTTCAGCTTGGTGTTCCCTTGGGTGTGGGAATGTGTCCTGTGTCTGTGTATTGCTCCAGAGGACAGCTTGACAAAGGAGTGAGGTGCAGAAGGGCAGGAAAGCACAGCCTCCTGGGGATCCGCAGTCCCCACTCAGGAATAGGAGATAAAAGCCATACTTCACTATCATTCCGGGCCTCATACTTAAGGTGTGTTAAGAACAGAGATGGAGGATGATGTCATTAGAATACGTCTCCTCCCCCTTTAGGGTTCAAAAAGTGAGTATAAGCGGACCTTTATTGTCACCTTCTGAGCCTGGGTCTCCACTGCTGTTTTCTAGGAAACCATTTGTGTGGCTAGACTTAAGGCAGATGTCGAGAGTCTCTTTCTGGGGACTTGTACAGCCCTTGTGACACTAATACTGAGAGCTCTGCGATGCCCCACTAACAGCTCAGCCCTTGGTAAGACACCACAGATGGCAGAGTGTACTGAGGGCTGACTTAAAGGACACTTGGCAGTTCAGCCCCAAGGTCCTCCACTTCATAAGCATGGGATGAGTGCTAGGCATTTGTTTCCAGGGCTTGGCCTTTGACATCACCTGGAGGAGATAGGATTCAGTGCCCATACCATATCCCTGCACACTGGAATTTCCAAGCCACATTGGTATTCCCCTCCAGCAGGAGAAAGTTAGCCAGTAACCTGACTTTCATCTCTGGGAGCAAGAACAGGAGTTTTAGCATGTGTGGTGTATCTGGGAACACAAGAGCTACGGGTTCCATGAATCAGGTATGAAAATCAGGGAAGTGTGTGTGTGTGTGTGTGTGTGTGTGTGTGTGTGTGTGTGAAGACTGTTCAGATGGAGCCTAGAACCTAAGAGAGCATTCCTGCCTTCACTCTGCTTTTCTTTGGGTACAGCAGCTCCACTTTGGTTCTTTGGGTTTCTTGTTTGTTCTATCTCATTTCCAGGAATTGAACACAGAGCCTCGAGCACGTTAGGAAAGTGGAGACTGAGTATCATCCCTGGCCTCTTTTTTTTTCCATTTTTAAGAGTCTAGCTAAGTAGCCCATGCTGGCCTCAAATTTTCAATCTTCCTGCCTCAGCTACCCCAGGATCTGTGTTAATAGACCCTGAACCTCCCATTCTGGCTAAGTGTTATTATATTTCCACAGCATCAATTTTACTAGGATTTAATATACCTAACAATGAATGAATGCATGAATGAATGAATGAATGAATGAATGAAAACAGCTCCTTGGATTTGGAAAAAGATGAAGAATAAGATATTCTCATCATGATTCTGGAAGTAAGCATGTGCATTTGTAAACATTACATACACTTGTACACACGTGACTTCCACACGTCCTCATGTGGTGTATACAGTATGTGTCTACGTGTATCTGCCCATGTGTGATGTGACACGTGTCTGCCTGTGCGTGCTGAGGATGCCTAGGAGCCTGTGCTAACCTTTAGAGGCCTAGACTGAAAACCATTGTTTAGAGAAGACAGCAGGCCCCACCCCCACTCCAGACTCTGTGTTGAACTAAGCTGACCCTTTAAGATGTGTCCTCAGAAACAGAAGAAATCAATCTGCCGATCTTTATTGATCCCCAGGTAAATAACTCAGAAGACTAGCCCAGGCCACAAAGGCAAGCAAGCCATTTCTGTGGGCTATGCAGTGATCAGCACCCTAAGCTCTAGGATGAGTGCATTTCAAACAGTCAACAAATTCTAGAAGGCAGGCAGTAGTGCTGCCTCCGAACTCCTTGAATAGCTGGGCCCTTCTCTTTTCATTCTGCTGACTTTGTGAAAGAGAAAGAAATATCCCAAGGTTGCCAATGGGAAGATGAAGACTTGAAGATCAAAATGATATGCTTACCAACTAAATGGAGGTGGAAGGGGTGGGCGTGGAGCTCACTCCCCTCTGACTGGCCCCGAGCCCCTTATCACTGTGCAGCACTGCTTCGGAACAAGACGAAACAAAGCAAAAGCTTCAAGAGGCTCTTTCTTACTCTCAAACTGAATGTTTGTGGCTCAGTAATGAGAGTATCTCAGTTGTGCAAGGAGGGGGAGATGGCGCCTAAATATTAAATTATGTAAAAAATGAACTTAGAGCTAGTGGTGTATCAAGCAACATGTGTGTGCCACATAACCCTGGTGAAAAAAATTAACATATCAAGTACACACAAAGACTCCTGTAGAGTCTGCTTTCAGGAGCAATGGCAAAGCTAGTGAGAAAATGCCCAAGCTTGCCTCCTGCTCATCTAAAGGTTAACGCTTCATCTATGACTGAGAATAGTGAAGGGACCATCATAGCGCCCCAAGTCCAACAAAAATAAATTATTTTTATTCCCTCACCTTTGAGAAGATGAGAGAGTCAAGATGTGTGCACATTGAAACACAAATAATCACGGCTGGATTTTGCATCAGATTCTGCTGACCGAGATGCATTCCATCCCAGCCTCCCATCCCGAGGACCAGCATGGGAGGCCAGGCTCCACTGCACCAGAATACAAGAGGCAGATTCCAACTGGAATGCCTATTCTGAGGATGAGAGCAACTGAGGACCACACCTTCTTTAGATCAATGAACAAATTATTTTATTGAATGCAGTAGCTGGAGATCACACACAAAAATTGCATGACTCTTATCTCTGTCATAGCATCATGAAAAGAAAGAAAAACTCTTATTCACCACAGACCCCTGTGCTCCCCAAGATCCACACATGGGCCTGAAATTCTCCACCTGAGCAGCTAGCTTCCAAATCCTGCAGACAACATCACCGGGATCCAGGTCTTGTCAACCTTTTGAGACAGGGTAGCAAATATGAGGACCAAGTTGCAGGTATCAGTGAGATTAAAGGACAGACTGTCAAGATGCAGCCAGCTCTTCCAAAAGAGTTTTGAACATGTTTTGTATCCTAAGGTCTGGAATACGTTACTTGACCTCGTGGTTAGAACATAAACATGCCAATAAGCCCAATACACATCACACACAGCCCCCTAGAAACAGGTCAGTCACCTCAGGTACATCACACTGGTCAAACAACCAGGCCCCGTCCCAGCCTACTATGTAACACTCTCAGAAGACCACTGTGTTGTTCCCAGGATGACAGTAGTTGCTAAGAGAAAAAGAAGATTGCTACCTTAACATACTTTGTAAACATATTTGTAGATATGACAATTGACCTCGTCATCTTGCTTAGACTATTTCTTCTGCCTTCAAAATATGACAGAAAGAAATTATAAATAGATTTAATATTGCAATGCTCTCTCCCCTCCCAAATCATACTTTAACTAAAGACTTTCCCAAAAATTAATAAGAATACTTTCAGAATAAATGTATATGCAAAGAGTTGAAAGAGCCAAACAAAGGAAGTGGAGACTGATACAATTTTTTTTTAATGTGGCTTTAAAAAAACACTCAGAGAAAGTAAATATTAAGTTGTCAAATCAGTGGCTAAAGAAAAGAATTGCAGACAGCAGACAGACTGACCGGCCTTTCCCTTGACAGACAGTGCCTTCGAAGTCTGTGGGCACTCCAGGCAAGAGGATTCTGAACACCCAGAACTCCCAAGAGGTTAACTTGGAGTAGGACACAGCAAGAGCAAGAAGGGCAGCTTAGCCAGCCCTGCATAGAGCAGCCTTCTGCTATCAGAGGCCTCAGCTGACAGATTAAACCCTTACATATCCACATGTGGTCGTTTTTCTCCCTCCCACATTCCCACACTATTATCCTCAATCTTTGGGACTTTTCTTGGGTTGTTGGCGGGGGCTGCTACCCATCCAAGCTGATCATGCCCACCACCCATCAGGTGGCAATGGTGGTGACTGAAGTTTCTCAGGAGCTGCAGAGACCCGACATGAGTTTAATTAGTGGATCCAGTCCTGTTCCTCTGAGAACCAGTGTGTTCGGAGCATTCTCTAGCCTGCCGAAACAGCAGCTTGGCATCCAGGAGCCATAACCCCAAATCAGAGCTATGCAATGAAGGGGAGGGGAATAACCCAGGCCCTTGCCTTGTCGTTCCTGACCCCATCTCTTCTATAGACTTCCTACAAACCCCACTCTAGCCTTAATAATCAGCTTTGGCTGATTAGATGGAAAGGATTTTTGTTTTAGTATTTAATAAAGAATTAAAATCCTGGAAGAATGAGTCACATTTGCCTCTCGTAAACAGGAAGATAACCTTCTAGATATTTTAAAGGCAGACTAAGGAGCAAACCACTCAAAGTGATGATATTTTCTTTATATGTAGAATCTATGCACATTGTGATCTATGGGCTGTCTCTACAGTGACTTCAGTTGATGGGAATTTCCGAATATTTTCTCCCTCATGCGAATAAATTTACAACAATGCATATGTTCATTAAACAACCAGTTGTGGTTTCTGGTTTTCACTTCTATTTTAAAGGGGAATTGATATTTCTTTGAAAGATGATTTGTAGAGAAAAACAGGGAGGATATAGGCAAGAGTAAGACCAGAAGCTGCACCAGCCAGAGTAGCTGTCTTCAGATCTCTTGGCTGCAACACTTTGTCATGCACTCAGTTTGCCCCTGGGAAACTGCATTGCCCTGATGGCTAATGGCCTGAACGAGACCCCCAAAGGGTGGCATGTGGCATCCACAGAGACCCAACATCAAACACTACTTGGCAGGTACTAACCACCTCGGTCTCTAAGGTCCTTGGGGC
Organism: Mastomys coucha; assembly: GCF_008632895.1. Taxonomy (NCBI): domain Eukaryota; kingdom Metazoa; phylum Chordata; class Mammalia; order Rodentia; family Muridae; genus Mastomys; species Mastomys coucha. The sequence continues at coordinate 28,967,179 of NW_022196904.1, forward strand.
TTCTAGGCAGCACACTCTGTTATGTTAACACATGCCCCTGAGCATTACCTGAGCTGTTCTATGAACCAAAGTCCCTAACTAAGAGGCAGGAAAGTCTGTAAGGGAAGCAACCAGGCATAATGGCTCTTGTCTATAATCTCACCACTTGTGGGACTCAGCCAGGACTACACAGCAAGACCCTGTCAACTAAACAAGTGCAAGCCCAAAACAAAGATTGGGAATCACGTTGGAACCTTAGAAAATAAAAGTCATTCTAACCAAAGTTGAATAGGCCATTCTGGGTCTGTGATTAATCTTAATGTTTAGAGAATCTATGAATTTGCTTTCACAGTTCTCTCACCTCTCTCTCTCTCTCTCTCTCTCTCTCTCTCTCTCTCTCTCTCTCTCTCTCTCTCCCTCTCTCTCTCTCTCTTTCTCTCTCTCTCTCAGAGCTGGCAAGCCAGCACCTTGGTGGATGAGCCATCATGGGGAGAGAGAAGGTAGGATCAGAATGCAGGCACGAGCCTACCTGCGCCTCAGTATCCAAAGAACCAACTAAACAGGACCCAAGTAACCAAAGCATATATGGACTTGGATAGAAAGCTCTCAAGTTAACATCAGTTCAAGCCTACATGGTCATTTTTCCTGTGTCAAAATGGCACTTAATTTTCTCATATACTGAAAATAGGAATTTCAGCCATATACTGAAAATAGGAATGGGGAAGGGCTTAGGAACTGCCCTTCATGCTTTCAGGCCTCCATCTCTCACTACTCAGGAAGCATCTGCCTAGCTCTCTGACCCACCCAGCTGTGGGATCCTGCACTTCCTGGACCAGGCTTGCTGTTGTGTCTATGACCTTCTTGCCTTCTCCTTGGCAGCTCCTAGTGTGGGAGGGGGCAGATGAATATAGGGCAGAAACATACTTCACTACCTTAGAGTCCAGTGGGGGCAAACACCACATGAGCCAACTACCTCCCTCCCTCACTGCCTCAGTTGGCCTTCATGAAACTCAGAATAAATATAGAACCTGCCCTCTTAAGGAAGTGCATAGTAAGAGCTCAAAAACAAATGACTGTCATTATCCTGCCAATGGGGTGTCCAGCCTCATCACAGTGCCTGAGCACTGTCACTTAAAGCTTCCTGGTTTCTATGTGGTCCAGGGACACTGCTCTCCCCCCACAGAGCCATTTTAAAGATATAATTGGTATCCTGGTTTACATGTGGCCCAGGGACCGAGCTCTCACCTACATGGCCTTTTTAAAGGTATAATTGTTATTCAGAAACATTGGAATTGAGCCCACATTTTGCACTGGACAGCCTTTTATTCTTCCGTGTATTTTTACACAATGAAATGATGCCCAGATTACTCCTGCAGGTTCCACTCAAGAACCCATCCTCACAGAAATCTGGCTTCTTTTAAGGCAGTACAGGGAGTCTCCATGTCTAGGGCCTCTCCAGCAAGCCTAGCATGTATGGAAAGCTGAGTAGAGAAGGCTCTTCAAAGTTACTCAAAAGCAAGAGGTAGAACAGAGGCCACAATGAAGAGTGCCTCCAACAGCCAGGAAAAGCGGCCCAAAGCAGAGCTCTCCCCTCACCATGCTGCTCAAGGCAGACAATCAGCAGGAGTCTATGAGTGGCCCAGGCTGGCCCAAGGAAGCTCTACTCTAGGCCTTTCTGGGGTCCACAGCAGATGGCTTGCTACATGGCTCAGCTTTCTGAGGTGGCTTTGACCTCTGTCTGCCTGTATTCAGAAAATACAAAATAAAGTTGAATGTGAATGTGAGAACAGTATTGCCCAGGGTCCACATCCTAAGGACAAACCCTTGTAGTTCCTTATTCTTTCCATAACGATCCTTCTACCTGACATGCTCAGGGACAAACTCACTGCTCTCACTACTCTCTCGTGCACACTGAAATTGTGAGTGAAGAGGGTATCATCTCAGAGGAAGTACTTCTAACAGGCAGCACTCCCCCACCCCACACCTCACTGTGTGTGTGCATGAATGTTCATCGCATATATGCCATATACTGACCTACTGTTCCCACACAAGACCCCGGTTATAATAACCAAAAGTCACCTCCTAGCTTAGCTCTTTCTGACCACACACATTATTGGCTTACCATTCTAGGAATGCACAAGGTAACATAACAGTTGGCCAAAAGCTTCAAGATATGAAAATCAGTCCATTTTCTTGGCAGAGCTTCTTACAAAACTTTCTCCACAACTCCATGGTCTCGCTACCCAATTGGAGAGAGCCTCTGTACCCATCTCCTACTATGGTAGCCGCATCTTAAGCAGCAAGCCCTTGAAGAGGGATTGCAATGCCACGGTAGAGGGCAGGTATGGGCTCCAAGAAGAAGAAGGAGGAGAAGAGGAAGAAGAAGAAGGAGGAGGAGGAGAAGGAGGAGGAGGAGGAGGGGGAGGAGGAGGAGGAAGAAGAGAAGGAGAAAGAGGAGAAGAAGAAGAAGAAGAAGAAGAAGAAGAAGAAGAAGAAGAAGAAGAAGAAGAAGAAGAAGAAGAAGAAGAAGAAGAAGACACTGATAGTTCAGACACTTTGCCAAGGTTAGGGACTTTATTCTTTTTTTTTTTTTTTCTTTAGAATGCAGCCTCTACAACCAGAGAGATGGTATAAAATATCAAGGGAAGATGTTTTGCTACACAATCTAAGACCTTACCTGGAGACACTATGAAGCTGGGCTCAGCACTCCATGACTTCCGGTCCCAGCAGGTAGGCTGAGGGGAGGGCATTTCTGTCCTCAGCATGGCCCCAAAATGACCTACTGGAAACTCACTTATGATTTAAATTTGCATCAAGTCTCACTTTAAATAATGTTAAGAACAAAATGCAAGCTGATATTTCAGCTTACTTAAAAGGCTTATTAAAAACACTAAATCTAAAGATCTTAAAAAGCTGTAATTGTCCTCATTGAAACTAGAAAAATAAATCTATTCTGCTTTCTTCTTTTATGTTCCCCTTCTTTAAAAAAGAAAAAAAAAGAAGAAAAAAACAAATTCATCTATATTCTCACGAGCATCATTGCTGTCTTTTTTTCCCCTTTCCATTCAAGGCACTTTAAAAACACCTGTGCCATTCATAGACAACTTTTGAGCAAAAGGCAGTCATGCTTGGGGAAGGCTGTTTAACTGATTTCCTGATGTCAGAGATAAGCTCATCTTGCTCTAAAAGTAAGATGGAGTTTGGAGCTCACATGAAAGGGCTTTGGGTTTTATGGGTCTGAGCTGATGAAATTTCCTTGCTTACCTGAGGCAGAAGAGACAACCCGATGGGTCAGCTTTGGAGGCTTGGCAAACATTGCATATCCAAGCACTGCCTTCAGCTCCCCAGGGGCAGATCTGACCAGTAGGGCCACATGTCTTGACCAGTTCCTATCTTTTCCCATTATGGAGTCTATTGGCCTCTGGCTTGGACCAACCCACCATGACAGTGGTTCCATGCCTGCCCTGAGCCTTCTGTGAAGACAGCTCTGACCAGCAGTTAAATTGCTGAGTTGTAAGGATCTAAAGCCTGCTCAGAAGTTAAACACTCCAGGCATAGAACACAATGGGTTTTCAGAGCACTGGTCCAAGAGAATGCAAATGTATTGAAAGCATTTTTTTTCTCCAGGTTTTACCTAATTACCATTTATGTCTCCAGGAACTGTTTCCCCAGCCCAGTTTAGGGTGAAAGCATTTTAAAGACTTTCTCTGTGGATGACATATGAGGCACTAACCTTTTTTCATGTGCCCAGATGTTAAGTTCATTTTTATCACATTTATGCAAATTTCATTTGAACAGTAAATCAAAAGAAATCTTAAATCATCGTACACTATTTAAAAATCAACACTAAAGCCAGTTTACTCGAAGCTATCTCTAACATAAAGTCACGGTTAATGAACTGAGTACCAGAGTTCCTCTTTCCATACAATGGCTATAACAAGACCTAAGATCCTCAGCATCTTCCAAACATCTGAGCACTGCTGCCCGTTCACTCTCGAGAGTCCAGTTTCCCCAGACTAAGGATGCTCTGTACATCAAAGCCTTCCAAAAGTTTTCCAAACTTTGGGAAATCAGGGGAGCCTCAGTCCAGGAGTCTGACAACCACACTAGTGTCTATGTTAGGCCCACCAATGTGAAACCTGGGCTCAGTGACCACGCTTTTGGTAGCTGACTCTTTGTCGGTCAGGTGGGGGGTGGGGGAGGTAATTCCTAGGACGCTGTGTCCTGATTGTCGGGGAGCTGGGCAGAGTGCTATCATTACCAACAACTCAGCCAGGCGGGTAATGGTGGGATCAAGAGACATTTGCACAGCTATCAGGATGACATCATAGCAAAAGCAGCCTTCAGCCAAAGCCCTAGGCTCTCTTAGAGTAGAGGCCAAAGGGCTGTGGGGGGGGGGGGGGGGGGGGGGGGGAGGTGCCCCCTGCAACTCCCAGAGCTGAAAGCCATGCTAGGTGGTGGGCCTTGCCCACAGCCAAGTTCCCAGGCAGGCCCAGAAATGGGAAGGACAGCAGGAGTCTTCTCCAACGCAAGCCACTTTCCCCCTCCATCCTGCTCACTGCAAATACTACTACTAATAATGACATATTATGCATTTTTTTTAACAATTTGAAATTGTGAAGCCACTTCCCTGACCAGGGTGGAGCCGGCATGCCATGCCCTCAGCTGCATCTCTGCTGTAGAATTTAAAGCATTTCCAACCGAATTGTCAATCTGTTGGTGGTGACCCTGTCTTAGGCAAAACAGCTCTCACTCTGTTTTCCAAGCAATAGAAACAGAGGACGCTGAAGGGGAAGGCAGACTAGAATGGAAGCCTTCCTACTCTTGTTTTGGTTGCTTTTCTTCCTTTTAAAGAACAGCAAAACACAGGCGCGCACACACGAGCGCACGCACACACTGAAACACAAACCTTAGAATAATGGGGGAGGCATTTGGCGACAAACTGCATCCGCGGCGCGGCGCGACAGGCAGCCAACCCCGCTCACTCGCAGCTCAGCTCTCCACGCAGCGGCAGCGACGGCGGCAGCGACGACGGCGACAGGGACCCGTTACCCTCCCAGAGAACCACTATGCCCAACTCTCAACTGTGTCTCCGAGATCTCCTCTTCAGGCTTGCCTCAACTAAGCGCGTGGCCCAGTCACCTCACCTCGCCGGAAAAGTGAAGAGACGGGGTTGGGAGTTGTGGTTTTTTTTAAAAAAAAAAAAAAAAAAAAAAAACAGCAAAAAGCAAAACAAAACAAAAAAGTTCCTCGAACATCCAGCCCAGCAGATGCAATTCTCCCGCCCGCTGCACACTCTCACCCGAGCCAGCAGGGCACTCGCCCCCAGCACTGCGCCCTCACCTCGGGGCGCGCGGAGGCCACCGCAGGGCACTTACTTGGCACTTGCTTTTGAGTGTGCAGGTCGTCGCGGTTTTCACTTGGGTTTTCAAATAAGTTTCAGGGAGGAAGGAGGCAAAAAAAAAAAAAAATCCAATTATGCAAATGGACTCCGGCCGGGGGAGGCGCGCGTTGAATCTGACGCTGCTACTGTATGAGTTCTTGGAGCAGCCCCGGCCCGGCAGATTTATGGGGGCGCGTCACTGCTACGCCAGGTCCCGCCGCCGGAGCATCTCGAAGTTAATTAAAGCGGTAATGTCCACTTTCCTGGCGACCCTCCGTGCGTGGGCTTACTATTTCACCCTCCAACATGACCCGGGAGGGGACATGGATGTGCTCCCCACGCCCTTCTTCTTTCTCTCTTCTTCTTCCCCCTCTTCTGCCTCTCTCTTTCTCTCCCTCCTTTTTCCTCTCTTTAAGTCGCCTGCCTTGCACTCAGTGAACAATGAACAAAGATGTGAGTGATGGGGAAAGATCGCCCCCCTCCCAGCCCAAGCAGCGAGCGAAGCTGGTCTCAAAGTCAAAATCCAGTTGTTAAAAACTGAGAAAGAAAACCGGGGTCTCCACGCTAAGCTCCCTTTCTACACACATAGACACGCACGCACACATATGAGCAAGCACACCCCACCCCAAGTTCACCTAAGCCCTGCCTGGAGACCTAGGGACCGTGGGGGAAAAGCCAAGGCCCCGGCGCGCAGGGCTGCCCAACTCGCGGAGGACACGAGGGGACAGCAGGGACAGGGAGCTGTGCTCGCTCGGGCCAAGATCATTTCCCGAGCCCCTCCCAGTCTGCTACCCCCACCACTACCCTCCGGCCCCCTCCCGACGTCTACACCGATCGGCCTGGCCCCGCGGCCCCGCTCCGGCTGCAGCCGGCCGGATGCGCTCAGCAAACGCGGCCCCTGTCGGATTTCTGCTAAACTGCAGAGCGGCGGCGGCAGCTGCCCAGAGAAGCGCAGGAGGAAGCGAAGGCCAGCTCGGCGCGCACTCACCCCGCCTGGCCCGCTAGTCCAAAAGCCGGTGCCCCGAGCCGCCCACCCGCGCGCACCTCCGAGGCTACACACGCACCGCGCGCTGGAGCCCCGCAGGCAGGGACCGCGCGTAGCCGCCGTTATTTTCCGCTCAAGTGAAAACTAAGGCGGCTGACGAATCACGTCTCCTGCGAGGCACCCGTTAGACAAAACAATATCCTGCAAACAAAACCCGGCCACCGCTGCCACCCGCGCGCCAGGCCGGGACCCCGCCCTGCTCCTCCCAGGCCCCAGCCCCTGGCTTCTGCCCGCACCGACCCCAGCCTTCCACGCTTGCATCCTTCCAGGAGAGAACTCGGGGACTTGAGTGTGCGCTCGCCAAGAGGCAGACAAACAGGAAGGACTCACAAATCAGGAGTGAAAAATGGGGGCCACTTAACTTTCCACCTGTCCCTAGAGAAACCTTGCGGGAATTTCCTCCGAAGAGTTAAAGGGAGGGGGGCACACAGACTCTCTCTCTCTCTCTCTCTCTCTCTCTCTCTCTCTCTCTCTCTCTCTCTCTCTCTCTCAATCTCTCTCTCTCTCTTTCCTTTCTGTAACTTCCACAGCGCTAATTTCCACCTTCCCTCACTTCTCATACCTCCATGTATGTGGAGATAATCTATATTGTAATTGTTTGCAAAATTGCAACAGATGGGAGCATCGAGATCTGGACACTTCTACTCATCAAAGAAAACCCTCTTTTTTATTTTTATTTTTATATTATTATATTTTGCCTAAAATATATCTTGAGTCCCGCCTACGACTGTTTTCCTTAATTCATCTTCAAATTTAAAATAAAAATGCCTTGAAGCAAACAGAAAGGCTTATTAGCGACGTTCATTCTCGCTCCAGCCTTGGGCTGGGCTGAAGATGAGCCCCCCCCCCCCGCAAAAATGCTCTTCCCAGGACCACCCCCCAGCGGCCCCCTCTCCTGGATGCTACCCCTCCTGCCCCCCACCACACACACACACACACATTCGGCCGCACTCCTTCACTCTGATTGGCCTCGCGTTTCCAGCTCCGGACTGGCCGGCTCATTTCCCTCCATAACCTGTTACTTATTTATTTATTTCTGTGTCTCAGGCCCCCACGGGCCCCCGGGACCTGGGCCGAACTGGGGCAGGTGCTGAGGGCGGCGCACGTGTATGCTGGCTCCTCTAAGGTCTCGGGGTCCTGGGATCACCACCCCCCCAGGCACCTCGGCCGGGCCTTGCCCGGCTCTTAGGACGCAGGAAGCCGATGCAAACACAAAATGGCAGGTCTTGGCCGCCCTCTACACCCTCAAGTTAGGCACCCCGTAAGCATCCTATAACTTTGATTTAAAAAAAAAAAAAAATTGCCAATTACCCCCTGATTCCTAGGTGGAGTGCAGATCGCACCACGTACGATAGTGGGGCGGGGGGGAGGCGAAGATAGCCGGGGACCGCCCCCCACCCCCCAGCCCCCCGGCACTGAAGCAAACGGCTAAAGTCGCTGGAGAAGTTTCCGCCGCGCAGCCTCCCCTCTCTCTCGACTCCCCCGGCCCCCGACCCTGCGGAAAGTTTCCCCGGCCGTGAGCTGAGGCCGGGAGCGCAGGCGGGAGGCGCGGGCCGGGCCGGGTGGACGCCGGATCCCACTGGCGCGCTGAGCGCTCGGCCCTGGGGACTCCCTTTCAAAGTAACGGTCCCGGGACTGCGACTGCGGTGGGGAGGCGGCAGCCAGGGCGCGGGTCCCGCTCTCCGCCGAAGTTCTCCAGCGCCATTCGATGCTGGGTGGCCGCCTCTACTCGGTTTTCCTCCTCTTGTTTTTTTTTTTTTTTT
>NW_022196904.1:28975460-29011023 GCF_008632895.1 Mastomys coucha
CCATCCCCGGCCTCCCCACCACCTTTGTTTGCCTTACCTTAAAACATTAAACGCGGGCGTCGGGAGCAAACTCGGGCACGTAAACCGAGCGTTGTAAAAGATTGTGTTCAATGAATAATGAAACATGTCCACATGATTGACTTGATCATTTTCCGGGGCTGAGGGGGGACGGGCGCCCAGCTCGCGCGCCTCAGTCGCCCACTCGCCAGAGCCCGGCCAACCGCTCTCAGCCCTGCCCGAGCAGGGCAGGCTCGCTTTTCATCAACCTCATTTCAGAATCGCCCCGTTCATTGATACTCATCATCCAACCCCAGCAGACATCCCATCCCCTGGTCGGCCTCCCCCTATCTGGTAGGTGAAATGCATTGTACCATTAAAAACGCTCTCCATTGTCGCCCTGGCGTAATTCACAGCAACTAGATAGGTCTTTCAGCATTTAGCTTTGATGAGCCGGAGACTGAACCCTTGATATAATAATCTACAAAGAATGGTGTGTGGTCGTCCATTTTTTCTCTCTGTCTAGCAACTAAGAAACCATTTAACACAGCGCAGCTTGCTTCTGACCTTGAGCTCATGTAAACACACTTATTAAAATCTATCTATTCTCCAAGAGCTACATTCTGATTGTCAGACTCGTTACGGAGACATACATCAGCCCCTTCGCTTGTCACTACTTTGCATTCCTGCCTTTAACTAAAGAATTTTTTATCCAGCCGAGAGGCAGAGAGCGATTGCCACGGAGAGAGAGGAGAGAGAGAGAGAGAGAGAGAGAGAGAGAGAGAGACGTGGAAAGGGGGAGAGGAAAACGCGTAATTCTTACCTGCTCCTCAAACTATTTAAAGTCTGTTTCTTTTCTGGGGTGAAAAAAAAAAACTCCCGGGTGAATCTCGGCGGACAGCGGGACGTGGAGAATCAGTCACAGCCCGGGCGTTTAAGGGAGTCATCAGCGATCAAATGACGTTGATCCGCGCTGTAACCTTGTGGCGTATTTAATGTAAATAAGGCCGTTATGTTGCCAATCGCCGCGATACAAACACCGCGAGGTCCTCAGCCTCGCCTCCCGCGCCTGCCATTAGAGGCGACTTTATTTACAGACACTATTTAGGAGATCATGATAATTCTAAAACAATACTAGTGCCAAATGATTATGAAAATATGATTTTAATTAATCACGTAGTAGGCAAGGAAATTAGCATACGGTAATTAAACTTCGAGAAAAACGTCATGCAGGTTCTCTGCCTTATGGGTCCAGAATAATCATCGCGGTGGGCTCCGAGACTTAATTACGAAACAAAATAACTTTTTTAAAGGCAACTTTGCAAGGCTGGTCCTCCAGGCGAACGTTTGGGTAAATAATACAAGCTGAGGTATCAAAGTGGGGATTTCAGTGATGCAGAGGTTGAGCTTCTGTGAAGCAAGGAAGCGGGGAAAGATGGGGGAAGCCGAATAATGCAATTACGAATTCTCTGTCCTAGAGTTGACAAAAGCGGGTGCCTCAAAAGCCTCTTTGTTATGGGATTATATAATGATCCTGGTGTCATTATGGGTAAAAAAAAGGGGGGGGGGGAAGAAAAGAAAGAGAGAGGGGGAAAAGATTCAATAATAATAAAAGAAGTATGCAGAGACACCAACAAGCAGCTTGCTTTTAAAGAAAGGCTGGCATGTGGCATTGGGTTTGCTGATAGGACAAGGTCCTACAGAGTTGACAAATAAAGGAGATGGGGGAGAAGGGAGAGAGAGAGAGAGAGAGAGAGAGGCCTGTGCTGTGCACAGTTAAGAAGGGATGAAGAGAGATTGATTATACAAAACACCCAGTCACTGAGACACTTAAGCACTGATTCAGGTAATACAGGTCCCAACTTGTCTGAACTAAGTTCCCCCTCAAGATAACTAAGAGGGTTTTAAACTCCCGCGCCACAATATATCAAACGCAAAGATACAGAGAAAGCTTTCTCCAGCTGTCCACCACCCCTTCAGCCTCAGCGGGAGGATCCACTCAGACGCAAGCAGCAGTTCTAGAGTGAGGAAGAGACTCAGAAACTTGGGAGCAGCTAGCAGCATCCGGTCTGGTTGGGGTAGCTGCACCAGCGCTAAGATGCTACTGGCACTGGGCATGGCCTGCTCACTGCTGTCCAGATCCTGGAATCCGGCTCTGGAGAAAGCCAGTATCTTTCTCTTTCTCTCCGGCCCTCCCTTTCCCCTTTTACATCTCTACACCCCTCCCTTCTGGCTAGGAGAACCTGGAACGGATGGCAAGCTAGTTCTTTGAGATTCTTAAAGGCCTAAAGAATGTCAATAGTGCATGAATGTAAGTATGTATGCATCTCCTGCCTACCAAAAAAAAGTTTAGGAATTAAGCCTGTATTCTCCAATCTGATGTGCTTAAAATTCTATCTGGACAAAATACAAGGTTTGGGTTTGTTTTGTTTTATTTTGTTTATCTTTATTCTAGGAATTATCAAGGATAGGACTATCTCTGTGGGTGTGGAGTTGGTGTTCTTTATTTCAGTTCTTCCTGGATCGACTGATTATATTCTGTGGTCTTTTGAACCTGAGACTGTAAGTCAAGTGATTCTTCATAAGTGACAGTTTGGACAAAGCAGCAAACAGGTTGAAAGGAAGTGGCCCATATGCACTCTTTCTCGGGGCTTTTCTCAGGGATAGAATGAGGGCAGCAGTATCCTGTTAACTCATCGGCATGCCTTGGCCTTGGAGAGACAGGGAACTGCGTTCTGACCTTACCCTTGGGTCCCTGGAGGTGCCTACCCTGTTGAACTGGTATGTCCCTTCCAGTGGCCCCGGCATCCCTCTGCAGCCCATGGAACATGCATATCCAGGAAGGACCACTCCCCGCTCTCTAGAACGTCATCTGGGATCAATTGGGGTCCTTGGAGAGTTTAAAAGACCTGGTGAGTCTGGATCCGCTGGACAGCGACTTCCCACCACCTGAGAACCAGACCAGAAAAGCTCAGGCCAGGGCTCTCCGGCGCCCCCTGTCGGCGTTGCAGCGCTTGTCACCTCGTTCCTGTCAAGGTAGGGTGCAGGGGAAACTCACTGTGCTTCTGTTATGCAGGAGGGATAAAGGCTAGAGTGGAGAGCGACAGTAAGCAGAGACCTGGTATTTATGGTGGAGGAAAATTGATCCTTAAATACTTCCCACCAAAGCAGGTCCCATCAATTCTCCCACATAGGAGCCCTTTTTTGTGTTCTGTTACCTCACAATACGCAGCTCCTAGGTGCATTCCCAGTAGCAGTAGATTACTTCTTGATGTCCTACATATAAACACTTTATTCAAATAATCCACCCCCTTTGAAAGTAACCCATCTTCTCTGACTTCTGTCGTTCTAAATATTCTCACAAGGGATGATGGTTCTCACCATCTGAACTAACAGCTTTTTGGAGCTCCTGACACAACAGCCCTCCTTTGACTTTTGTCTGTACATTTCTCTCCTTCACCCTTAATTTTCCTTACAACTCTGCCTGCTATGGTATAGCCATTGAGAAAGTCATTGCTAGTGACCATGAGAGTAAATTGCCAAAGACTCAGGAGTTGGGGTAGGGTGATGAGTGGAGGGGAAAGGTGGATCAAGACACTCCTGGGACAAGTTCCCCTACTCAATGATCTCATCCGCAAACAGATGATCTATCTCCAGCCATCTTCAACACCCCTTTGATCACTCAGAGATGGGGTCTTTCAAAAAGAGGGTAGCAACCTTTATGGAGAAGTAGCAAAGACAGAATAAAAATACGTGCTGGTCCTGTGGGTCGGGTAGGGAGGTGTTCTATATACCCATAGGTTTTGCATAGTCTCTGCTTTTCTATCTCAGCTGGTCCAGAGGTGGTCTCTTCTACCTGGACTCTCCTCCTCTTGGAGGACCTGGGCTTCCACCCTGAAGTCTCTTAGCACCGATGAAGACTCTTTATTGCTGAGCCTCCATATTTCAGCACACCCCTGAAAGAATGGGGTGCAGCTTTCTCTGGTGGGCTCCACAATATGAGAAGACAACCTTTTCAAACACTCCCTTGAGCTTGGAATTCAGCAGGAGCCCTTGAAGGTGAAAGGTGATCCTCTGTAAAAAAAAGACTTTGCCCATCTTGGTTTTCCTGTCATGAACTGTTATTCCAAGGAAAACCTCACTCTCTCTAGTATTTTATCAAGCAAGTTTCTTTTTCTTTTTTTATTTATTTATTTGTTTGTTGGGTGGTTGGTTGGGTTTTTTGAGGCAAGGTTTCTCTGTGTAGTCCTGGCTGTCCTGGAACTCACTCTGTAGACCAGGCTGACCTCGAATTCAGAAATCTGCCTGCCTCTACCTCCCAAGTACTGGGATTAAAGGCATGCGCCACCACTGCTCAACTATCAAGCAAGCTTTTTAAAGGCCAAAAGTGCTGCTGTCCCTTGGGTTCTAGAAATTGGGAACAAAGAGAAGAGGAGAATGAGCAAGAGAGGGAGGAGAAGGAGAGGAAGAGATGGGAGAATGGAAGAAGAGGAGAAAAAGAAGAAAAACGAAAGAGGAGAAAGGAAAGTTAACCTCTTTTCCAGCTTTAATGAGAGGGAAGACGCCAGCACAGCAAGTCATCTGTCCAAGTACAACAGGTCCCTTCTTCCAGGGGGTACCCCTTCCTTTCCTTTCCCATCCTGAAGGTAATTGACCTCAGGTTCTACCCAATCAGAGCTTCCCACCCTCTAGACACTAAGTGGACCAGGACTGGGCATGTGATCTATGCTGGTGCAATCAGAGTCAGTCTGGGTTCCTTTCCGTTTGTTCTTAATGGGCTAGTGGAGGGTTGTAGGCTGCATGGGTATAGTTTTCATCTTCTTACCAATACTGAGGAATCAAGTTGGCAGAGCCCCTCCCCCAAGGTACCTGAGGATGATGCCAAACCCAACAGCGGCAAAAAAAATGGGTTTTTTTCCCCAGTTTGCTAGCCCAATCAGTATGAGCACCAAATTCACCTAGAGCTGAAGTCAAAGCCACTTTGCATACAGGAGAAGCTTCTTTCATTTAATTTGGTTTGCTTTGGGTCTCCTGTCATATGCTCAGCATCTCAAAGGAATACTTTGGGTTGGCCACAAGAAAGCACTAAAACCAAGACTGGGGCAAGGAGCAGAAAGCAAAGCATGACTCATAATGCCATTCCCACTGAAGGAGCAACCACAGGTCTTGGAAGATGTTTCTGAAACCTACAGGTGTGCCTTACTTTGAACTTTATCTCTGGCCCAAGAAAGACATTTAAATTTTTATGAAGTTTTGTCTTTGGTTTCCTAAACTGAAAGAGATGCTTGTTAGAGGCATCTCAGAAACAATATCTTGTCTCAGAACAATCAGGTTCTGAAATAAGCAGTAAAAAAGAAGGCATTTGTAACTCTGCCTTTGAATGATCACACCAGCTTTAGGTACAAACAAGACTAACCTGGACGTTTTTATGATGTCCCTGTATAAATTAGTCAAAGGAAATCTGGAGATGGTGACGTACTCCTTTAGTCTCAGCACTGGGGATGCAGAGGTAGGATGATCTATGGGAGCTGGAGTCCAGCCTGGCCTACCTATTGGGTTCTGGGATATCCAAGGTTACATAGGAAAAGCCTCTCTAAAAAGAAAGTTATTCAAAGGCTATACCATTATGGCTTGAATCTGAAACAGGGTTATGTTTTAAGCCCTTGGACACTAGATAGCTGTGTTCTTTTGGGAGACTGTGTAGCTCATGGGGGTGGGGACGGGCTGGCAGCAGTAGGCCCTAAAGCCAGGGAGCTCTGAAGATTATACCAATCCTGGTTTTTCTGTTCAGGTTGCTTTCTGTAGAGTAGCCACTATGATGAACCTCTGCTAAACATTCCCATAGCCATGAGCCCCACCAGGCCTTCCCCATCTTAATGTACTGAAGTCATGAGCCAGAATAAATCTTAACCTCCTTAAGTTGTAGTCCTGGCTGACCTGGAACTAATTCTTTAAACCACCATTTAAACCAGGTGGCCTCAAACTCACAGAGATCTCCCTGCCTCTGCCTCCTGAGTTCTGGGATGAAAGGCATGCCACCATGCCCAGCTTCCTTTAAGTTGTTTTGCCATAAGCTTTAAAAAAGAAAAAAAATCCACAGAGAGGCTTGAGTAACTAACACAAATTCAATCACTGTCCCCCTGTCTACTTCTGTGTGAGGCTGCAGCCTGGACTGTTCTAATTTCAGTGCTGGAGCATCTAGGAGTGTCCAAGCTGCTGACTATAGGTCTTGTGAACCCCAGAATAGCTATGAATGCAGACAACACTCCAAACATTATGGTGTTTGCTTCTGGTCACCCAATTGCCTGGATTTGGACATTGAAGATGACAAAACCATGCCATGTTATCCAAACACAGAGCCATGCCTGACTGGCTCTGGACTTGGAATCAATGGCTATGTCAACTTTTGAGTCAGAAGTACAAAACTCCAAACCAAGCAAACCCCACCAATTAGTGCATCACAACTCTCTGGACATTGGTTCCTTTGAGACTGGGCATGTGACCTATACTGCCCAGCCAGGTTCAACTTGAGTTATCTTCCTCACACCCTGATTTTGTGTACTTCCAAGCTAGAATATGCCCTGCAGAGGACCTCTGACTTACATAGCCCTCTATCAGCTTGGTGAACCTTGTCAGCAGGAGGAAAGGATCTAGTTCTTCTGTGCAGCAGTGGTAGGGACTCACACATTGCTTTTGCTAAGGTACGGGTGACTCTCATAGTCCCCCCTACACTCGGCACCTGGCACCTGTGTTTCTAAATTTCTACTTGTCACCCTTGGTTATTTTCCTTTTCAGACAAGGTCCCCCTTTGTAGACTAGGATGTTCTCAAATCTGCAATCCTCCTGCTCCTGCCTCAGCTTCCCGAATCCTGGAATCAAAAGCTTGTTTTTACCTTGGTGGGGTTTTCCCCCCTCTTTTCAACTTGGGAAAACACATGTAAAGTTTCTTACTAGAAGCCACGGTGATCGAATATTGAGAAAGCATTGTTTCCAGAAGATTGCCACTGCCCTTTGTGCATACAGCCTGAGCCACATGAGTGAGCAGAGTCACTGAGAGTAATCACCAGGATCCCCTGGGCAAATGAGGGCTTTAGTCACCATTCACCCAACATTCCTTTGCTGTGAAGCTACTAGAAAACACATAAAAACAACCCTGTCACATTCAAGGCCTCTGCCTTTCCTGGGCCCTTCAAGAACACAGACCCCCTCCAGCTCTGGACAGTAGAATAGTTATACCAGAGGCCAGGGAAGACTCATCAAAATCCCAATCCCACCAAAGGACTGACTTCAGTCTAAGACTTGAGTGAAGATAGTCAGGCATGTGCTGAGAGCAAGGGACCTACTCATGGCACCAGACTGAGTTGAATTATGTGACATGGTGTGGGGGACAAGCCAGAGGCTCAGAAGAATGTGTTTAAATCCCTGGCTAGTCTCCACCAGGCTGTATCTGCATAAGCACCCAGGGTTCTCATACAATCCAGTGAGCACTGTGGAGTCCTCATGGAGTCTCAAGGCATGTACCTGGGAGGACCAAAGGATCAGTAGAGCTTTTGAGAGATCAAACCCTAATCTTGGCTGGTCTCTATACCCCACATCTGGCCCAGACCCTGGCAAACTACAGGACATTGGGAAAAGTTTATGGGAAGAATCAAAGAATGGATGAATCATACTTAACATGTAGATGATCCTAACTAGGTGCTGGATATCAGCCTTAATTTAACCTTGGGAAATAGTGCAAAGTTTATTGCTGGAAACAAAAAGGACCAGAATGGTGTTTCACTACTCTCAAATGAATGGATGGATGGATGTATGGATGGATGGATGGATGGATGGATGGATGGATGGATGAATGGATGGATGGATGGATGGATGGATGGATGGATGAACGGATGGATGGATGTATGGATGGATGGATGGATGGATGGATGGATGGATGGATGAATGGATGGATGGATGGATGGACTGATGGACAGATGGATGGGTAGATGGATAGATTCATACTGCACTACTTAAAATGGGTTGGTGCCACTAGAAATTAATTGCAACTTCAATGAGTGGTCGTCTTCTCTAAAATAAAGCAACAGTTGACTAAGAGCCAGAAGACCAGGAACTCCATCTCACCCCAGAGCAAGCGCTTGTGTCTTCTCTCCATGCATTTTCTTCTGCAGAGCTTTCCCACATACTTCTAATCATTTTCTATGGATACTGTGTCTTGCTTCTGTTCTCTGAGTATGTAACACCAGGCATTTCCCTAAGTATCAAGCTCTTAGAAAGTGTAATTTTAAAGGCTATGTAATACTCTATTAAGAAGAGGCCTAGAGCTTATTTAAATGATCTCTTATTTTGGAATTCTTTAAGTGGCTTCTAATCACTTTATTCCCTTAAAAGCACTGGAGTGGTAAGAGATGACACTGCACACTACACCTGTCATCACAGTACTCTGGAGGCTGAGGCAGGAGGATAACAAATGTGAGGTGAGACTGAACTATAAAAACAACTCTCAAAAGAGCAAAACAAAAAAGTGTTGGTGTGAGCATTTACATTGTTTATTTGCTGGGGATCAGTGAATAGATGAGCCTAGAACGGTCTGAGGACTGAGGTTGGCACATTTCTTACCCTAAAGACTCCCCAGCAACTCTGGCTTTTTCTCCCTCCCACTTGTCCCTTTATGCAGCAGGGACTCTGGAACTTATCTTACAACTCATGAATAGATGTCCCCTCAGGCAGAAACACTTACTGTGCATAAGTTGTCTTTCTAGTTCTGGGAGTGGTTCAGGGCTCTAACATCCCTAGCTTCACCCCCTCCACACTGGTAATCCCCAAGGACCACTCTACCTCCCCAGGAGGGAAAAAATCAGCCTTCTGAGCTTCAAAAGAAACAATGTGTCTCTTTGCTTGAATGATTTCCCCCAGGTTGCCCATCTCGGGAAGGGATGTGACCAGTCAGTAACAGAGAGGAGATAGTTATCCCAGATCTAAACCCGGACTTTCTACTCACTCAGCTCTGCTACTGACTTGAGCAGATCATGCACCTGCAATCCCAGAATTCTGGAGGCTGAAGCAGGATGTAGCCTCAGTTTGAGCAATTAGGGAGTCTGAAATCAATTTGGTTGCAAAGAGAAACCATGTCTGAGAAGAAAGAAGAGAGCTAGAGAGACAGCTCTGGGTTAAGAGAGTTTGGTTCCCAGGACTTGCATGGCAGCTCACAATTGCCAGTAACTCCTGCTTCAGGGGATCTGGTGCCCTCTTCATATGAGCACACACACATGTACATGCACACACACACACAGACAGAGAAAGAGAAAAAGAAACATACACATAAATAAGAAATAAAAATTTAAAAGAAGGAAGGGAAGAAAGGGAGGGAGGGAGGAAGGAAGGAAGGAGTGAAGAAGGGAAGGAAGGAGGGAAGGAGGAAGGAAAGAAGAAAGGAACAAAAACACAAGAAACCACTCCCAATTTCCTACCCCACCATTTTCACTCCCTGGATTATCTTTGCCGTTGGTGGTAATTCTTCTACTGCTCTGAAAGAGAAGGGAAAAAGTGACACAGCTCAGGTTCTATGGTTGAGTTCCTAAGTCTCATCATTTCAAAGCTGTAAGACCTTCTTCAGTAAGATAATTTCACACTGAGTCAAGACTTAGTATATGCCCTTTGTGCAGATCTCCCACTTGATATACACATCAATGATTGATATGTGTCTTACAGTCCTTCTTCTCCACATTAAATAGCGTTAAGTGTTCAGCGGTTTAGACCATGTGGTATTTCATTCAGCTTCCAGCATGCACTTACCCACACTAAGGGACATGTCTGCTACCCTCAGTCCCAGTCTCTGTGTCTTGTTCTTACTGCAGATAGCATCCTCTTAGTCTTTTTAACTTTTTACATTTTTATTTATTTTAGTTTATGTGCATGGCTGCTTTGTCTTTGTATATGTTTGTGTGCTATGTTTCGTGTCTAGTTCCTGTGGAGGTCAGGGGAGGACATCAGATCTTTGGAAATGGATTATGGATGAGCTACCATGTAGATGCTAGGAATGGAACCCAGGTCCTCTGCAAGAGCAATAAGTGCTCTTAACTACTGAACCATCTCTCCAGCACCCCATTTAATCTTTTTTCTTTTTTAATTAAGTACAAATAATGGGTTTTGTCTTGGCATTTTTGTAGACATAGGTCACTATACTTCATTATTATTTGTCTTGTCCCTCCCTCCAGTCCACTACCCACCTCCTGCTGGCCCTCTTCTTCCCTCCAAATCATTTCCACCTTCCATTTTCATATCACAAGCTATCTGCCTCTCTTCCCCCACTTCTTAGAACAGTCTCTTTCTCTCCTGTTAATAGCACATTTATACCTTCAAATTGTACATACACACACACATACATTTACCCATTTACACCCGCACAGGCAAGAATAAGGCTTCCTCCTCCACACTCCTTCCTCAGCAGTAGTTGCTTTCTTGATGACAGACCTTCCAGTTTCGGGGGATGGACCCTCAGAGCAGGCATGCTTAGTTGTTTGAGCAGTGAACCTTGGGGTTTCATTATGAAATAGGAAGGTCACACCTTTGCCCTCCTCCAAACTTTACCATCACTCCAAGGTTCATGGTGACTCCTTCATGATCTCCGCATGCAGTTTTGAAAACACCATACTCTTACATTTTCTTTTTAAAACACAGACACTATTATATACAGAGCTCATTTTCACATTGGCTGTGAAAATGAGACTAGGATTTATCACTAAACTAACTTAGTTTTTGCCCTTCTTAAACATCTTCACTTAATATCAAATCAGTTTTAGTTTTCATTTCCTTCTAAGCTAAGGATGCTGAACACTTCTTCAAATATCTATTGGAGATTCTCTTTCTCTCTGTCTCTGTCTCCCCCCCTCTTTCACTCTCTTTCTATCTGTGTGTGTATGTGCTCATGTTTGTTAGCCCATTGATTCATTGTATGATTTGGGGAATGTTTGGCACTAAATTTTTGCCATCCTTGATATGTTCTGAATAGTAATCCTTGTCTGGTATATAATTGATGAAAATTTTTCTTTCACTCTGTAGACCATATCTTCACTCTGGCAACAACACCTTCTTTTGCTAGGCAGAAGCTTTTAATGTCCTATAGCTCTGTTCTTTAACTCTTGGGATTGTTTCTATGCTGCTGGAGTCTCTATCAGGAAACTCTTACCCATGCTCATGTCCTTCGTGCATTCCTACAATAGGAGCATTAAAGCTTGGGCCTTGCTTTAAGGTTTTTGCTGCGTGGTGAGATGATTTGATCAGGATGAGAACCACGCATCTACTGACTTTCATTTTTCTGCATGGGCTTTCATTTTCCAATGTATATTTTGATATCTTTGTTGAAAATAGGTGGCTGTCGTCATGTCGGTTTATTTCTGGGTCCTCTTCCATTCCCTTGGTCAGCATGTCTGTTTTTGCACAACCATCCTACACTTTTTGTTACTATGGCTCCAAAACTAGTCTACAAAATAGAAAGGGAAGACACACAACGAAACATGTTCTATGATGCTAGCATTACCCTACTACCAAAACAAATAAGCACAGAATAAAATAAACTATAAACCAGTCTCCCTGGTACACATAGACACAAAGTTTCTCAGCGAAATTCTTGCAAGCTGTATTCAAGAACATATTAAGACATCACCATGACCAAGCTGGCTTTGTTCTAAGGATGTAAGCTTGGTTCAACATCCATAAGTCAACAAATACAATTCAACACATAAAGAGACTTAAGGCCAGACCATCTAATCATGTTACGATGCCTGAAAGGCCTTTGATGGTCCTTAGCATGCCTATATATAAGACTTATATAACTAGGAATAGAAGAGTAACATAAAATAATAAACATCACATATGAGAAAAAGTCTAGTCAACATCATATTAAATAGAGAAGAGCAGAGAGCATTTCCTCTGACATCGGGAACAAGGCGAGGGTCACTCCATACAATGACCTTGGTCTGACCCAGAACACTAAGACAAGAGAAAGAAATAAGCAGGATGGACAAGAGGGGAAAGTCTAATTGTCCCTATTTGCAGATGACATGGCCCCATACTTGAAAACCCTAAAGACTCCACCAGAATATGCTGAGACATGATAAACACTTCCAGCAAAGTATCCGGCCACAAAATCAGCATACAGAAATCAGTAGCCTTTCTGTCCATCAATAAAGAACTCGCTGAGAAAGAAGTTGGGAAAAATAGCTCATTCATGCCAGCTTTACAATAACTAAAAAATGTAGGAATAAATCTAACCAAAGAAGTGAAAGACCTCTACAATAAAACTTTAAGATACCAAAGAAATGGATTGAAGACTCTGGGAGATGAAAAGACCTCTTGTGCATGTGTTGACAGAACTGATATTATGAATTACATTACATTATCTAATACAATCTACAGATCGAGCATAACCTCTCTTAAAATCCCGAAGACATCTTTCACAGATGTAGAACAAACAATCTCAGACTTCATATGAAAGCACAAAAGACAAGAACGGCCAAGACAATCCTAAACAAAGTAGAGTAACCCCTTTTTGTCAACTTAACACAAACTAGAGTTGCTTGAGAGATGGAAACTTCAGATGGGGAAATGCCTCCATCAGCCTGTGGGACATGTCTACGTGGCATTTTCTTGATGGTTGATTGATGGAGATGGGGAACCCAACCCACGGAAGAAAATGCCGCCTCTGGGGAGATGGTCCTGAGTTGTATAAGAAAACAGGCTGAATAAACCAGGAAGTGTCAGTCTTCCGCAGCCTCTGCTTCTGTTCCTGCCTCCAGGTTCCTGTCTTGGGTTTCTGGCTCAGCTTCCTTTGCTGACTAACTGCAACATATAGACTGAAGTAAAGCCTTTCCTCCCTACTTGCTTTTTTTGGTCCTGGTTTTTATCAGAGTAATGGAAAGCAAACTAAAACACAGAGAGAACAATGCTGGAGCTATATTTTCTGACTTATGTAAACATCCAGATGCTGCCTGTGGGGAAACAGATCAGATCAGATCAGATCTGGGGGTGTAGGGGGAGGGAATCTGAATGGCCACATTCTAAACTCTCAGGCCAGTGTTTTCATCTGTCACCTAGATGTCCATGTGTTTGTTTAAGACAGGATCTTACTGTATAGGTCTGGCTGGTCTCAAACTCAAGGCAATCTCCCAGCCTCAGCCTCCCCCAGTACAAGACTTGCCACACAGAGCAGGCATCTCCACACCTGGCTTCTTACCAGTGCTCTCCTGGTGAGGCTATAGCAGGAACTGCTTCAGAGTGCTTGTTCACTCTTTCCCACATTTTAAAAAGAGAACTTGCTTTTGTGATCTACCTGCCTCACTTTGGCCTTCTGCAGAAGGTGGGCAGGCTGCAGGAAGATACTTTATAAACTACTTATTCATCCTTCCAAAACCGAAACAGAGGAGCTGACTTTCCTATATTGTTGCTCATATAAGAGAAGCCCCAAAGCTCCAACAACTCAATAAGCAGAGGAGCTAAACGTTGACCTGGGAAAATGACACAAAACAGATAAAACTCCAGGTGTAGCAGTGCACATGTGTAACCCCAGCACCCGAGAGGCTGAGGCAAAGGGATCCACAATTCAAGACCAGCCTGGATGATATGGTAAAATCCTATCTAAACTGGGGTGCATGTAGATGAAATGAAGTATCATGGAGCATCCATGACTTAAAAAAGGTTGGGACAGAGTTCAGGAGGAGAGGACGACCTGTCCCAGTTGTGGCCTTTCTACTGAGCCCTGGATATGGTGGTGCATAGTCAGCTCTACCTTTCTCTGTAGTCGACCCACCCATCTACCACCCACCAAGGACAGGAATGCCCACCATCTACCATCTCCTGCAGTGGAGATGTCCTAAGCAGCTCTTCCTCTCTCCTTAGCATTCATCAGGGACTTCAGGTGCTCCTTCATGGACACATAAGCTGGATCTCTGTCTCTTGCTGAAGCAGAAACTAGGAGTACTTGAGATGCCAGGGTTTACTTCCCACCTCTCAGCCCTGCTCCCTCCTCACCCATGAGGAAGGAACAGCTACTGGTGTAGAGAGCATACACAGTAGGACACCTCTACACTTACCTCTCTGTGTTGGAGATGGGTTCTGTAACTACCCAGCATCCACCTTGTCACCAGCAGCTGAGTCTGCCCAGCTGGTGTGACCTGTGCCTATGGTCAAATGTGAGCTTCAAGGAAACACCTGAAGTGCTCCTGGGGCCTGCCTGATTTGCATCAGCTCTGAGCAATTTCTCTCAGCCATCATCACATCTATTGTCTCTCTTCTGTCCCATTCTAGGCCCTAAGAGGCTGATCTTCATAGATAGATATCTGTGGACCCCATGGCTTAGCTCACTCTCTAGGCCCCAGGAGGCTATCTTCATAGATATCTATGGACCCCATGGCTTAGCTGGCTCTCTTGACCTCTGGCTTTGAGACTAGCTCAGCAATGAATGGGAAGTAGAGACAGTTGAGACTGGAGGGCTAGAAGAAAGTTTGGGGGTTGCCCACCTGCTCTGCAGCAGGCCAGTGTATGCCTCCAGTCCTAGGAATCATCTTCCTGGGGCTCATGGGCCTCTGTTCTCTGACTTTGTGCCCTGTCAAACTCCTGTGCTCCAGCTAAGGGTACAAAGAGGGATGGAGTGGCTTTCTTAGTTGCAGGTTCCTGAGTCCTTCCCACCCTTCATGGGTTCTCTCAGTTACGTATAGACATGTGTGGATACCTTCAGGTATCCCTCATCTGGGCATTGCTTTCCTCCTGGAAAGCAGACATGCTCAGATTCAAATGATATTACCCTCATGGGTGTGTACAAGCCACGTGACCCATACTCCACCATCTCTTCCTGGGCATGCTTGTTTCCTGAGCTTCCTAACCAGGAGGTAAGTTAGTGTGCCTGTTCTGATCAAAGAGGAATATTCTACAAAGTACGGGTCTCTGGAAAAAAAAAAAAAAGGCACACAAACTCACAAGTGCATGGGGACTTAGAGCTGGGTGGCCAATGTTCTCAGGATGTCCCTGGTCACCTCTGATGAGAGATCGTGGTTTCTCATAGCAGTATAGCCTTCCTCTTCTGAGATACGGTTGTAAATCAAACAGAAAGGCAACAAGGACTTTGAGTGGCCAAAATAAGAGCTACAAAGCCAGGTTCTGCACTTAACTCAAGCCCTTGAAGCACTCTACGAAGGCAGGTGAAGGCTTACATCATCCATCATCAGAGTAAGCCTGGATCTCTACTTTCTGGTCCAAGGCTAATCAGAGATGAGCATTTAGGAATGGAAAGAGGGCCATACTCACAAGAGCAGAAAGTAGCAGCCTAAGAGTGAGAGAAGGCCCCCCAAAGCACTAAGAAGCAGGCTTTGTGACTAGAGGGAACTCTACCAGCCCAGCCATTAGTGGAGGGCAAGTACTCTGTGTGCCTCATGAGCCCCGAGGGCTGCGTTACCTCTGCTCAGCATCTGAGGTTCACAGCAGCAACCCTGAGCCATTACAGAAAGGTTAATGGTGTTCCACATTCTCCTAGTAAGAGGGAAAAGAAATTTGTGCCTCATCTTAGGAATATTTCCATCTGAAAATGTTACATGAAAATAATTTACGGCACTGGCTGGCATCTGCAGCTGTCTGGGGTCTCACTCCCTGTGGTTTCCACATGGCTAGAGCTTTGGCTGTCCCTGGAGGTGTTCACTGCTTGTCTGCCATCGGCATTTATTGAGTGCTTACTGTATGCTGGACACTCCATGAGGAGACAAGAAAGGATTCCCAAGAAGGAAATGGATGTGTCTTCTAGGATTTTAGGTAGCAGCAATACCCACAGATTCTGATCTCTTCCTGAGAGCAACCTTGCCCAGTCACAATCCACACCACTTGGAGTTCATGGTCTGGATGGCCAAGCATGGATTAGCTGGCAAGACTAACCTGGGACCCTCCGCAGCTGGGCACCCCAATCTGTGCCCCTCTCTGGAGTCTGTTTTTATTATAAATATTTCATTGTTTAGGAGTTTGGTTTTAGCTGATATACAGCATTTGGCAGGATTCCTTGCTAGCATTTGGTAATAATTCCATACCAAATGCTAGGGAGAAACCCACCCAAATGGAACAGCTTCAAGCCAGGGCTCTTAAAAACCGGAGCCTGAAGAAGCCACTACATCTGGGCTGTCCCTGGATGCCTAGAGCCATTTCAGGAAAGCACAGCATCCTCAAGGTGCACGACAGACTTCATCTGACTCCTATAACTATCACACAACCTTCATGCTTCCCACACTAGCCCAGTGGTGAGCTATGCCCAACGGCAGTCCCAGGAGACTTAAAGCAAGTTAGCCATGTACACATAGGCATTCCGTATACACAGCTAGGTCAAAATCTGTGGCTGTAACATGGAAATGTGTCCATTTATTTTTCTAATGGAGAAAGCAAACTGCAGCCAAAGACAGTCCCAAGGGACTCAAATCAGGTAATCCACATACACACAAATGGTCCATAAATGTGGCTAGGTCAGAATCTATGAGTGTAACATGCGCTGTTCATTTTTTCTGAAATGTCATTTTATGTCTCCCTCTCCTTTCTTTCTCCCTCTGCTCTGTGAACCCTTTAGTAGAATATTTAAAGTCTCTGTGGACATCGGAACTGGGTTGCGTTGGTTCATAGACAACAGATTCTGTGATATTGGCTCGTAGATAGTAGATGGTGGTGAGTTGGCTCACCCACTCTCTGTGAGGCAGAGATGATACTGGGTCTCTTAAGAGCAACAGGTGGAGATGTCTGAACATAATAAAGCACCCAGGCCCAGTAAACATTCACCCTTAGCGTTACTGAGTATTTTCTAAGTGTCAGAGGCTAAATGTATAATCTCATCTTCGTTTAAGAGGAGCCAGGATACTTCTTCCCAGATACCTCGTTGGCTCTCCGTCTTCAGGCGTGGTGAGTAAACACACCCCACGGCCGTGCTCCTTTCCATTGTCTGTAGGAGTGTGAAGGTGCGGGTAGAGGAAGGCGTGCGAAGGCATAGGTAGATGGTGGCTGCTGGAGCCACTGCCATTGGTGCAGGAAGCCTTTCCTGCTGCCTTGCAGCCCAACCTTCCTCTCCAGGTGCTGGCTTTGAGTAACACACATCCTCCATTTCCAGAAGCCCGAGGGCCAACCATGCATAGGAAACAGCCATAGAACAACATGGCTCAGTGAGGTTGCTGTAGCTGCCTGCCATCTTCCCCACTCCTATGGGAATCCCCCCCCCGCCCTTTCAATAAATACCCTTTGACCTGGATGCTCGCTCCCAGAGCCCCCTCTCTATGCTACATCCTGTTGTCAGGTGATTTTAATATCACATCCTGTCTGAGACTCTTTGCGATTTGTCATTGGTGAGGATTAGTGCCTTTTATCCATTCTAAAAACCTCTGATTCATTAATCTCCCTGAAATTTGCCTGTCCCCCACTCTCCGCTCCTATTTCTAAAATCCTTACCAAGATCTGACCATCACACTAGCCTCTACATTAGCTGCTGGTGTTTGCAAGCTCTTCTATGCCGTGATGCCTCTGTGTGTGTTATAGAGATCTGCATCTGCATGGGTAACTCCTTGCTCCGCCTCAGTTCTCCTATGGTTAGAAGGCAGTTCATCTCAGAATACTAAGTGCCGCAGAACTTGGCTAGCACATCACCCCTTCCTCCAGTTCCAAGCCTACCACAATGGGGGGAGCGTTGCCAACCTTCGGGCTTGTAGACTCCACGAACATCCCTCCTCTGATACCTGTATACCACAGCTGTTCTTCCAGTGAGCTACTTCCTCGAAGGGCTGAGATGCCACTCCCCTTGCAAAGCCTCCATATTATAAATGTCACCGAGCGATCGATGGCAAGGTTGATATAGCTCGACACTGTAGAGCCAGTGAGTATTGCTGATACTGTGGGTGTGAACTTCACAACCAAGGTCAGCAGATCCTGACCAGTTTTGAAGCCCAGCTCTAACACCGTACACACTGTATAAGCTGAACCAATTTGCTAACCAAGCTACACCTTGGTTTCACCCTCTGCAATGCAGGGTTGTAAATGAGCCCTCTACTCAAGTGCTCTTGAGGACTCAGAGCTTTGAAGCTGGAAAGTCTTTCTCCATCAGCACAGATGTTCTCTGGGTCCACTGTGAGCATCTGCATCAATAAAAAAATGGGATGGGAAATCCGTTCATACCCATAGGCCATGGCATTGCTTTGGACATACAAAAATTCAGTTGCTGGTTGACATGATAGCTCATGCCTGTGATCCAAGCACTTAGAAGGCAAAAGCTAGAGAATCCTAAGTTTGAGGCTAACCTAAACTATAGATGTCTTATTTAGGGTTTCTATTGCTGTGAAGAGACGCCATGACCATGGCAACTCTTATAAAGGAAAACATTTGATTGGAGCTGGCTTACAGGTTCAGAGGTTTAGTCCATTATTGTCATAATGAGAAGCATGGCAGCCTGCAGGCAGACATGGTGCTGGAGAAGTAGCTTTGAGTTCTACACCTTGATCCACAGGCAGCAGAAGTGAATGCCACACTAGGCGTAGCTTGAGCATCTGAGACCTCAAAGCCTGCCTGCACAGTAACACACTTCTTCCAGCAAGGCCACACTCCCTAATAGGACCACTCCCTATGGGCCAAGTGTTCAAACAAGAGAGTCTATGGGGGCCACACCTATTCAAACCACTAAAATAGAGTAAGTATAAGGCTGGCTCGGGCTACCTAATAAGACTCTGTCTTGAGAAAGAAAAGGAAGGAAAGAAAGAAAATTCAAAGTGCATTGTTGCTTTGACTTGTGGATATATATTAACTACTTTTTTATGAGGTTGGAAACCAAGGCGTCTCGTATGCAAGGAATGTACTCTACCACTGAGCTTCACCCCAAGCCCCCACCCACAAATTTAGTATCACTGGAGGCACTAACAGGAAGCAATCCCCTTCTTATGTTTGGTACAGGTAATGAGAACCCAGAATGAAACTCAGAGCCAGAGGGCTGCTGCTGTGTTGGGGGACACATCACAAATCATGGAGGAAAAAAGAGTGAAAGACATCCATCAAGTCATTAACCTCAAAGCCACGTGTCTTACTTAAGTTAACCCCAGGTCCTCAGCTCTTCTGAGCTGCTGTGAGTCTGACCACAAGACCTTGGAGTCAGAGCCGCACTCTCTCCCCAAACATGTCCCTCAGTAGATACACCCACCCCTAACACAGAAAGCAAGAAGGTTCCCTCTCCCAGGAGGACACTGTGCCTCTGCTGCTGCTCCTCCAGGATCCATAGCCTCAGAAATGTGAATTCAGATGCAAGTTACAGGGCTTAAGTTACTGCCGACACTTGATTGGAATAACTGTTACGTAAAAGCCAACACAGATGAATCGCCTGTAGGGAGTTGTCTGCCTGCATGAGTTTTTACACATCTTTCAGCTAAATCAAAGATCCAAATGCTAAATCTCACACTCAGGAACATCAAGTGGATTTGTGACAGTCCCCGGAGGACTCGGTGTCCATAAACCAATGAATGAATTACACTGATCCCGGTATGTAGTTTCTCATCTGTGACTGATACAATATTGATAATATTCTTTATTTCACTTAACTCCTTCTGAGCCACAAGGAAATGCACACAGCCTCAAGTTATGGCAACCTTCTGATAATGTGGATGATCTGTCATCGGGGGAACAGAGTAGATCAGCTGACTGACCATCACCTCACAGGATACATGAAGGTTGATGACAGAAGCCATTGGCTTCAGTGGGGTTGGTGTCTGGGTTCTATATTGTCATTCCAGGGCTACTTGTGACAGAATTTTGTGAATACCTTTGCAGCTGCTGTAACTAGCAGCATTGTTGAGAGATCATTGGCCCTAAGCCTTGGAGTTCACTAATTTGGCACCACCAGATCTGATCTTCCTTCCTTCCTTCCTTCCTTCCTTCCTTCCTTCCTTCCTTCCTTCCTTCCTTTCTTCTTTCCTTTTTTTAGATCATATGTAGGGTTGTGGCTTGTAAGATGCCATGAGTTAAGCCTACCCACTGCTCTCACAAAGGGCCCACGATCAGTTCCCGGCACCCATGTCAAGCAACTCTCAGCTGCCTATAACTGCAGATCTAGGGTCCCAATGCCCTCTTCTGGTCCTCATGGGTACTTCATGCACATGATGTGCACACACACACACACACACACACACACACACACACACTTTAAAATGTTTTAAAGAGTATGTGTATGAGCAAATGTCTCTGTGTGTGTGGTTGTGTGTTTTTGTGTGTGTGTATGAGAGAGAGAGGGGGAGAGAGAGAGAGAGAGAGAGAGAGAGAGAGAGAGAGAGAGAGAGAGATTGTGCAGCTGCCTATGGGAAAAGATTAAGACCTCCTAGATCTGGACCTCACAAGAAGTTGTGAGCCACCTGATTTGGGTGCTGGGAATTGAAAGCGGGTCCTACGGAAACGCAGCAAGTGCTCTTAACTGCTGAGCCATCTCCCAAGCCCCTAGACTGATCCGTTCTGACCACAGCACATTGATGCACACTCCTGGGAGGGTTGCATATAGAAGACGGGTAAAGGGACTCAGGGAAAGATAGGAGTGGTGATTGCCTTCAAGTTACTGTAAGCACACCAGAGTGCATTAGAGGTACACACAAGGGAGGGACTTGTCCCATAGGTCAGGGATAATGAACATAGTAAAGACGATGCTGACCGTGGGCATGCCCTAGCCAGGTGCTGAAGTTGGCTCTCCATGCACATTAACCCTTTCACCTCTTGGCTCTGTTTCCTGTTTTGCAGGTACTCCACTCTACCAGTGGGAAAGCTGGAATGAGGTCACAGTGGTTAAGCAGTTGGATTCAGAACACTCAGACTCAAAACCTTTGATAATTCTCCCAAGCCAGGAGACACACAGGGATGCCCTCTCTCTCTCCATGTCTCTTTAATGGGCTCTCTCTATCTCCTCTTCTGTCCTCCCCTCTCCCCCTCTCTCACACACACACTATTTTGAGATAAGATCTCCTTATAAAACTCAGGCTGGCCTTTATCTCCTGATGTTCTTGCCCCATCATGGGAGTGCTAGGATTACAAACCTCGAGTCACAACACCCTAGATTTTTTATTGTCTTTTGACCTTCTGGTCCTGTGAATGAAATATCTATGAGTGTTCACTGGTTTCAGACTTAGGATGTTAGGGTACCAGTTGAGGGTCACAGAGCTCACAGTCCAAAAGTACCTGGCCACTTCACGAAGTTGAAACATGACATCACAATCTGTTCCTGTTGTGTTGAAAAGCCACGCTGCCTGGACTTGAGGGACCCTTGGGAGTTCCTGAAGGAGGTTCTAATAAGCCTGAGGGGGTTCCTGGAGAAGTGCTACTGCTGCTGGGGGTATGGAAGGCTGCTTCCATTCTTGAATGGAAATTAAAAATTAAACTTCAGGAACTGAAAATAATGTATCACAAGGACTTTCAAACTACCAAGGGGAGGTGACGGTACAGGGTCTATAGGAGACACTGTGGAGGATGACAGTGACCACGGCAGTGAGAGTCCTCAAGAGCCCTGGTCATTGTTTGGGGCTTCACATAATAGGGTTCAAGAGAAGAAGGAGCTGTTTACTAAGGAATGGCAATGAGAGGGGTTCTCTATTTTGACCAAAAGTTTGCATCTTATGTTCATCTTTTCTACTATGCATGTACCTTCCTTTAATTTTAATCATGTGTGCCCAGTTGTGTATAGACTATATAAGTAGGGATTCTCCCTAAAGGTTTACTTGAAGACATGGGTTTTCTGGACTGCTACATGTACCCAAAACTAATCCAGGCTGGACTGACCGCTGTGTTCTTTATACAAACATACTTTATACATTCATACCTTAGGAATACGCTTGAAGAGAAGCTATCTAAATGTGGCAGTTTCTAGGGACAGAGAGATCTAACTGTTCATAAGTAAGAGTATATGGTGCAGGTGGAGCGTGGGGTCCTGGGTTCTGTGGTGGCTAAGTGCATTGTTTGGAGTGGGGTGTGTGTATAGTAAAGGGAGTGGGCTGCCAAGCACATTTTTATAAAGAGGGGAGGAGTGTGCATAACCGAAGCTAAATGAAGTCCCGTGCCAAACAGTCTCCTGTGCTTGCTTGTGCAAAAGTACAGGGTGATTTGCCCTTTTGAGGGTAAGATAGTGGAAAACAGGTCCGAGCCAGGCTGCCCTTTGCTTTTTCATTTTAGAGAAAGGACTCAGTGATTGTCACATGTAAGTGGGAAAAGGTTTCTTTTGCTTGTGGTTTTAGTTTTTCATGGTTCAGAGAATATGTGGAGCCAAGCCACTCCCACCATAATGATGAAGAAACAGAGAAAGGGGGATGGTGAACCATGACAAGATAAAGCCCCATGAACTCCCCCCCCCCCACTGACCCACTTCCTCCGAGGAGGCCCCAGTTCCTAACTATCACCACCTCCCAATAATGCCATTATAGAATTTATTCATGAAGACATCACTCCATTCATTGGATAGAGCACCCAAGGATGCAACAGGCTCTGAAATGCCCTCACAGACAACACAGACCTTGCTGTGGTGGTCTCCTGGCCTCTCCCCATCCCATCAAAATGACAGTGAAGGTTTTAATCATTACAGACTCATTGACAAAATTAAACTTTCATGACAAGCATTTCCTTTCATCTGCCCTGTCTCCCTAAATTCCTCAATGAACACTGAGGGTCTGAGACCCAGAGAGTCAACCCCTAGCCACAACCCAAGTGAGTCTGTTCAGAGCAGGGACACAGTCAGGTCTCTGGCTCCCAATTTGGTGGCTCCTCAGCAGACAGTGTATAAAGGCTTGGCAGGTCACACCACTAAGTATGTCCCATTGTGGCCAGCCCCACATATACATTTTGTCTGAATCAAGGACTTCTCACAGCTCCTTCTTTATCCTGACAGACTGGGGAATTAGTCATTGCCACCATCCTGGAAGGCTAGATTTTTAAAAAGCAAAATAACTGTGAAAGAAAAACCAGTCAACTGCACACAGACTTGGACCTACAGACCTTCTTCTCCTGGGTCTTATAAATCCCATCCCATCCAGCAGAGGAAAACCTTGCTGGAGTGTGTGGGCTGGAGGACCACAGTTGCCAGCCGATACATCCCAGTTTTGTCTTAAGGTAATGTAACTTTCTGAGTAGTTTGGAGTTTCCCTGCCTGGCATCCACATACAACTCCAGGTAGGTTCTACTAGAAAACACCCAACCCCTAGTCTCAGTAAGTAAAAACAAGCTTTTGTATCTCCCTGCAACCGCACCCCAATCTTGTCCCCCTCCTGGGTCCGTGAGAGGAGTTAGCCCCTTCCATGTCACGCTGGTGGCTGTGGCAGGGAAGGAGCATCAGACAGCTCCATGCTGCCTGAAACTGGCATACCACTTCTGCAGACTTGCTTTGGGCCTACAGGAAGTTATGACGCCATATTTCATCTCTCTCCCTCTCACACTCGTCCATGACTCAGACCCAGCTGCATGGAAGCCATCTTGCCCGGCAACCCACTCACTGTAAGCCAGGGCTTGAGGCAATGGGCTCCAATGTATGCATAATCTGTACAATAAGAAGAAAGGCTGACACCCAATGAGAAAGTGGGGCTGGCACCCTACCCAGAAAGGACAAAACTGCACCCCAGCAGACCCTTGTCAAAGCTATTTCAGAATCCCATCCAAGCATTCTCAGGCCCTTCTCCAGGGACCTTCCCTGGGGTCAACCTCTGATTCTGCTTACAATGCTAGCGCCAGCTCCGTTGGTCCTGGCTCTGCCATATGGAAGGCCCCTCTCACTCTCTGATGATCTCTAACTCAGAAAAGAGTGGGAGCCCAAAGATGACTCTGTGTCTCTAACAACCTATCTTTTTGAAAAGGCTTTGGCAGTACATTCACTCAGGGCCATAGGCCTCTTATCTGCTTCCCTCTAGGAAACTCTGTGTGCTGGTAAAGTATGCCCACAGCTCTTGGTGATAAATTCAGCCAAACCCCTTGCTTTGTTCTTTGTCCCCCACCCCCAGCCCCACCTCCCTCTCTCCTTACTTTTGGTGATGTTTTCAAGTTTTTATTTTGAAATAATTCTGCAGAAGAGTTGCAAAACTAGTGCAGAGGATTCCCCTGCATACTTCACCCAGTTGCTTAGTGTTTATATATTGCATAAACTATGGAGTGATTGTCAAACTGAGCAGCGTGGTGGCTTCTTGCCCCCTCTCACTCAATCTGTAACTGCTCCTTAGTCTGCCCTTACCTTCTGGGACCTTGGCACTAAGAACTAGTCACTTGTATTTGAGAACTTCCCCAGCTTGGTTTTTTGTTTTGGTTGATTGGTTAGTTGGTTCTGTTTGTAATTTGGGCTTGTTTTGTTTTGTTTGATGCTGTTCCTGGCAGCATTAGTAGTGTGTGTGTGTGTGTGTGTGTGTGTGTGTGTGTGTGTGTGTGTGTGTGCTGTGAAGATTCAGAATCCCTATGCCTTAATGTTTTCATTCTGGAGAAAGGATGCAAAAAAAAGTGAATCCAACTCTCCATCTACCACAGCTTCCTAGAGGCATACAAGACTTACAAGGGAGACTGAGGCCCAGTGGACAACACAGAGGCCATGACACCACAGTAAATATGTGAAAAGCAAAGACCTCATGATGACAAAATGCTAGGCCAGGCTTAGAAGGTGATCTAGCTATCAGCAAATCACCTACTTGGAATCTATCACACATACACGCACCAGCCCCTCACTACTGGATTCTAGGCAGATGTTCTACCAGTGTGCCACATCTTCCTCCTCCTCCTCCTCTTCCTCCTTGTCCTCTTCTTCCTCCTCCTCCCCTTCCTCTTCTTCTTTTTCTTCCTCTTCTTTTTCTTCCTCTTCCTTTTCTTCCTCTTCTTCTTCCTCTTCTTCTTCCTCTTCTTCTTCCTCTTCTTCTTCCTCTTCTTCTTCTTCTTCTTCTTCTTCTTCTTCTTCTTCTTCTTCTTCTTCTTCTTCTTCTTCTTCTTCTTCTTCTCTTCCTCCTCCTCCTCCTCCTTCCCTTTCTTCTTCTTCTTCTTCTTCTTCTTCTTCTTCTTCTTCTTCTTCTTCTTCTTCTTCTTCTTCTTCTTCTTCTTCTTCTTCCACTTCCTCCTCTATTTTAGAAGTAGGATTTCACTACATAACCCTGGCTGTCCTAGATATCACTATATACTATAGCAGGATTTTCTTGGAACCATCAGTGGTGTAAATAATGACATGGAGGCTTCTAACATAGTTTAAAGCTGAGACCTTTTGCTTTGGTAGCCTTCCGGCTACTCTAAACTTATCCCAGCTAACTAGCCTACAACCTGCCCCGTGGCCTGCTCTCTACCTTTCTCTGCTCTGCTGTGGTCCATGGCTGTTCCCTCCAAGTCTGGTCCCTGAATCTCCAGCATCTTTTTACATCCCCCATGTCACTCTCCCATCCAGGAAATTCCACCCTTGGCTTCCTGCCCAGATATTGGCCATCAGATATTTATTACAACCAATCAGAATGTCTGATACAATTCCAGATTGCCTTTAGGCAAGTAAAGAAGGACAAATATTTACAAAATATAAGGCCAATGATGGGCCATAGAATTGACAATATCAGAATCCTACCACATGCAGTTCTCTCTCAGGTTAGAATTAACAATGGAGAATACAGAAATAAATCTCCACACAATGTGAAGAAGAGTATCCCAACAATGTACCCCACAGCATGGCTTCCAACTCAAGCTCCTTTTGCTTTCTCTTTCCGAGTGTAGAGCTTGCAGGCAGGAGCCACCATATCCAATTTCTGACTCTCTTGTATGACTAGTTGTTTCAGTTCATCCAGCCCTGTGCTGGAGTTCATCACTTCTACAATAGTAAGTTCCCTATACTGAAGAATGATACCTGGAAAGAAAGCTTAGAGCATTCATGATGCCAATGGCAACCACCATTGCTTGCAGGCCAAAGTATTTGATGGGTGCTTTCCCTGTGCAAATACACATTTGTACTTCTGTATCTTGATGTGTCTCTGTCTCTGTCTCCATCTCCCTCTCCCTGTCTTCCCCTACACCGTGTGTGTGTGTGTGTGTGTGTGTGTGTGTGTGTGTGTGTGTGTTGCTGCTGCTGCTGCTGCTGCTGCTGCTATTGTCAGAATCTCACTCTGTAGCACAGGTTAGCCTTGAACTTACTATATAACCCAGGATGACCTCAAAGTTATATGAACCCTCCTGCCTCAGCCTCCTAAGTGCTCAGAATATAGGCACACCCTGCTACAAGTCTTTGCTAGAATAAAATTTGCAGATATTTTCCCTAGTATGTGTCTTGTTTATTATACTGATAGTGTACTTTTAAATTTTTAATATGAAATTTTTAAATTTTAAAATGAAGTTTAACTTATTTTTTCTCTCATGAGTTACGCTTTTAGCATCATATTTGGACACTAACCTAATTCAGACACATTTTACTGTGTTCTCTTCCAAGTTTATTGTGTGTCTCACATCTCTGAATTGCCATGAGCTTTTTTTGTGAAGGTTGTATTTTTCAATTAAAAAATTACTTGTATAGATGTTTTTGCATGTATGTGTGTCTGTGCACCATGTGTACGCCTGGTGCCCAGAGAGGTCAGAAGGCATTGCATCCTCTGAGACTGGAGTTATAGATAGCTGTGAGCTACTGTGTGTGCTGGGAATCAAGTTCAGATCAAGTAAGAACGGGCAGTGTTCTTAACCACTGAGCCATCTCTCCAGCCCCCTATTGTGAACTGTTTTGAGAGTATGAGATGTGAAGTCTGGGCCAAGGGTCATTTCTTTACATAGGAACTTTCCATTGTCTAAGCACAATTTCTTTAAAAGATTATCCTTTCTCCCTTAAATTGAAATTCTATCACTGTGTAAGTCTTTTGTGAGAGTGCTCTTCTCACTGTACTTTGTTCTATTGACTCCTGTAACTTTTTCAAAAACATAAGTATGTCAGAATTTCACCTGCTTCTCCAAAAGCCTTGAATTGTCTACTTTGAGTTCTCTACTTTGTGTTCTTTTTAAAAATTATTTTAACTTTCCTGTTTTCTTTGCTATGACTTTCTGAAGGAATTTTGGGATCAATAAGTATTTGTTTCAAAAGACAGGATTTTGGGTAGTGTTGTTGACTGACTACTAGATCAATTTGGAAAGAACTCACATCTTCGCGATCCTGAGTCTTCCAATCTGTAATCATGGATTTCTCTCCAGTCATTTGAGTCTCTGGTTCCCTGCCTCAGTGTTTTACAGCTTCTAGCATACAGATATTACACAAATATTTTATCAAATTTGCAAATAAATATTTCATTTATGTACTATGAGTCTTCTATTTTATAAATTTCAGATTGAAAACCTACAGATCCAGTTTTTAGAAATGTGATTTGAGGGGCTGGTGAGATGGCTCAGCAGGTAAGAGCACTGACTGCTCTTCCGAAGGTCCTGAGTTCAATTCCCAGCAACAACATGGTGGATCACAACCACCCATAATGAGATATGACACCCTCTTCTGGTGTGTCTGAAGACAGCTACAGTGAATTACGCTGGAAGGAGTGGGGCCGGAGCGAATGGGGCCAGCAGAGGTCCTGTGTTCAATTCCCAGCAGCCACACACATGATGGCTCACAGCCACCTCAACAGCTACAGTGTACTCATACACATAAAATAAATAAATAAAATAAATCTAAAAAAAAAATAAAGAAATGTGATTTGATTTTGTATGTTGATCATGTATCCCCAAACCTTGATAAATTCATTTATTTGTGTCAGAAATTGTTTTCTAAATTTTATAGCATCTTCCACCTTGACTATTTTGTCCTATAAAAGTAGATAAATTTCTCCCCATCTTTTCTAATGTATTTGGCTTTTAGTTCTTTTTCTTGTTTTATTGCACTAGCTTTCATGGTTCTGTTGAAGAAATGGGGAAAACATTCTTGCCTGAATTCCAGGCTTAGGAAGAGAGTATTCAGTGACTCACCATTGGGGATGATGGCAACCTTGGGAATTTGATGGCTACTCTTTAGGTCAGAAAGTTTTTCCATTGAGTTCATGTATGGCATGACTCATCTGGAATCCATAAAGTTTTACTTCATGAGAAGAAAAAGGCTTAGCCTCCAATGAAAATTATTTTTTGCAGACTAACCAAAGTGTTAGAAGTGTTCTAAAGCAGACAGCAAGTGCAGGCAATTTATCAAATGTAGCGGGCCCAGCAAGAGTCTGTTGCATTTGAACTAAGCCTATTCTTTTTGCCTTCCTCCTCCCAGCTCAGAAAGGTAGAAGTTGCACTGCAGATGGGTACAGCCAAGAACACAGTGTCCCTTCATCCTCCCACCACCCCTCCCAAGACAGAAGGCCATCTTTGTGGGCCAGGGAATGGGTATCTCTGATTCTGCCTCAACTGCCAGTTCTGAAGGTGGTTTCCAGATGACAGGTGAGCAGCTAGTGGAGGGTGTCTTGTTCCCACTCCCCACTCATGAGATAGAGGCTCTGCTGTGGGTGACCTGTTACAGGCTCTTGAAAGACATAAGATTTATTTTAAAAAAATGCATTTGT
Source organism: Mastomys coucha (assembly GCF_008632895.1). Lineage (NCBI taxonomy): Eukaryota > Metazoa > Chordata > Mammalia > Rodentia > Muridae > Mastomys > Mastomys coucha. The sequence continues at coordinate 29,003,972 of NW_022196904.1, forward strand.
TGAGTTTGTAACATTTACAGATGGAACATTGATAAAAACAATACCACACAGGGAGAGCAGGAACAACGGTGTAACATTGTAGCAGGAATGTGTCTACACTAAACTGGAATGAAGCATGTGCATGAAGAGCATTTGATAAATGAAGAGATAAAAGGTCTGCCCAAGAATGAACACCCCCCCCCAAAAAAAAACTCAAGAAAATGTGGTAAAATATAGTTAAGGAAATTAAAATTTCTAATTTACAAATATTTAGATACAAAATGGTACAGTAAGAAAGCGCAATGGGCAAATAACAAGGCAGAAGGCATAAGATCAGGTGGCACTGTAAATCGAACTGCATCAATAACGTGGTGGCTAATCCTGCTTTCCAGTTTGACTGACTCTAAAATCAACTGAGGCACAAGCTGCTGGATATTTCTGTGAGGGGTTTAACTTAGATCGTTTGGAGGAGCAGACACATCTGGAATGTGAGTGGAAGGAGGAGGCTTTGCTGTTTGTATGACTGCCTTCAGTCTTGCTGCAGAGGCCTTCCTTTGCTAGTATTAGAACCAGCTTCTTCAGGAAGCTAGCACAGACTGAAGACCAGCAGCTCTCCAGGGATCCTCCAGGCTCCCAGTGCCAGTATAGTACTGTTGAGACATCCAATCCCACCGAAGGAACAACTACCGAGTTCTTGGCTTCTCCAGTGTGAGAAAGCCATTGTTGGACTATCCAGACCATTTTATGTAAGCCAATCGAAGAATCCCCTTCTAATAAGTAAATATATATTATATGTGTTTGTAATATATTACAAGTTATATATACATACATATAGTTTATCATTCATGTTCCTTTGGAGAACTATCACTAATACAGAATATAATACTAAACATGTATGGATTAAACAATCAAAAAAAGGGAAGCATACTTACCTAGGGAAACAATGTACAGTCTAACTATATACTATCACAAAACACATTTACACTCAAAGATTTAAATCAATTAAAACTGTTTAAATGTTGATATATACATGCAAACAGAAACCATAAGAAAACAGGAAATAGAGCCATACTGGCATCAAGTAAAACAGACAAAAACACACATGTAAAAAAAATGCTGTAAATAAAGGTTGTTTAATTACAGTAAAAGGTTAGTCCATCCAGAGACTATAACAATAATAAACACATACATACCTAACAACAGGGCAACAAACATATGAAGCAAAAAGTGTTGTCAGTGAAGAGCAGCAGATAACTAGACAGTCTTAGTAGACTGCTTCAAAATCGACTTTCAGGAGAAAACAGGAAAACAAGTTAGCTATGAAAGACCTGAACATTGAACAACACTTCACATCAACTAAACTTAGTAGGCATCTGTAGAATGTGCACCCATCAGAAAAATGTACACTCTTCTTACACACATGCTCATTATCCAGAATGCCCTGTACACTAGACAACCTCCACAGATCTTAAAGGATTGGGTCAGGTGAAATACTCTCTCTGACCACATAATAGAAAACTAGAATTCATTCTTTAAGAAGTACATCAAAGAGGAAGAGAGACTGTTAGGGGATAGGAGAGGGACCTGAGGGAGCTGATGATGAGTGAGGATGATGGAGAGAAGTAAATATACTGCAAGTAGCTTACACGCATGTACAAAAATGTCACCATGATTCGCCATTTTGTACAATTAATGTGTAGTGATAAAAATTAGAAACCAATTTAGGAAATCCATAGAATTATGAAAAATCAAATACTATATCTCAGTTTAAAAAGAAGAAATGAAAGGTATATTACAAATTAACATGAAGGAAATAAAAAACACAGGGTATCAATAGAGTTAAGGCAATGTGTAGAGGCCAGTTTATAGCTATAAGTGTTTGTCTTTAAAAAATAAATAAACTAAGAAAGAGGGCTAGAGAGATAGTTAAAAGCACTTGGGCTCAGTTCACAGCATCCACATGACAACTCACTACTGTTGCTAGCTCCAGTCCCAAGAGATCTGATTCCTTCCTCTGGCCTCCATCAGTACCAGGGACATATGTGGTGTGCAAGCATTTACACGGGGAAAATGTCTATACATATAAAAATGGAATAAAACATTTAAAAATAAATAAGATAGAGTTGGAGTTATAGCTTAGTGGTAAAGCATTTTCCTAGCATGCCCAAGGACCTGGGTTTGATCCCAGGAGGAGAAGAAAGAAGAAAGGTGGGAGGAGGAGAAGGAGGAGGAGGAGAAGAGGAAGAAGAGGAGGAAGAGTGTTGGGAGCCAATGAAGCTCTGAAGGAATGAATATGTATTGTTTGGCATGGGCATGGCCGACTCAAGGATCCCAATGCCTAAGACATATAGAAGTGGCAAAGCCTTTCTACTCCATGATAGCAGTGTGTGCAAAACACTAGCCAGAGAGCCTTCCACCTCTGGGATGACAGCAACCTGAGACTGCTCCCATAGAAACCCTCCTATGGAGATGAGCTAACTCCTCCCCCTGTGCAGAGGTTCTAGGTGAGGGGTACCATTTCATCAGAGTACATGTGCATAGTCCACCTGCTTTCACTTTCTCTGTATGTGTGTGTGGTGTCAGCCCTTTATCCCTCATCACTACAAGCAGGTTTCCAGGACCCAGCCATGTGGGATGTGGCATGCGAAAGACTCAAACCCAGATTATTCTTTCACCTTAAAACACTATAAAAATAAAAACCAAACTAAGCTAAAAAGAAAAAGGATGAAGATTGAAATAAAAGTCAACGAATCAAAAATAGGAAAAAATAGAGAAAAAAATCAGTAACACCAAAACCTACTTCTTTTTATTTTTTTAAAGATTTATTTATTATATGTAAGTACACTGTAGCTATGTTTAGACACACCAGAAGGGGGTATCATGTGGTTGCTGAGATTTGAACTCAGGACCTCCGGATGAGCAGTCAGTGCTCTTACCCTCTGAGCCATCTCACCAGCCCCCCAAAACCTACTTCTTTGGAATAATTTTGATAACCTTTCAACTTACACTGATCTTTACAGAAGAGACCCCCAATGACTAGAATCAAGCCTGGAAAATGAGACATTACTACTGAGCTTACAAAAATCCGAGGTGTAAGGAGCCACTATGAAAAGCTATATGCCAGCCAAATTGGGTAAATTAGGCTGAGGTTGATAGACACCTCTGAGAATGATACTGTCTGGGTTGGGGTATTTATTGCTGTGATAAAACACTGCAACCAAAGCAACTTGGGATGGAAAGGACTCGTTTCACCTTACGGGAGTCCCACAACATGGTTCATCAAGGAAGAAAGTCAGAGAAGGAACTGAAGGCAGAAGCTGGAGGCAGGAACAGTAGCAGAGCCTGTGGAGGAGTACTGCTTACTCGCTGCTCCACATAGCGTGCTCAGCAAATAAGAAGTCGAAAATATACTCTAGAAAAGGAGCAGCAGAGCCAAACACATGCCAGCAGGCAGCAGCTTGTACTTCTCATCTCCCTGGTATCCCCTCCATCTCAGGGTGAGTAATTCCAGAAAGTCAGTGTGATTTTCTTGGAAATCCATCTGACCCAGAATTTAGGCTCTTTGTGTGTAAGATGCAAGGATATGAATAGAACCTCAAGGACCCCTAAAATTGAAAAACTTACTAGGAGAAAGGGTAACAGCATTCTGCAAAGGCTCCCATGGAAAGGAAATCATAAAGTTGTTTTATTCTGGCCTAGCTAGTATGGGCCACTAGCCCCCAATCTGTTATGGGAGCCCTGAACTAGCCCATCAAGAATAAATCACCTCAAATTATCTTATATTCCATTTTATTTATTGCTCACCGCATACTAACTCTTTATGGCCCATCTGGAGGCACTATCACCACTAATGTCCCATTTGGGAGGGTGGCTGTGCGTCAGTCCCTCCCAGAGCTAACAGAACCACCCAAGGTATCCAGCACAGAAGTGTCTTAAGTGTGCTTCCTATTGCTGTGATGGAACACCAGGATTAAAACAACTTGGGAAGGAAAGGGTTTATTTATTTCATCTTAAAGTTTCACACCATCATCGATCATCAAAGAAACCCAGAGCAGGAACCTAGAGTCAGGAACTGATGCAGAAGCCATGGAGGAGTGTTGCTTACTAACTTGCTCACCGTGGCTTGTTTGTTCAGCCTGCTTCCTTACAAATCAGCTCAGAGATAGCACTGCTCACAGTGAGCCTTGCCTTCCACGTAGGTCACCAACCAAGAACATGTCTACACATTTGCCCATAGATCAATTTGATAGAGGCATTTTTTCAGTTGAAGTTCTCTCTTCCCAAATGACAAGGACTGCAGAGATGACCCTTGGGTTAAGAATATTGGCTGCTCTTCCAGAGGACCTAAGCTTGATTCCCATCACCCACACAGAGCTTTCAAACTATCTGTGAGTCCAGTCCAAGAATATCTGAAGCTCTCTCTGGCCTCTGTGGGCACTAGACATGGATATGATATATATATATATATATGATACATGCAGGCAAAACATTCCTACACATAACGTTTTAACTAAAAACTTTAAAAATTAAAAAAAAAAATGAGTCAGCACAAGAGGAATAGATAAAGAAAAATGTGATATACATACATAATTGAATTACTTTTCATCCATAAAAAGAACAAAGTTATGTCATTTGTAAGAAAATGAATGAAACTGAAGATAGACATACTTAGCAAATTAAGCCAATCTCACTAATGGTTCCTAGATTTTATACAGATGTGTGCATGACATGAAAGTAGAGGATCAACTGCCTAGGGCAACAAAGGAGACTAGCAGAATGAAGAAGAGCCAGGGATGTGGACAACGTACACCTGTATAAAATCAAATGCTTGGGTTACGTCTTAGAGTAGAACAGGTCTCTATTCTCACTCATCCCCTTTCCCAAACACTTCCAAATCTTCTATCATCTGCCAAATCCCTCCTTCATACCCTCTAACTTAAATCTTCCATAAGAAACATCCCTAATTCTGTTTTTTTTTAATTGTCTTCTATATTCTGATGAAATATTTCCACTGAGTACAAAATTTCAGGTAGGCCATTTTTAAACCATCTTGAGGCTGCCACCCCATTTTCTTCTGGCTTATCCAATTCCTGATAAGTACCCTTGGGGTTTTTTTTTCATATGTAATATACATCTTGGATTTTGTGTTCTGTTTTCAGCGGTGGAATGTAACATGTCTACTTGATTTATTTGTTTTATTTTTTTGTTTTGTTCTGACTTTTTGTGGGCAGATGCATTTAATGCCTGAAATTTTTGGTTCTATAGTTATTTATTTAGTTATTATATTTAGTTATTGTATTATTTATTTATTGCATTTGAATCTATAGTTATTTATTTAGTTATATTGTTTAGTTATTGTATTTAGTCATTATATTATTTAGTTATTTATTTAGTTATATTTATTTAGTTATTGTTTCTTCAAACATCTTGTCTGTCCTATTCTCTCTGTCTATCTTCCCAGGATTGCTACAGAGCATACTATAGACCAGTTTACATCCTTGTATTTTTCCTAGGTGGTATGTTCTGGTCTGTCTTCAAGTTCACTCTGCTGTGAGGTTTCCTGGTCCTTCTTGAGCCTATAACAATCTTCATGTGATGCTATGCTCTTTCTAAGAACTGCCATTTACTTTCTTCTTAGAGCTCCTGCCTCTCTCCTGGTTTTTTTTTTTTTTTTTTTTTTCTTATAGCCCCTTCCTGCTTCTTTCTTACAGCCCCACCCTTGCCGGCAATGATCCCTTAGATCTTACATGCTGTGCACCTTTTCTGTTATAGTCTTTAAATATCCATTTGTGTGGTGATCATTCTTTCTTTCTCCATTCTTGTTGTGAACTGGCACCCTGGATACTGCCTGAGGTCGACATGGAGACACCATCTTTCTTTCTGCTGAGCAATAAAGTGGGGTTTAGGTTTGTGTCCCTTCTTGTCAGAAAGTAGGCTAACTTAGAAGCTGCTTGTTGTAATGGAGTCTTCAGGGTGCAAGGAGCTTCAAATATCTCTATTGTAACTGAGCAGGCACAGGTTCTAAAGGCCCTGGTTACGGGTTCTGATATGAGTGACTTTCCAGCTCTTCCCCCTGAGCTAGAAGATTTTTTTCCTGCCGTTTCATCCCAGCTGCGGTAGATTTTCCTAGTGTCTTAAGTGAAGCCTGTTTTTCATGCCCGTTTCTCTGCAAAAATAAGACTTTTGTTCTTAAGGAGAGATGCAAAGGACTAGCCTGGCTGTAGATAGCCTTGTAGCCTTTTTGCATAGCTGTTTCCCTCCTCTGGGAAACACAAAGGAAACTCTCGAGAGTCCCCCTATCTTTCTAGGCAGTGGAAAAAAAAACTCAAGCTGAGATATGTGGGCTCCCATGAGGCACCCTGGGCTTCATCTTGCTCCTTCAGGCCTCATGCAACCTCCCCCAACATCTCTATTACTCTGCCTCGCTCTTGCCACCAGGGCCTGGTGGCTTTCCCCATAGCTAAGCAAGCTCATCTCCTTACATGTTCCTGTTTCTCTCTAGATTCGGGCCTAGGTAGTCATCCTGAAGCTTAATCTCTGTGGTGGACACAACAGAGACTACCTCTGACCTGTCTGCTTCCTTCCCTATTGTATGGGAGGGATGCTTTTCCCAGCTCTGCACACCTCCCCTTATGTTCATAATACATGCCTTGAGCCTCATCCTGATTTGCTTTCCATTGCTGTGATAAACACCATGACTCAAAGCGACTTAGAGGAGGCAAGGGTTTATTTGGTTCACACTTTCATGTCATGGTCCATCACTTCGAGAAGTTGGGGAAAGGAACTCAAGGCAGGAATTTGAAGGCAGGAACTGAAGCAGAGGCCATAGAGGAACACTGCTTTCAGGCTTGCTCCTCATGACTTGCTTAGCCCTCTTTCTTACACAACTTAGGATCAACTGCCCAGGCGTGGCACTGTACCTGGTGGCCTGGGTCCTCCCACATCAATCATTCAACAATAGAAAGCCCAGCAAACATGTTCAAGGGGCCGATCTGGTCGAGGCAATTCTTCAGTTGAGGGTTCCTCTACCTAAGTAACGCTAGTTTGTGTCAAGTTGACAAAAAAAAAAAAAA
>NW_022196904.1:29011033-29024703 GCF_008632895.1 Mastomys coucha
AAAAAAAAAAAAAAAACCTAACCTGTACAACCTGTATTGTTTGGGGATGGAGATCTCATCATATTTTTCTCTTTCATTTAAACTTGTGATCAGGTGAAAGCATTCTAGGTAGCCCACACCTTCACTTGGTTTTGAGCATGCAGAGATGAAGACTCTGCAGTTAAGAACACTTGCTGCAGTTGCAAAGGACCCAGATTCAGTTCCCAGTGCACACACATGGCTGTCCACAATCATCTGTAGTTCCAGATCCAGGGCCAATGCCCTCTACTGGCTTCCACAGGTACTATACACATATGATGCACATAAACTAATATAGGCACACACATTTGCATAAATACATGGTTAATGGTTTTGATAAGTTGAAAGTATTCAAGGGACCCCACACCTTCCTTTAGCCTCCACTCACACACATTTGCATAAATAAATCTTAATGGTTTTGATCAGTTGAAAGTAGTCAAGGGATCCCACACCTTCTTTTAGCCTCCACCCTGAAACTTTTCAACCCACCTGAGGTTTGAAACAGCCTATCCACTGGCCCTTCACTCTGTTTCTGTTAGGATAAGTTTTCCACCAGCGTTTGTTATCAAAAGTGTTCCCTAATTTGTCTTTCCTATTGCTTCTTGAAACCTTTTAGGTTGTGAAAGTGTTGCCATTTTCCTTCCTACTTGTGAATGAAATAAATGTTGCTAAGCTCATCTTTAGCACCTTGCCAAATGTAGCCAGCAGGCACTCAAAGCATCTCCTCCCCCACGGCTATCCTCAGGAGCTGTGTGTTTGTGTCCCACTTCCCAAATCACCACACGTGACAGCCATGCCAAATGCTTTGCCATATTCTAGCACTCTGTTCCTTCCACCCTTCTACAGTACTCTCAGTGCCTGCTAAAGTTTGGATCTGAAACATCCCCCAAAGACCACATGCAAAAGGTTTGTTCCCCCCAGACAACAAACAGTATTACTGTGACGTGATGGAGCCTTTAGTAGGTGAAGCCTATCAGGAGGAAGTTAGGTCATTGGCAGTATTTTAGTCTGCTTTCTATGGCCATGATAAATATCATGACCAATAGTACCTTAGGGAGGAGAAGGCTTGTCTTTTACTTTCTTTGTTCCTTTCTTTCTTCCTTTTTATTTTGTTTTGTCTTGTTTTGATAGTTTTTTTTTTTTTTAAGACATGGTTTTTTTGTGTAACAGTCCTGGGTGTCCTAGAACTCTTTGTAAACCAGGCGGGCTTCAAACTCACAAAGCTCTACTTGTCTGTGCCTCCTGAGTACTGGGATTAATGCTGTGTGCCGCCACGCCCCACTAGTTGTGTGTGTCAGTTACATTGTTGGTTTTGTGTGTGTGTGTGTGTGTGTGTGTGTGTGTGTGTGTGTGTATGTGTGTGTGTGTGTTTGTTGTTGCTGCTGTTGTTTGTTCTTGTTTTTGTTTTCTCAGAGCTGAGGACTAAACCAGGGCCTTGGGCTTGCTAGGCAATCTCTCTACCACTGAGCTAAATCCCCCACCCCCAAGGTTTTTTTCCCATCTTACAGCTCCCTGGTCATAATCCATCACTGAGGGAAGTCAGAGCAAGAACTAAGCAGCAGGACAGGTATCTGGAGGCAGGAGCTGAAGCAGAAGTCATAGAGGAAACGATGCTTAATGGCTTGCTCAGCCTGCTTTCTTATACTACCCAGGACTACTTTCTGTCTCTGTTAGGGTTTGCATTGCTGAGAAAAGACACCATGCTCAAGGCAACTGTTGTAAGGGATAACATTTAATGGGGGCTGGCTTACAGGTTCAAAGGTTCAGTCCAGTATCATCATGGCAGGAAGCATGGCAGCATCCAGGCAGGCACAGTACTGGAGAAGAAGTTCTATATCTTAATCCAACTGCAGCAAAGATAGACTGTCTCTGGCCAGACTTGAGCATATATATGAGACCTCAAAGCCCATGCCCAAAGTGACACACTTTCTCCAACAAGGCCACACCTTCTAACAGTACCACTCCCTACGGGCCAAGCATATTCAAACCACCACACCTTCTCAGGGTGAAAAGCAAAACCTAGCAAGCACAGGAGACATGTCCCTGAAAGGGAAAAGTGGGACTCTGGCCTCCTTCTCTTCTTCATCCTGATTCTACCCAGTTATGAGGTGCATAGGTACCCACCGTACCTCCTTTATAATATACTAGGTCACCATACACCAGAACTAACTGTGCTGAGTAACTATAAAATGAAGCCTCAGCCACTAGAGAATAATAAATCTTCTTTCCTTATAGGTTTACAGTCTCTGGTATTTTACTACAGTGTTAAAAAGCCAACGAACATTCTACCCAACTATAGTCAATGCTCCATGTATTTTGGGTTTGAATTTTTTTCTGATATGGACTTCCACATCAGTCAAAGAGGATGTGCTGTGTGGTTTCCTTACTTCCATCATGGGTAGCTGGATGAGGGCTTTGCTGTGGCCCCTGCTGCCAGGAGTCTTTTAGGTTTCTACCTTATATGTGATATTCCTAAGCTCCTTTATATTGCACTCAGAATTTCAAGTGATTTTGACCTACTATTTCATCCAACAGACAGAACCAAAGGTATCACAGGCCTTAGTACCTTCATGCCTTAGAACAAGACTTCTACTGTCCCCTCACCCATTTCTGACTCAAACACTTGGGACTGCATTCTAGTCTTGCATCTGGGAGTGGAATTGTGTTCAATCATAACTGCATGTTCCCCTGACCCTGGGGGCTTGCTCAGAGGGGAACTTGTAACCAAAGTTAGCTCAGTGAGCTTTACACACCTGAGCCTCCTCTGCAGTATCACGGCAATATCCCTCTCTAGTGGTCTAGGAACTGTGAGAATGCAATCATAGCATACTGAGTACTCAAAGCATCACTTGATAGTGTCTCCACTAAAATGCAAGGCAGGGGAGGTGAGGGAAGAGGAGAGTAAGAAGAAGAGGGTAATCTCTGAGCTCAGCCTTCCCTGGTCCACGGAAAGACTTTTGGCTACAGTAAATTTCTTTTTGGCCTTAGTTTGATGCATTCGATACACCTGCTAGAATCTTGAGCAACATTCTTCTATTCTTAAGTGTGGTCCATTCAATGTTCATGCCTGGTGCCTCCCATATCCCAACCATCATCCTCTGAGGAGACCATCTTAGAAAGACCGAGAAAGCAAACTCCCACACGGCCTGGATAGAGCAAGCAGGTTAAAGATCCCATGTGATAGATATGCAAGATCAACCTCAGGGCATCAGGTTTAAAAGGTACCAAATCAATAGGAAGTCATTAAAAATCAATCCTGTGGCAATGAAGGCTCCCATTTGCTCACCCTAGCTGGCCACTAGCAGCCTCTAATGCTGGAATTATTTCCCATTGATATGCATAGCATATGCCAATTTTGATTTATTGAAGCACTTCATGTTTGGGTTTTTTTTTTAAAGTGCTTAAATTTGGAAAAGATGAGCTTTATGGGCCAGGCTAGTGAAGAATGATCAGAAGTGTTAAAAATGTGATGCACTTTTTGTCATTTACAAAAGGTTAAAGAGTGGGGTTTATGAAATTCTCGATGATTTAAAATCACAAGTTCACTATAGTCCAGGGCAGGCAGTATCAGAAACTAAGAATCCCTGAAAATGTGGTATTCTGGCTTCTCTAGAGTAACAGAACTGATAAGATGAACATATATATATATATATATGTATATCTCAAACATGGGATTTGTTATAGTAGCTTACAGAATGTAGTCCACAAATCCAACAGTGTCTCTCTCCCAACAGAAAGTTCAAGAGTCCAGGAGGACTGGTATCCGCTGGTCTTCAGTGCACGCTGGAATCCTGAAGAAACGGATTGTAAATCCAGAGAAGAAATGGACATGCGAGTGAGAGTAAGAGCCAGCAGGCAAACAACTTCTTTCTTGCTTTATATAGGCTGCCATGAGAAGGTGTGGCCCAGATGTAGGGGAGGTCTTACAGCCTTGAGTGATCTAGATTTAAGGTGGGTCTTCCCACCTCCAAAGAACCAATCAGCTAAAAATCCCTCACAGGTGTGCCCAGCCACTTGGGTGTTTAGTTAATTCTAGCTATAGTCCAGTTGACAACCAAGAATGGCTCTCATACATGGTTTACTCTCTGGCTTGGCCAAAGTGAGCCTCAAAACTTAGACCTTGCCCCACAGGGGAGTCACCTAAAGAGCATTTAAAAGTCAATTCAAGGTTTCTTTTAAATTCACTTATTGAATTTGCAAGCAATGCGGGTTTTCTGTAAGCATGATATTACGGTGATTCCAAATATTTAGCAGAACTCACATTCTTAAAAGAATTCTACTCTGTCAAATTAAAACTCATTTAAAAAAATTTTGAAGTGATTTTAATTGGTCTTCTCTTCAGGCTGGAGGGAAAAAAACATCTTACTTCACTTTTAAGAACATTAATTTTTTGTTTTGCCCTGCTTGTTAAAGACGCACGTGTAAAGTTAGTGTAATCAGCACTGTGATTTCAGGAATCTTAATCTCACACAGTAAACATTGATCAACCTGCAGAACGTCAGATTGCTGGGAGCGGGCTAGAGCAATACTGCTTCTCACTGGGGGTGAAGCACCCATCTGCTTCACAGAGAACCAGGACACCCAGACAGCTACCCATCTCTGGAACAAGGAGAGGCAGGATCAAGGAGAGGCAGGAAGGATCTTCAGAGGGCTCGAGGGCACTGAGGGTGAGCTTCCTCTTCACAAGCAGCTCGGGCTGAGTTTGGCTTTTCTGTATCCACACGCTGTCTTTACCTATAATAACTCATCATGATGATCCCTGCCTGTTCCTGACCATGATTTAGCACAGGTGCTGGCACCTACATTTGCTGATCTTGTCCTATAAATAAATAAATAAATAAATAAATAAATAAATAAATAAGAATGTCCATTGAGTAAACATTTCCTTCCTGTAATCACCCATTAAAAATACTCACATGTCGAGCTGGGAAAGTGCCTAGCCAGTAAAATGTCCTTGTGGCCAAATCTGATGACCTGAGTTTCATTCCCAGGACTTGTATGATGGATGAGAAAATAGACTCCACAAAATCATCCTCTGACCTCTCTGCTCATTGGCCACCACACACACACATACACACGCACACAGGCACAGACACACACACACAATTAAATTCTTCTTAAAAACACATATGTTCCATGGGTGATCAAAACTGTTGCACACATTAAAGTAGGTATATAAACATAAGGACAAAGATCTATCCCACGTGGAATAATTGTCAACTTTCCGTGCCTGAATAAACGACTAACTATTATTTATTCGCTCATTGATTTGATTTTCGGGAGTCTTTACTATCAGCTTGGGCTGACCTAGAACTTGTGATGTAGTTCAAAAAGAGCTTGAATTCCTAATCCTCTTGCCTCTACCTGAGGAGTGCTGAGTTAGAGGCATGCGCCAGCATGCTTGGCTCTGTGCCTGGGATTCCCCTCCTGGTTTGTGTTTCATCTTAAACTCCCACAGTTTCTGGAAGCAGGGCTCAGCACCTCACAGACACTAAGATCCCCTTCTTTGTTTGGCTTTCTCAGCAGAGAGAGCCTTTCCCATATCTCCCATCATCCATGGGAGTGGCTCCCAGGAGGGTGGGGATTTAGGGATCTCCCACCTGGGAGCTAGGGAGCCACCAGCCTCTTGTTTCTTACCACCAGACCCTTGAGATGCCTGCTGATAGGACAGAAAGGGAAAAGAAATTACATCCAGTGAGTCACTTTATCAAGAAAATTCCTCAAGAAATTGGTTGTTACCTGCAGATAACAACTGGTTTGTTAGCTAATAGCCAGGGGCAAAGCCAAGGCCGGTAACAGCTCCAGCTGTCCAGTCGTTAACTGCAGTAAAGGCCGATTCTGAGGTGGTTATTGCTGTGATAAAATGTCCTCAAAAGATTATAACAGCAATAGTGCATAGGAGAAAAAAGTCTTAGTGGCCCTGGTATGACTGAATGGCTGCGTTTGAAAAATTGGCCGTTCCCCGGCGGTTCATAACCGATTTTCCACCAGTCAAAAGCAAGTTGTGCTCTGTTAGGTTTATTGTACAAGGCAATAAAAATATTGGCCAGGTTAAACTGTCAGCGTGCTATGGCATTAACCATTCTTTTACTGTGTTTAATTTAAGCGTTACGATGATTCATTATGGAAGAACGTGTCCCATGCAAATGAACAGACATCGAGTGTCAAAAATATGCACGGTGTTTTTTTTTAAGCAAAATTAATTTTTATTTGACAGCTTCTGTGGGCGGAAGGACATCGGAGATGTGACAAAAAGTGTACAGAACTTATACTTTTTTTAAATTGCCATGGCATCTCTGAGAGGTTGAGTCGTGACAGTGTGGTTTCCCTGGGGTGCCTGCCTGCTGTGTGTTAAATAAAGTGTCTGCTTGGGGCACGTGTTACCCAACAGATGTCTTCTTGAGGGACACGGCTCAGGGATATACCTGTGGTCCCAGTGCCACGTAAATTCCTGCCTCACAAACCTGGACCTTTTGCTCTTCCAGAGGTCTTCCACACATCTGGAGCCAAATGACTCTGCTGTCGCCTGACTCAAGGTTGACCTGTCAGATCAGGTTGGTGGGCAAGCTTCCAGGAACAGCTGTGACCTTCTAGGAAGGGCCAGCCAGCAGTCAAGGTAACAGATGACCAGGATCCACCTGCTTGTAAGGGAGTTGAGAATCTACCTTGAGGTTAGGATCTTCTCTGCATGTCTTCCTGAAACTCTATTAGCTGTGGGACCTTTGTCTCAAAACCTATGGGTGCTCAAGCTAGTTGCTTCCTGCCTAGATCAAGGATGTGGCTGCCACTGGTCATGGGGGCATCAGATAGAAAGCAAACAGGATTCCTGACCCTGACCAGGAGAGAAAAGTCTACATCCTGATCTCTCTACCCCTTCCATGGCACACAGCGCTTTCTGTCTCAGATAAGAACAAGTTATTGACAGCCCTTGCTTCCCACCCCTATTGCTGTTCCTTGGGCAAACAAACAAACAAAAAGGTTCTCGTTTGGTGTCCAGACACCACATGTATCCAGTTCCCTTCAGAAGAAGGCAAGCTGAAAAGTCCCATACTCTCCCCACATGCACACACTTTCTAGAGCCTTCCCAGAAACCTAGTCTGCCTGAGAGCTGCAGCTGTGACTCTCCATCCAGGCTCCTGTTTGGGCCAACTTCACATCACTAGACTCTCTGTCTCTAATACACTAGCATCCACCAGCTATCCAAGGGCAAGGTGTCTGTCATCTGAGTAGAATGTTAGAGGTGCCCCAGAAGGGATCCCATGGACGGTTCTGTCAGCAGGATCTGCATGGGTCCAAACAGGGTCCCTGCTTCCTTGTTCCCTCAAACATTTCAGGCCAACCCGGGTTGTGTGTTGAGCTTAAAACAGCTCCTACTGACTGCCTAGAAACTCCATCTACTTTCCTTCCAGGAGGCCACATGGTCCTTCCTCCATCCTGAGCCAGCCCAGAAGACTCAGATTCTACAGCTTGGGAAGATCCCTTGAAGCATCTGGGCTCTGGAAACAATGTCAACACATAGGCACCCAAATATCCACACAGTCATCCACCCACTCTCTCATCAAACACACACATACCGTAGTGCATGTCCCAGCATCTTAGTCAGCCAAGCTGCCATCACAAAGCTCTGTAGACTGGGGCTCAGGCACACCTATTTCTCAGTTCTAAAAACTGAAAGTCCAAGACCAAGGTTCTGACAGAACAAGATGCTGGCTGTCTGAGAGAGCTCCACTCAGAAAAAACCCAGGAGGCTCATATATTAATACTTAGTCCCTAGTTGATGGAACTGTTTTGGAAGGATTAGGAGGTGTGGCCTTGTTGGAAGAAGTATGTCATTGAGGGCAGGTGTTGAGGTCTCAAAAGACATCATTCCCAGTGTGCTCTTCCTGCCTCCCACTTGAAGTTTGAGAGTGTAAGCTCTCAGCTGTCCTTGCCACCATGCCACTGCTCTGCCATCATAGACTTCAGCCCTCTGAAACTTAAGCCCAATTAAACACCATCCTTTAGAAGTTGCCTTGTTCGTGTCGTTTCATCAGAGTAACTAAGACACAGATGAATACTTTCTTGCTGTGTCTTCCCATTTCGGGGACAGTGATCCTGTTCTTGAATCTATTCTTGTTGATATAAATGTCCCATGCCCATCATCAAAATCTCTCCTGAGGTCAGTTACCTGCCATGGGCTCCACCTCCAAACACAATTGTTCTGGAAGGTGGGGTTTCTGCATATGAATCTGGGAGACACTAATAGTCAGTTCATATAATCCACATGTGTGTGTGTGTGTGTGTGTGTACTATATTTGCACAAGTACATGTGCACACAAGCACTAACACTCACCTGCACATATACACACTCACATGCATACCCATAAGACCATACACTGGCACACAGAGCTTGTACACATCCTCTCATAAAATCGTGTGGTGTTTAATGAGCACAGGCCCTGCATTAAGCTGGCCAGATTGGTGCACACTCAGCTCCTTAAAAGCCAAGTTTGGCAACACAGCACCCAATAAGCATGAGTTTATGAACCATAATCCAGGTCTATGGTTATGTGTCAACTAGCTTTAGTTTGTGACAAATACCTGAGAAAATCAACATAGGTTGTTAGCTTGGTTTTGTTGGGTTTTTTATTTTTATTTTTTTAATTTTATGTGTGAGTATACTATTAGCTGTCTTCAGACACACCAGAAGAGGGCGACAAATCCCATTACAGATGGTTGTGAGCTCCATATGGTTGCTGGGAATTGAACTCAGGAACTCTAGAAGAGCAGTCAGTGCTCTTAACTGCTGAGCCATCTCTCCAACCACTGTTAGTAGCTGTTTCACTCAGTGCTATGACTAAATACATGACAGAAAACACCTTAAGTGAGGGAGGTTTGATTTGGCTTGTAGATTGGGAGTGAGTGCAGCCCATCCTATAAAGAAGGCTTGAGGGCAAGAGAGGTTTCAAGCTGGGGCAAGCTGGGCAGAAAGAAGAGCAGAGAGTGGTGGTCAGCTGGCTTTCTCCTGACTCTATCTATGTTTTATTCATACCCGTGTCCACATGCCTGTGCACGTTCACATGTGTGTGCCTGCACCTGCAGCCGGGAAGTGTGATGGACAGATGACAGCTACGTGTTTCTAACACTGTTGGTTAGAAACTTTCTCTATTCTGCACATCAGCAAGTGACTCTGGCTCCTGAGACCTCTACCATCAAGCTTTCAAGGACAACTGGGTTCTCACCCCCAGTAGGTAAGCCTAGCAGGCAAATGGCTCATTGTTTGCTGAGTGATTTGAGGTAAAACTGAGAATCCAGGGTATCAACTCAGGGGCCCCTCATCCTCATCCTATTATTACTTTCACAGACCAAGCTGTTACCTATACCACAGAAGCTGCAAGAGCCCCTGCCCTGGTCCCTTCAGACCTCACTCTCTGCACAGTGCTCCCATGCAATGATGCTCTATGTTCTAGCCATGTCTTCCCAGCCGGAGCCAGCATTCTGGGAGCCAAGCCTCCAGTTAGCCCAAAGAAGCAGTGATGAAAAACTGGGCAGTGACCATGCCTCACAGCTTGTGCTACAAGATTTCGTGGTGGCCCGGGGAGGTAGCCTTGGTGATGCTGCACTTTTGCTCAGGCCTCTACTAACTCAAAGAGAACACACATCTTAGGCTGTCCCTTGCCCTGGCACATTCCTCTCACCTCTCTCTCTCTCTCTCTCTCTCTCTCTCTCTCTCTCTCTCTCTCTCTCTCTCTCTCTCTCTCTCTCTCTCTCTCTCTCTCTCTCTCTCTCATACACACACACACACACATACACACACATCATTTTGTGTCATGGATTGATTATAGCATTGTGTTTTCTAAAACTATATTATTGCACTTTGCAAACCTAATACCAAGAAAAGATGGATGAAATGATATAAAATTCTTATTGTTTATTCTTATTCCTGCCCAGCTCAGTGTTGTAGCTGGGAAAGCACAGCCCTAGACAAGTCTGTGTGATGTACTTCTGCACAGTGGTTTAGCACAATTGACTTCAAGAACATGTCACCCACAAACATAACTAATTTTCTGTTTACACAGAGAAGCAAGAGTTAGTGTTATATCCCCAAAGAAAGCTCATCCAGTTTCAGATTTAAAGCACCATTTCCCCCAGATCCTTGGGTTGCAAGCCTGTGCTTGCCCATCTCCACAAAAACCCACCAGGTCCCCATTCTCCTAAGTTCTCAAAGGCTGCGATTGACTAATTCTGTACTTCTGTAATTGCTAAATCAAAAGAATTTATTATCCCTGAAACTTTAAATGGGAAGGAAATAAGAGGAGGAGGTTAGCACTGAACCTTAATAATGATAAAATTCAACCATGGTCAGCCGCCTGCAAACCCATAATCCCCATCCAAGAGAAGATGGCAAACGAGGGAGGTGGGCTGCTCTGAACCAGCACAGCCATGTCACTCTTCCATTTGGCTCCAAGCAACTGATGCAGGCTCCTTCTAGGAGGGAGAGAGCGCAGCACAGGCTTTTCTGCTACCTGCTTAAATGCAGCCTAATTCCTCTTATTTTTCTGTAATTAATTTGGCTTAATTCTCTCTCCCCTTGTTAGAGGCTTCTTGCCATATTCTGGGATTTTAAAGATCACCCTGGGATAGAAAGAAAAGGGAAGAGAAGGGGGGTGGAGGGCAGGAGGGGGAGAGGGGGAGAGCAAGGAGGTGGAAGAATTTAACTTCATAGTATTCCCTCAGCAATTGGAAATGCACCTCTTTGGAGTTGGGACCCCAGGCTCAGATGGGGCTAAAGCCAGTGCCTGGCTAGGGCTGTATTCACCCGCAGAGGTGCTCCCAAGGCAGGGCCTGTGAAAATTAGCACTGTTGTGTACAAGTTGAAATTCCCGGCTGAAGCCATACTGTCCTTGGTCCATGGGTTCCCTTTAGGAGGGTCAGAACTCCACAGCAGATCCAGCCCACCCACAAGGATTGGGCAAGCTATAGTGAGACCCCTCACAAACAGGTTGCCACACCAGGTCACCCAGAGCCTAGAGGTCACCATGTGAACCAACAAAAAGCAGGCACATTCCCTATCCTCATGCTAGGGTAAAAAAATAAAACCTCTATGAACCTGCAAGGTTTTAACCTCTTTTTCCTGAGCCCAGGTTGTTAGAGAGACAAGTCTGTTTCCTCCATCTTGGCTTATATCCTTCACGTTCAGCCGCCATCACTCAAGATGTCGCCATGCCTCATAAATATTCTGTCAGCACAGAATATTTGCCTCTGCTGTCCAGGTTTGACCACGCCCCCACCTGGCCACGCCCTCCCACAATGTCATCTCCAGAACAAGCAGCCTCTGCCCCCTAACACGCTCCTAATCTTATCTGAAGTCCACTTCTGCTGGTCAGCATGCCCAACCTGGTTCCCCAGCTGCCTAGCACCTGTTTGTTTTTTTAAATTTAAGATGCTCTTTATAAAAATTAGCTTTGCGTGCGCACATATTTTTGTGTGCGCATGTATATGAGGCGTCTATGCACAACAGCCTGAGCCTGTGCACACCAGGGGAGCCAGAGGAGAGTATCCAGTGTCCTCCTCACACTTTCTACCTTATTCCTTGGGGGTCAGAATCTCTCTCTGAACCTGGAACTTGCATTGTCCAGCTAGGCAGCAGCCAGCAAACCCAAGTGATCCATCCCTCTGTCTCTGGGGTTACAGATGTGAGATGGACTGTGACAAGCTTGTTCCAGGGATGCTGGGATCGGAACTCTTTCATAATAAGCACTCTCAGCCACTGAACCATCTCTCCAGCTGCAGGAGTTTACTAGTTTACTATATATATGTATATACATATATATATATATATATATATGTATATATATATGGCTATATACTAGTATAAGTCACAAATGTAAGACAATGACTTTCAAATGACATTTTTGCTCATGTATGCCATGTACCCCATTCTTCTTATGCCTCTCCTTCCTATTGAGCCCTCATTCTTCCACAGTAGCTCCCCTTCCACTTCTATATCTTGTCTCTGTCTTATTTTTTTTTCTAAAGCTGGACTCTAAATATGAGGAAAAACACAACTTTTTTTATTTTATCTCCCTGAGCCAACTTGTTTTGTTCAACATCATGATTTCCAGCTCCATCTATTTTCCTGGGGGAAAAAAAATGACATGATTGCCTTCTTCTTTGGCTGAATAAAAGCCTGTTTATATTTATGCTGCATTTTCTGCAGCCAGCCATTGAGCACTTAGGCCAGCTCTGTGACTTGACTTCCATAGGTTGTGCAGCAATAGACATGAGTGCTCACATGTCTCTGGTGTTGAGTGCCTTCTATTCCTTCAGGCACATGTCCAAGATGGGATAGTTGGGCCATGGTGTTCCCATGTGTCTCAGTTACTCATCTTATGGTTGCAACAGCAAACTACCCTACAGGAGTAACTAGGGTACAGTTACCAACATGGTGGAAGGTCATGATGAAGAGCCTGCAGCAGCAAATCACATTCATCCACCGTCAGAAAGCAGGAGATGAATGCTCTTTCTCACCTCACTTTCTCCTTTTTCTTCAACTCTAGTCCATGGGAAGTCACCTCCCACAATTAAGTTGGGCCCTCTGGCTTCAGGTAACCTAGTCTACATGGTCCTCTTAGGCACCCAGAGTCTTGTCTCCTTGGTAATTCTAAATCCAGTCAAGCCAACTTAATCAAAGGACTGAAGAAGTTTGCACAATTGACAGCTAACAGATTGATTGCAAAGACAGCTATCTGTCTCCTCCATCCATCCATCCATCCATCCATCCATCCATCCATCCATCCACCCTTCCATCCCTCTATCCATCCATCCATCTCATCCATCCATCCATTGATCCATCCATCTATTCATCCATCCATTGATCCATACCGTGTATCCAATTCATCCATCCACCCGATCCCATCTATCCAGGCTCAGGCAAGATGGTTCCGGAGCCCTCTTTTCTTTTGTCATTCTTTTCTGGACATCTTTTACACAAGTTTAGGAAGAGGGAGGAGATGATCCCTAGGGTTAGGATTGATTGAATCCTTATCCTGACTGACAGATGAGCTGTTAATGTAACTTTGGACAACCTGTACAGGAATAGACATACATCCCATAATTTTAAGCTATACACAGAAGATGATGGTAAATAGAAGTGTTTCCTGATAAGTCATTTCAAGGACAGATTATTTCTCACTGTGCTTATTATACCCAACCCTAGCTAGTTTGAGCAGACCTTGTTTATCTCTCTACCAGAAGTGCCTGACCACAAATTACCCTCAGGAGTCTGGGACCTTGCAGGTTGTGTCTGGTCCCAGCACATATTTTTCCAAAGGTTGCTCCCTACACTGCCTGTCTATGTATATCTATTTTTAGTCTTTTGAGGAACCTGCATACAGATTTCTGGCCAAAGGAGTTTATATTTCCACTCACTGTGTATAAGGTTCCTCTTTTCCCACATCCTCATATGCACAAGGCTGTTATTTACTTTCTTGGAGAATTCTGACTGGAGTTGGGAGGGATCTCAATGTAGCTTTGATGTAGACTTCTTTGATGGCCTCCATGTCTTCAAAAGGGGCCACTGGAGACTGTGAAGTGTTTGGGAGGGGCTGCAGCCATCTGCATGTGGGACTGTCAGTTCCTCTATGCAACACCAATGTGGAACAGCAGTGGGG
>NW_022196904.1:29024713-29096325 GCF_008632895.1 Mastomys coucha
GGGGGACTTGGCAGAAAGCATCAGGGAAGGAGGGTGAGCTGATGGGAAGATCAGGCAGCTCCCTACCTCCTTCACCTCGCACTCGTCCTTCTTGGAAACCCTAGGCACCTTCTTCACTCTCTCAACTTCCATCAAACCACATGCTCATCAAACTTCATCAGACTATGGGAGCATCTGCTGGGCATCTCCCAAGGTCCCTCAGTGGAAAGTTGAGCTCTGTCCTTCATCCTCAACACAACCACAGCCTTGTTATCGGCTTTTATAGCTCCATGTCCACTCTCTTGCAGAGGCTCCATCCTGGATAAAATCCTCACCATCTCATGGACACCTGCACATCCATGGTCTCTAGTGACTGTATCTACCTTCTTGGAAATGGACAGTAATGGCTGCCCTTTAATTGTGTGATTAGCTGACTAATGTTTCTGTCTCTACATTTCTTAGCCTAAGGCCTACAATAGGGCCTGACAAGGAGAAGTTATACTCAATACAATTAATTTTAAAAGTCCGTTGGCACAATGAAAATTACAGAATAAGAAAATATTTACAACATAGATAGTGGAGAAGTGTCTGATACCAGAATGATTCTATCAGTATATAAATATGTTAAATTATTTGGGGGGGGGGCTCAAGAGATACCTCAGTGGTTAAAAGCACATGTTGCTCTAACAGAGGACTCAATTCCTAGTACCCATATGGTAGCTTTCAACCATCTGGAACCCTAGTTCCAGATGATCCTACGGGCATTCACAAGGAGTGCATACATGCAGGCAAACATTCATACACATAAGGTAAAATAAACAAATCCTTTTTGGTTTTTGAGGAGGAAGGTGTTTATTTCACTTATATTTCCATACCACAATCCACTATCATATGGCATTAAGATAGGAACTCAAAAAATATGTATATGGAACACTTCCCAAATTCGCATGTCATCCTTGCTCAGGGACCATGCTAATTTTCTTTGAATTGTTCCAATTTTAGTATATGTACTGTTGAAATGAGCACATGAATCTTTTAAAAAGTTACCTTGTGCCACTTTTCAAAAGAGATTTGTTTATTTTTATATTATGTGGCAAATGTTTTGCTTGCATGAAAGTCTGCATCATGTGCATGCAGTGCCCACAGAGGCCAAAGGAGGGCCTCAGATCCCCTACAGTTGGAGTTACAGACAGTTATGAGACACCATATGGATACTTGGAATTGAACCTAGGTTCTGTATAAGAACAGCCAGTGCTCTTAACCAATGAGTCATTTCTCCTGCCCACTTTTGTAACACATTGATAAAACACCTGACAAGAGCCAATTTAAAGGAGGAAAAGTCCTCTGAGCTCTTGATTCCACAGGGACCATATGGAGGGGACACCCAGGAATCAGGCCAATCCAGGCCTTACCAACTGACTTAGGGAAGGCTGAAGAGAAGACATACCATTAAGGTGCCCAGGAACGAATGCAAAGTAGGTTTTCAGATACTGGCTGATAGCGCTACATAACTTCTCCTTCCATGTTGTGTCCAAGGCGTCATCAGAACCTGCATATCTTCTATAGCTGGTCTTGCTGTTTCCTTTTAAAAACACTCAGACACAATCCTTTTTATGAAACAAAACCATGTGTGTCTGTAATGGGGTGGGGGGGGCGTTCTCTCAATGTTATAGAAATCTCCAACAATCGTCCCTTGAGTCTACTTAATAGAGCCTCTACTGGGCAAGAGAGTTCAGAGTTCCAGATCAGCCTGATACTATGCAACTCTATGTAAAAAATAAGATCTAAGGGGAAGGGAGAGTGAGAGGGAAGTAGAGAAGGGAGAGAGGGCAGGGAAACAGAATGTGATCAAACCAACCCTGTCTGGGAATAGGAGTAGGCAAATGAGGAGATCCTGGCCCCACACCACTGTCCTGGGAAGGTCTACTTTGTTATAGAGGCCATCTGAGCAATAGTCTCAGCCTGACTGACCATCTCTCTCCAGACATACAAGGAGGAGTGACAGGCTAGAAGGGAAAGTTAATGCAGCCGATTGAATCAGAAGGAGACGCTGTGGGCACAGGGCCAGAGAGTATTCTTGGATGGGACTTTTTTGTTTCCAGTGTCCTATGGAAGCAGCTGCAATTCTTTTTTTAAGTACCATTCCAGCTGACCTTTTGAAAGGAAGGATTTGTATTTCAATAGGAAATCTGCATTTCCACTGGAGGCAGAGGCTCAATTTTCTGTCCTTGGTTGTTCTCTGACAAGCCAATTCTTGGTGTGTGTGTGTGTGTGTGTGTGTGTGTGTGTGTGTGTGTTGGGGGGTGGGGTATCATCTGTAAATTTGCTCTAAATCAAAGACAGGACCCCAAGTGTCCATAGAGTGGCAGCCTACAGGCAGTCATCACACTCATGGAGAGAGGGAGAGTTCTATCATCAGTGCACATGAGGACATCTTGTCTCAGTCATTCCTGGGAACACACAAAAGTAACCAGTAGAGAAATACTGGGGAATTGACTATACATGGACCTAGATATCTTTGCTATCATAGGGTAGAAGATGAAGTAGATACTCATTACATTTAAAAAGGAAGAGATGGGTATTAAGAAACGAATGGAAGATTGTATATGTGAGTACATAGCTTGAACTATAGATGGGTGGATAAGTAGATGTGTAGCTGAGTGGATAGATGGGTGGATGGGTGGGTAGATAGATGGATTGGTGTATAGATGGATGGATGGGTAGATGGATGGATAGATGGAGAGATGGATGGGTGGATAGATGAATGGATCAATGGATGGATGGGAGGATAGATGGATGGATGAGTAGGTAGATGGATGGATAGGTGGGTAAGTGAGTAAGTAGATGGGTAGTAAGTAGATGGGTGGGTGGTTGGGGGTGGAGAGATAGATAGATAGATAGATAGATAGATAGATAGATAGATAGATAGATAGATAGATAGATAGATAATTTGTGTGTTATAGATAGCAGTTGAGAGTGTGATATAAAGTACATTTAATTTTGTAGTCACAGCAAAGTTCTATAGAAAGGAAGGGAAGAGGGAAAGTGAGAGGTAGACAGATTGAGAAACATGGTTGCCACATGACTCCTCGGGCTTATACCACAATGAACAATGGGCTGCACAATATCAGCAAGTGAACACAGAACCCTGGTGAAGGCAATGACCTGAAGCAGAAGCACTGATGTTGCTGATACTTTAGAAGGTGCCACTGGCCTAACATCCAGACCCTAGTCATCTCTGGGAGAAAGTAGGCATCTGTTGTAGCCAACTGTGGCATTTACTAAAGGTAGAAATGAACCACAAGCTGCAGGGTATGCAAGGGAGAGAGGACAGGGACCACATCTGCCCTGGTTCAGCTTAGTGGAAGTTTTGACCAGCAGGACAAAGGGCTCTAGCACAAGTGCTTAGGCACCAAGTCACTAAGGTCTGAGTCCCACACTACCATGGCCTGCAGAACCTGGGGCAAGAACTGGATTGGGGGAGTTCTAAACATCTGACTTATGCACAGGAGTTAATAGCAGCACAGTGGTCCTCAGGGTGGTAGCAACATTTAGAGACATCAGCCCTTAGAAGCCCTAGGTCAGTTCCTGACACTAGAAAGGGGAGGAGAGAGCAGAGGGCCAGCTTGTTGCTGGCTCCAAGTCTCTGTTCATTAATGGTAAAAATGATGAGGAAAGGCAGGAGGGAGCTGATAATGCTGGCTCTGCTGGGACAACCTGGAGACGGCACATGGGCCCAGAAACCCATTTTTCAGGGACAGTGTGCTCTGTGCCCTCCTGTTGCCATGGTGACCTGGGCATGCTGCAACCCGTTGTCGTGGGTGCTGAACTGGTTAAGAATTAGGAGGGAGGAAGGGCTGTTTGCCCCATCTATTCTCCTGAAACACGCCTCAAATCTCTTTTCAGAGACCTTGGTTTTATTCTCCAAAAGAAAACAATATATTAAACATAGAACTTTCTGGATAATTAAGAGATGGCTATCACCACTCACATAGGTGCTATCCAAAAGCAGAGGAACTGGGGGTAGGATATGAGCTCCGTCCATGCTCTGTGTCAGCTACAGCTCCTGTATAAGAGGCTCCTGTCCTCGTCCTTGCATCTGGCCTTGAGGAAGGTCCTCCTAGGACAGGTTTCTCTGACCACACTTGGACACAGAAGTTGCTATGGACAGAGATCCCTGGGGTCACTCTCTACAGCCTAGATTGAAAGATGTGTCCATTGGACCTCTGTATCTCCATCAAGGAAGGGACCACAGACAAAAGAAGAAGAACATAAATTAAATGTATCGATTTTACCCCATAAGAGGTGAGTATAGGAGTGGGAGGGGGAATGGGGAAACTAAATGAACTTTATCTCCTTCAGAGGCACCCAGGCTCAGTCTCCACTCACCTCTAGCCAGGTGCCTACTGAATGGTCTTGTTTAGCCTCTCTGGGTCTCTGAAGCAGGAAAGGGTATGTGATCTTTTAGCCTTTCAAATCCTTAAGATTTTGAGAGGTCAGGACCAAGACTGGCAAGGAGGTGCACCTTGCAGCTGCTGGCCTGTGTTTTCTAGAGATCATCAACAGCCCTTGGGTTCAGAAGTCTCCTGGGCCAGCAAGGGAGGCTGTCCTTGTCATTCAGTGGGGCTCTGGGAACATAGACAGAAGTTGAGAACTGCCCTGGCATTGTGGGACTGGGTCCAGTATCCTTGAACATACTCAAGGGCTGGAGAAGATGTAGGAAAGGAGACAGATGTGGAGCCCAACTCTCAATCACCGTCCCAGTTGTGGCTTCCGGAGGCCCAAATCTAATGGTCACAGATACAGCGGGATGAGACCCAACTATGGATGCAGATTTGTAGGGACCTGAATAGGGAAATGACTTAGCAAGAGTCCTTCCTGGCTGTGTCACAGCTTGTGGCTGTCCCATTAGAAAGTCAAACACTCTCCGGTTTCTCAGCTTATCTAATCTTATTCCCTGACTATCTACCAGGATGGTTATATAGGATCCATCCACAACCAGTCATGGGCGTGGCACTGGCTAGGGAGCTGAAGAATTATCTCCAGACCTATTTGAGGCTGCAAAGCTGAAGGATGGAAGTAACTGGCCCATTCTTTGCTACCCAAGAAAGACAGTTCGAAGGAAGAGGGCAGAGTCAGCGGGACATGACCCCTGTGTCATCTTTGATCCAACCATGCCTGAAGATGTTACTTAGCCCTCTGTCCTTGTTGCAACCAAGATTCTACCTTTTCTAACTAAAGGGCTCTGATTAACTGTCATACAGCTGTCACACCATCACACACACTCCATTCTGGAAAACATTTACATCCAGGCCAAGGGGTTGCAAGGTCAAAGAGAAAGACAAAGAGGAGCACAGG
This sequence comes from Mastomys coucha, assembly GCF_008632895.1. NCBI lineage: Eukaryota > Metazoa > Chordata > Mammalia > Rodentia > Muridae > Mastomys > Mastomys coucha. The sequence continues at coordinate 29,030,051 of NW_022196904.1, forward strand.
TACGGGGGAGGGGGTAGGAGACACAGTCATCCCTCCCAAAGGTCCCATAGCCATGACCTAGAATAAGACCAGGGACCCCTCCAAGGAAGGGAGGGAGAGGCCAGCTATTAAATGGAGGAAAGAATTTAAACAGTTGGTCTTTCTAAAGAATACACAAATAGGGGCATACCCACGGCAGACGTATGAAGTCCCCATATATGAAGACAGAGAGGAAAACAGAGTCTTCTTCATCAGGCACAACAGAAACCATTTGGGTAAAAATTAGAGACAATAAAAGACACTAATGTGATTCTTAACTGTTACTCTAGGTCTTGAGGTAGTTGAGGGAAGTAAATTAGGAGGTGCTTGTGTGTCTAGCTTCCCCCCAGAGACTTCAAGGGCCTCCCTAGAGGGAAAGCTGGGAGTGAATCTGCTGCTTAGCCTTCAGGGATTTTTTTACCCACCCCCCCTCCCCTAAACGCCTTTCTAATTGGCTGAGCCCCGCAGCTCTTCCTTGTGGCCAGCCCTAAGCCACAGCCCAGAGATGTTCTGCCTGAGGGTGGGCACACTTAGCAGTACTGAGGGGACAATGGCCCCATCTCTGAATCACAAAGTTCCTGCCTGCATTGGACTTAAGGTCCTGTCCTCACATTCTTCACACTGCCCCTGTCCCACTTCTGAAGCAGCCCTGGTCCCACAAGGCTTGCATCCCTCTAGGAAACACTACCCTCTGCACTGAGTTGTGGTGTGGACTCTGGCACCAAGGGACCCAGTATCAGGAGGCAAAGGGTTAAGATCTTGAAAATCCTGCATGGTCTGTGGGTTGTTCCCCTTGCCCTGTTGCTCCTGGCTCCCCCTACCTCCCCCCCCCCCACTCTTCCAGGCACACCTAGAATGCCCTTCCCCACAAGCCTGAAAGGAGAACAGTGGGATTGTCTTTGTCTGTGTGCTAAGACAGAGGGCCCATGGTTGGGTGAGGTACAAGACCAAGGTACAGGAAGGCTTGGTATCTGCTGACAGCGTCTCTCTGCTTCTAAGATGTACCTTGAACTTCACACCTTCTCTACAAGTGGGACAGTGGAGATGGCAAAAGAGCAAGAGATCTAGGCTCCATCTGCTGACTCCTTTTCTGAATGTACTAATCCCCAATTGAAGGTAGAGCCCTCAGAACAGAAACACTTCCCAGAAGGTTCCACCATGCTTGAGGTTTAGTTTCTAACACAGGGTTTTGGAGGGGGAATGTTCAAGCCAGGGCACTACTTTTCCATTCTCCCTTTCCCCATGGACTCTACCTCCATGGACCCCCCTGCCTGCCAAGTCCCCACTGGCCTCAAACCCACACTAGGACAGAGTGACAGAGACCCCAAACTCATCTTCCTAATTCAGCGTAAGGACAAAACAGGACAGGGTTTTTCCCAGGGTCAAGAAATAAAGATGAAAAATAGAAATAAAAAAAGTATACTCTCGGGCTGGCGAGATGGCTCAGTGGGTAAGAGCACTGACTGCTCTTCCGAAGGTCCTGAGTTCGGATCCCAGCAACCACAGGGTGGCTCACAACCACCCGTAATGAGATCTGATGCCCTCTTCTGGTGCATCTGAAGACAGTTACAGTGAATTATGCCGGAGCGAGCGGGGCAGAGCGAGCGGGGCCAGCAGAGGTCTTGAGTTCAATTCCCAGCAGCCACACACATGATGGCTCATGGTCATCTGTACAGCTACAGTGTACTCATACACATAAAATAAAATAAAATAAAATAAAATAAAATAAAATAAAATAAAATAAAATAAATCTTTAAAAAAAAAGTATACTCTCAGCTCTTTCTTTTTTTTTCTTTCTTTTTCTTTCTCTCTTTCTTCTATCTCTTTTCTTTCCTTCCTTTCTTTCTTTTTTCTTTTTGCCTCTATACAAGGGGGTGTTGCAGGGAATCCTGGGAAAAATCTTGAGCAGTTGTATGAGACATCCTTTTGAACATCCCTCCAAGACACTAGGCTTGGAACACAGGGAGAGTAAGAGCATCCCCTTGCTTGCTGCAAATTGCTCAGGGGAAAGCTGTAGCAGGCTGTGTCCTCTAGTCCAGAGTTCTCAGCGTGGTCCATGGGTTGCTCCAGACATCACCTACAGAGAGCAGTCACACAGCCCAATCTGGCAACTGGGGCAGGTGTTCCTGCTCTGTCCTCCAGCAGATGGAGCCTCTTGTGGGCAGTGAGGCAGTTACTGTATGGGGTAAAGACAGAGAAGTGGACTCAATAGAGAACAGGGTAATACCACAGCAATCAGGAGACCACCTTTCTTTGCTGATGGGAACTGTGGTGGTTCCCTGTATGCAGTCTCTCTATCTTCATTCATTCAAGCCAAGTGAAGGTTGAGACTGAAGAATTAGTAATGGGCAGAAAGAGAAGCCACACAGAGCCTGTGTGTTACAGAGGTGTCTAGGAGCCTCTACCACTCAGATGCCCAGAATATGCCTCATAGGTGATGACCCAAAATGTTCCCAGATGTTGCCAAATGCCTCCAAGGGAAAAAGACATTTGTGCACTTGGCCCCATTTGGGAGCCTGTGGTCTAAAGAGGAAACAAAAAGGGAAAACTCCACCGGGAAGGGTGGACAGATGCCAAAAGAGACCCAGGGAATTGGGAGGAAGCTTTGGCAGTGTCAGGCAGGCGAGGAAGTGGAGAAGCCTCTCCAGGCAGCCCCAGGACACAACAGAAAGAGAGGCACCCCATGTAGTTAATGGCACAGAATACCTGTATGTCTTGCATATGTCTCTTCCTCGTTTGAATTTTATAGGGATTCAAAAAGCAAAGAAATGGGAAGCAATCCTCAGAGTCATATAGCCAAGACGTCTGACCCTGAGTCTGACAGAGTCCTCTCTCTCCTTCCCACCCCTTTTCCTGCTCTTGCCTTCTCTCAGTCTCTCCAGCTGTGCCCCCCATTTCCTTCATTTTCCCTCTGACCTTCCCCCTTCCCACTGTCCCCTGTGTGCACGGGAACTCAGGATATGAGAGGGTTCTAGCCACGACCTTGAAGAACCTTTGCAAGGCGGAGTAGGTCTCTGTCTGGCATACATCCCACACACAGTAGGCATTTGTGCACCCTGACTATCCTTGAAAACAACTCAGCCCTGCCCCCACCACCCAGCCAGCAATCTGGGAGCAGGTGGCTGCCTGTTTTGACAGGGTATTATATAATCCCCTGCCCTTGATGGGTAACAGAAAGGAGAAAATGAGACACGCTGCAACCCACTCAGAGGGACATAGACCAAATCCACAGCTTGGAGTCACCGAGTCTTGGCAGACATGAGCAGTTGAGACTTTCCCAAGGAGACTGTAATTGAGACCGGCACTAGGTTATCAGTAGTGGTGCATCTGAAAGAAAAAAAAAAGGCAAGAAAAATAAAAATTAAAAAAAAAATCTGAATTGCTTAGCATCTGAATTGCTTCCCGAAGACACAGAATTTAAACATGATTAATTTTTCGGCTTTTTTGTGAATAAGGGCTGATTAAATGTTTATATTTTCCATCATTTTGCTGAAAGCGTGACTACATTACGCCAGCAGAACTGTACTAACTAAATAATATTTCTGTTACTGTTATTACATTGATTCTGCAGCATTGGGAAACAAGATCTCTGCTATCATTATATCAATCCAAATATGGCATTAAGATCAGCTTGGGCACAAGACACTTCCCTCCCCCTCCTCCCTGTACCTGGAGACCAGTGCTAAACACCTGTGACAGGAAGGGGCACGGGGAAAAGTCGCCTTTGGGAGCATTTTAGAGATGCTATGTCGGGGAAAAAAAAATAGAGGTGGGCTCTCAGTCCTGTTCCCCACGATTTTGTAATGCTGCCGTGTCTCCTGTCCACCCCTAGACACCCTCTCCCAGAAGGGACAAAAATGCCATTTCCTGAATGCAGCTCCCAAAGGTAGCCCCTCTGTCCCCCCACCCCCGGATGGTGAGGGCTTAGTCCCAGGAATGCCTAAATTTAGATTACAAAGATGCTGTCGACACTGTCACCCAAATACTGAGTGCAAAAATAAGATGAAATATATTTTGACTGGTTTATAAAAAAACAATCTGACATAAAGTAATATTCATCTTTGATGAATCCAATATTCTTATGGAATGACATTAGGCGGTATCTATTATATCTTTCATTGTGTTCCCATCTGCCCTTTTCAGGAGCTAAATTATGTGCATTAGTACGTAAATGGGCTAATGCCTCTCAGTATTTAGAGGACTGCACGCCGTGAATACATTCTCTGCTTCGAGAAGTAATTGGTAATTACAATGGTCATTTAGGCAATCACTGTCTCTCCTAGATTCATGTCATTCTTAAAAATAACTAGCTCTTAACCTTTGACAGAGTTCCACAGAAACCGTTCATCATCGCCCACGCTTTGATTAATTTCACACATACACAAACCTGTATCAATAAAAGTGATGGTTTTACATTTGTTAACCACAGCAATTTGCCTCCCTCATCAAAACAGCTTAATATCAGGTAACACCGTGCTCCAAATCTCATTAGTTTCATTTTATAAACACCTTTATAGTTCCTTTCTTGGAGGAAAAAAAAAATATCATCTTGGAACATTCTTTTTCAGACCATTATCCAAACCAGAGATGATGTGGAATCTGACGGGGGTCTTTTTTGTGTTGGGGGGTGTCAAATAAGGGGAAAGTAAGGAAAATGACCTGACGTCACCAAATTCGAGTTTCTCATTTTCTTATTTACTGTTCATCACGATCACCAGAGCCACCCATGTTTTTCGCATGTGGGCACGTCCATTCGGAGCTGGGAGAAGCAGAGAAAAAAAGCTAAAAAAGCTAAAATGTCAGGGATATGATATGAAAGCCTGGTGTGGGGAGCCTCCCAGAACGTGCCACATCCTCCAGCTCCCTGACCCCTGTTTCAGCTCCAGCCATGGGGACGTCGTCTTTAAACGCACCCCCCCACACACAGTCTCACACACACCCTCTCTCACACACACACACACATACACACACATTTTAGCACCCTTTTTATTTATGTGAAAGCACCCACGAGTAAACGGCAGTAGACGGACGCATGCCGCGGCAGTGAGCGGCTCAAGCTGCAAAACAGACCTCTCTGGGCAAAGGGGATGAAAAGCATGATCCGAGCCTGCAAAATAATCCAGTCCTGTCTATGGGAGGCGGGCATGCTTTTCCAGTTAATATAATTATATGGAATTATGGAGCCGCTTGCAATATGGAGGTAAAATTAGACTTTATTGTCAGCATCACCCAAATCTCTGCCTTCTGCAGGGTACACATCTGCCCATGAAACACCGCGCATGACGGTTTCCAGATTCCAGCATCCGCAGAGTTGGGGCGGGTGTCTGCCCCTCGAGGGGCTCTCTGCAGGGATGTGTCTTTGAATTGGAACCTGGTAGAAGGAAGTAGAGTTCATGAGCCGTTCATCCCGGAGACCCATGGAGTATGGATGGTTATAGATAGGCTAGTCCAAGAAATGTAAGGGAAATGGGTCAACCTAGGACATGCCCAGCACTGTTGGGTCCTCAAGGGAGATGCCACTGGAGATGAGGTGTCTACTCAGAATCCCCTTATGGATGCAGATCCTTCTCTACTTTAAAACAACACTCCTTTAAAGTAATTCTCAAATTTGTGTCCACTCTGCAGACAACGAAGACTGGGTTTAAAGGACTGGCTCTCACTTTCCAGACCGTGTCGCCTAGACAACTGAGACTTGAATGTTCTTATCTGTAAAATGGGCATATAGAGTACTGTCCGTGAAGGCTGTGAGGATGGCTTAGCATATCTCTGTAGATGGCAACTGTTATAATTATGTGGCACTATTCTACTGGCCTCACGGCTTAATCGCTGCTTCAACTCAGGTTTTCAGGCACATATACACCCACTCCACCCGGGAGCCAAAGCTCCATGGGGTCCCACACCCCAGAACAGCTTTGTAAAAGAGAAGACTCAGCAACAAATGAAAATAAGGGGCCCCTTGTCCAAAAAACAATGGGAAAAAATGCATGGGTTTGACAATGAAATGTTTTCCTTCCCTCTGTCTCACTTTCAAAATCACCACCTGGTCTCCTTCTGGATGAGAGAAGGGATTCCCTTAGGGCTGAAAATGGACTTTCAGAAGAGCTGTCCCTGTCCCCACAGCATCACACTGACCATGAAGAGCACCCTTTCCAAGGTGAGTTGGGTTCCTGGCTCCTGTCTGGGCCAGGGTGGAGGACAGATGACCGGAACACCCCAGGGCGGTCCTGGCCACAGAGAGCTTGTCGGCAATACGGCTGCTTGTTTGTTTCATTTTGAGTTCCAGTTGGAAAGATGCTAATAACGAACTCATTTTTTTTCTCAAGGCATAAAAGGCAGAGAACATCGGTCTGAGTCTCTCTCCTCTTTTGACAGGTATATGATAATAGGATGGTTTTATGTCTACAAAGGTCAGGGATAAAAATTCACAACTCTCTCCACACATATATTTGAAGTGAACATAAAGATGGAAGGAAAAACAAATATGAGCCATAATTGGGTCCCCCTTCCCCTCCACCCCTTTCCATTTCACACACACTGCATACATACATGTGCATGTGCACAAAAAACGTGTGTGTGTGTGTGTGTGTGTGTGTGTGTGTGTGTGTGTGTGTGTGTGTGAACATCATGACCTGGATATAGGAGAAGGGAGGTGTCACTCAGAACTTGAGAATTTCCCAAAATCCTATACACCCTCTGCCACTAGAAAATTGCCCCAACAGAATGAAAGAATGCCTGAGAGCACTCTCCTCCACTCAGAGTGCACCCTTCCTGTCTGAGTTGGAGAGGGGAAGACTCTTTTTCTAGTCTTCAGTCTGGATGTCTGCCTGTGCAGCAGGGAGCACTTCCTGAAGGCTACTTACTTAGTCCTGTGCTCTATGCGCCTGGTCAAAGCCCTTGAAATCTTCTCCCTTTCATCTGAACTCCCAATCCCCTCTCAGGTTCACCTTGATAAGAGGAGTTGAGAGACATATCCAAGGGTCACACAACAGGAAGCTATGTCACTCTTAGCCCAGCTGGGGTTCCCCATGGATTGCAGAATAATCAGGAAACAGGCTCACACTGGGTTGAGAAGCACATTGGACTGGCTGACTGCATTGCTTTAAGATTCAGAAAGGGCCCAGCCTGACCCCTGAGGTCAGGTCACCACATCAATTTTTTTTTTTATTCACACTCCCCCCAAGACCCCACTGGCAATGCTCAGTTAGCTTTGCAACTAATCTGTAATAGCACAGTGAGGTCACAGTAGTGATAGTGAAATGTAACACTGTAATAGTGTAGCAAGGACAGTGGCATTTGGAGACACCCTGCAGATACTCTGTGCCCAAGGCCTGCTTAGTTTCACCCATTCTGCATACCCATTTCACAGGCCACACAGCTAGAGTGCACAGAGAAGGACTTGGCTTCCCAACTCACCCAAATGTTGCTGACCAAATACCTCCCACGGAGTGTCCCCTGAGTCCTCCAGCCCCTTTTAAAGCATAGTCAATTCCAGGCCATCTCTGTATGAGCAAGCAGAGCAATGCCCCAACCCCTCATGGCCAAGAGAGAGGCTTCCTCCTCTGAATACTGGAAAGAGAAGGGAACCTACCTCTTAGGTGGTGGCAGAAAAGCAAAATCAGCAAAGACTCAGAGGGGCCGGAGGTTGTCACAGTAAGACTGTCAAGTGGCCCTACTGCAGGCTGGCTCATCCCTATACAGGAAAGAGGGAGGGGGGCAGGGCCATGTGCAGCATAGATCTTGTGGTGCACTGACCAAATTCTATGCCCTCAGGAAGCCTTTTCTGATTGCCTCAGGCCCTGCCATTTCTCTATTCTGACTCACATGGACAGTGACTTTCTATCTATTTGCATAGCTGGGTGTCCACTATCCAACACAGGAGCCAGAACGTGACATATGGACAATCGCTTTTTTGTGTGTGCTATCTGGGCTTTCATGTGTTGGAAATACAAAAAAAAAAACCCACAAAGGTTCACCCACAAATAGGCCACTGTTGCTGGGTTTCATGTGACCTCTTCACTCTCTTCTGATATGCTTTCCTGCATCCAATCTTAATTCCCTCCAGTTTAAAGGTGTCAACAAGGGTGTGTTTTAAGCACTGCTGACAGCCCTTGGACACTCCCCCCCACTGCGCCCTTTAGCTTCCTTCATGACAGTATGTGCAAGGCACAGCCGTGCTGGCGAATAGGACACCATGGGCTTGAGGCATTTCTGGCAACCTTAGGCAGATCCAGTGTCTACTTGCATGTGTTTGAGTGTCCCTGCCTGTCTGCCACCTGTGTGTGCACACATGTGGGTGGATCTGGAGCTCGAGTGAGAATTTGTACACGTTGGTTTGCACAGTGCACATGAAAAGCATGCATTTGCATATCTATACACATCTGTCTGCCCAAGCAGTGTGTGCACACACATCTATGCACATATGAGTGGAGTTTGCACAGCTTCTGCATGATGGGAGTGTACCGAACACTCCTAAGTAGGCAGGACCATCAGTGGTACATCTGTGCCCATGTGCGCTGTATGTGCCTCTGTGTGCTGTGTGTGTGTGTGTGTGTGTGTGTGTGTGAGTCACAGCTTTATGTGCATGTGTATGGCAGCAACAGGGGGCAGAGACAGCTATTTTGGGATCCCATGTCATCACTCAGACAGGAATGTGGAGCACAGCCAGCCCCTCCCTGGGTTATTCTTATGACACTGGAGTCCTTGATGACAAATGATGACATGCCACTTGAAGGAGGGAAGAACAGACAGAACAGTATGGGGAGAAGCAGGCGTTCAGAGGCGTGAGGCTGCAAACCGAGTTCTAGACTGGAGTCTGAGCCTCGGGTTCCCCATCCCATCCAACAGAGCAACAGGGAGGCAGGGAGGCAGTCCAGCCTCAGGCAGAGCTGGAGTCCCAGTTTTCACCTTCCTAACTATTCTACCGAGCCCATCTTTTTGAATGTCTTTTCTTAAAAAGTGGGTACATTATGGCCCTACCTTTGGGATTTTTAGGACTAAATGAAAATGCCAATTTTCTAGGGAGGTGCCCGACTCACCATGGATGCAACAGAGCTATGGCGACTACATCACTGTTCCGCTGACCTGATCACCCCATATGGAGACTATGGTTCACACTCAGGAATCTCTGAACCAAAGATCCTAGGACCCAAGGATAGCTGTACGACAGCTAGGACCCACAAAGAATGAAAATATGGGGTCCTTTATTCACAAGAGGAGGGTGATAACACCCCTAAAAGCATGAAAAAAATAAAGCATCTTTGTTTTGCTCATCTCTGTCGATGTGTTGTGGGGTCTTTAATTTCTGCTTAATGTCATTCTCAGTAAAGAATATAAGAACTTTGTCCCATTCATATGAATTCTATCTTTCCCTGTGTATACTATAACACGCCAGTTTCAAATATCTACAGAAAGCATTTGAGTCACCAAAAGTATGTGATTTCTTGTGGGATGAGTGGTGTTTGTTTTTAAGATGAGGTCCTTGATCTACCAGGCTGGCAATGGCCACGAGGGTGACTTTGAACATAATGATTCTCCTGCCTCTACTTCCTGAGTGCTGGGATTAGAAGCATGCAGTACCATGCGTAGTTTATGTGAACCTGGCATCAAACCCAGGGCCTCAAGCAAGCTTTACAAGCATTCTACCAACCGAGCCGCATGATATGCTTCTGATTGGGAGCAGTGGGCATGCTGCGCAGAGATAATTCAGCTGCTCTAATTTTCCTCTTCCATTCTCATTCCCTCTACCAACACCTTCTTCCTTCCTCTGTAGGACACCAGGTCGGTCTTCCTCTTCCTTGAATAGGGTGGTTCTTGGTGGGAGGAGCTGGTTACTATAGTGAAGTAACCCTAGTTGGAAGGACCGTCTGATGGGGCTTCTTTGAGCACAGCTGTCCTCTTCTTGTTTCAAGGAAGAACTTCCAGCTCACAGGCAAAGCTTGGCCTCTTTGTGGGTGGAGGGGTTCCACTTAATCACAGATGAGCCCACTTTTCTGTGCTCATAGCAAGTCATGCTGAACACCCAAGCATGGTGTCCTCCACAGTTCTGTAATCATCGATGGGGTTTCATGAATGCTCTGTGCACACATATGAATAGCCTGTGCACTGTATAGGTGTGATGTACCTACCTTGTCTACCCAATCTTTCAGTCTCCCATAAAAAATGAGTATTCCCATAAAAAACTTCCCTGGAAGGTTAGGTGAGGGAGGATGGCCAAGCCCGGGGACTGAAGGATTAGATGAGTCATCACACCTGGGTTGCTGAGGAGGAAGGGAGTAGGGCAGCTGTATCATGCCTACAAGATGTCTGCCTGCTATAGTTTGGGTGTCAGTTATCTCCAGCTCCTGACTAGAGGCTTGGGCACCATCTGATGGTGCTACTGGAGGCAGTGACATCAGCTCAATAATCTAGGGGTATGATTCATGCCTCCCCCACAATCTTGGCCACCGTAGGTGATCCACTTTCCTCTGTCAGGAAGCTGATGCTTGAAGATGGTTAAAGATGAATGTCAAAGAATATCAAGAATTATCAAGAATATCAAAGTTGAGTGTGATGATAAGGGAGTCAGAGGTTAAAGGATTATAAGTTCAAGGACTTCTTGAGCTACCGAGGAAGTTAGAGACCAGCCTGGGTAACTTAGAGAGACCCCTGTCTCAAAATAAAAAGAGAAGCTGGATATGACTCAGTGGTAGAGTACTTGCTAAGTGTGTATGAGGCTCTGGGTTCATTACTTGTTACTGTAGTTCAATGGGTGTGGCAGAAATGGAATTTCAGACAAGATTACACCAAGCATGTGGCCCTGCTGGGAACAGCAATCTGTGTGCCAGCTCAGGTCTCATGAACACACTCAATACTGCCTTGCTGGCCTTGAGTTCCTGGCTTCCTGTGACTCTCAGCTCCATGTTCATTAATGGCAGGGGCCAGGCGATAAACACAACTACTACTCATCTCTACCCCTCAACAGATTCCTCTTGCAGAAGCATCATGGCAGCCAGTCCTACCCACTTAAGTCCATAAAGCTCAGGCATAAACGACCTTATCTCTAGGGCCAACAGATTACTCAGAGGGTAAAAGCACATGCTGCCAAGCCTTATGGCCTGAGTTCAAATCCCATATGAAGGAAGGAGAGAACCAACACCCTCAAATTGTATTCTGACGTCCATATATTCATCTGGTGTATTTACACACACACACACACACACACACACACACACACACACACACACAAAGATGCTTTCTCCCAGATGCTCTGTAAATGGAAAAGACACTGTCAAGGCTCCCGCTAGGATGTGTCTGAGAATGGGTGGAGGGTTTTTTGAACAGCTCTAGAAATTGACTCAGGCCTGTATTTAGTGTGATGGAAAGCCTAGTGGCAGCCATTCTGAAGCTGCTAAGGGAGGGACCCAAAAATGGGGAAGAATGAAGATGAATCCCAGACGGGACCAATCACCTGCCGAGGTGACTCTAAAGCTAATGATGAAACCCTTTAACACAGTCCCTCATGTTGTGACCCCCCCCCAACCATAGAATTATTTCCATTGTTGCTTCACAACTATAATTTTGCTACTGTTAGGTGAGGGAGGTAAAGATTAGGTGAGGGTGGATGGCCAAGCATGGGGACTAAAGGATTAGATGAGTCGTCATACCTGGAGAGCTGAGGAGGATAGGAGTGGGGCAGCTGGATCATGCCTACAAGATGGCTTTGGCCAACTATGAAGTCTGCCTGCTACAGTTTGGGTGTCAATTATCTCCAGCTCCTGACTGGAGGCTTGGGCACCTAAGCCACCATCTTAGCCACCACTTTCCTCTCTCGGGCTAAGTGGCCACACACTGAACCCTCTCGTGTGACAAGCCAAAAAATCCCTTTCTCCTTTGTACTTTGAGCCATCTCAAGTATTCTATCATAGCAACAGAAAGTCGACTAGAATGCTTTCTATGCATCTAGCTCCGATTACCTGCCATGACTCCAGCTAAACAGAATGTATATTATCCCATCTAATCCCTACAACCATCCTGTAATAAAAATGTACTATTTACCCCATTTCTTTTGCAAGCCAGGAAATGAACACAGAGTGTGTAGTCAGTAAGTGATGAGGTGGGTCTCTGCCTTGAATGAGGCTGTCTGCCTCAGGCTCAGCCCAGCAGCTCAGCCCTGAGCCAATCCCAGGCAGAAGTTAGAGTCTGGTCTTCCCAGGTTGTGGGAGCAGGAGACAGACACCTGTGGCCCACCCTTTTAACACTCTCTAGAAGAGAGAATATTTTAAAATAGCTTCCATTTCTTTTTTTCATCAACAACAAAACAATTAATTTCTCTGTAGAGATCGTTTCTGTGAAGAACAATAAGGTGCCTCCCCAGGGGGTGTCATTATACTGAAAGCCTCCGTCTGGGATGGGGGCTCCCCTCCGGAAGGAGCCTGCACGAACTGCCTGTCTGAGCCTGCTTTGCATATATACCCTCCCATCAGCCCAGTGATAGAGCTGTTTTGCAGGGCCGGGTGTGGTGCCCTGTCAGCCTCAGGGGCCAGACCGCCAAGGGACCAGGGCCGGGAGGTATATCCCTCTATACTGACTTCCCTTCTAGCTGGTGTCCCTCAGTAACTACTCACGAGCATGTACAGTTCCGGCCTAGAGAAACTGCCATCACTATAAAATGCCAAGCAGACCAGCTGTCTACAACCAGTTTGGGCATCCTGGCAGGCTCAGTCACAGAAATCCATAAACAGGACTGCATGAAGGAAAGGGGATTAACGAGATGTCTGCCTGGCACCACTCTAAAGCGGAGGGCCGTGACTCCGCCCACTTCCCAAGAGACGAGCGGAAAGGGCTGGGAGAGACGAAAAGGCAGAACCCTGGCTCCCTGAACACCTGGGACTTGTAAGCCACGCCCTTATTTCCCTTAAAGGTTGTCTTATAGGTTCATCAGTTGGCCTGTGACCAACTGCTTTTCCAGCAGCAAGGCTTTCTCTGGTCCCCTGAAGACCCAGCGATTGTATCAAAGGCCTAAGGAGGGACATTTTTTCTGCCAGATACAAAACAGACTGTAAGAGACCCTGGCTTCCCGGCCCATCACTAGCAGAGCAAAGACAGGCTTATGAGTGGAGTAGGCCTTCACAGAAGCCAAGCCCTGAGCCAGGGAATGCAGGGCTGGGTCAGGGCACTCTTTTGTGTCTGATTATCAGGCAGGAAGAAGGCTGATCTAAATGCATAAAGGAGATCTGTTTGTCAAATACAAGTCCCTCGTAAATGAAATGGCAGAAGGCCAAAAATAATGATGGCAGGAACAGCCTTCAACGGAGACTCCAGTGAATCGCCACATGCAGGTAACTGTGACTTCATGTCCCGATTCAAAATCCAACAGGCTCTAGTGACAGTCTGGGGAACACCTCCCAGAAGGTGTAGAAAACGCACCTGGGAAGCGTTATCAGGCTGGAAGGAGTCCCCAATCTATCCGTGTAGGCAGACTGAGCCTGGATTCTCAAGGGGTTCCCCCCACGATCAGGAAAAAATTAAAGGTGGTAATGACCATGGGATGGGTATAAATATCCCCATTGGAATGAAGCATTAAATGGTTTATGTCGTGATATTGTTTCCCCCAGAAAGCCTCAAAAAATACTCCTTAAGGTCTAAAGAATGACTTTTCCTGAAGGACTTAGCCACGTTCATAAATATCTTCCTGTGACTAAGAGGTAATATGCTTGCCATTAACACAGATTTTATGGCCATTATCAATATTGTCATTAGCTTCAACTAGGACTAGAGTGGGTACTGGCGAACTGTGTTTCAGCCAACTTTGTAAATAAGGTGATCCTCACAGACACACCTTGGAGAAGGCCGGATGTGGGCTGTGCTAGCAGCACAGGACCACCAGCAGGAGCCACCACCACAAGGATTGGTTCTCCAAGCAATCCAGCCAACTTCCTGAGAGACCTCCCTAGAGAGAGGTGGCCTTGAAGACATTCTGCCGAAAGCCACATCAGAGTTTCAGAAACTGGTGTAAGAAGAGCCATGATAATGAAATGAAACCCATGGCCTTGCAAGAGAAGATTTCATTTTGTACATAATTAATAAAAACTTATTCCCCCTTTTTCTTTATTACAGAAGAAAATAAGTTATTGATTTCAACCACAAAGATAACTATTTGCATAACGCAGCTGATTATGGGCTGTAACGGGTCCAGATGGAATTAATTTGCTTGAAATATATTATATCATTTTCTTAAACAGGTAAAGATTTCACATCCAGTAATCTTTCTAGTTGATTACCAAAGCCCCTAATCTCATCGCCACTGGCTTAGAGAGACACATCTCAAATCCCTGCCCTGCACAGACAGAGAAGTATTGCTGCCTAAACCAATTCCACACAAGAACTAAGGTACTTTCTAGCCACTTGGGAAAGGTGTATAAAGGGGAAGAGCCTCTAACTGAACAGACCCATGCCTCGTGAGTCTGTGGCCTCATTAATTCTCCTGGCCGGGAGAGATCCTTTATAGTGCAATCACCTCACTTCTCTGGCCTGACAGTCACAGTACACACTGATGCATGCTTCTCTGCTCTATGGATCAGATGTTTGTCCTTCTTTCTCTCCCTTTGTGGAGTTGAAGGAAAAAGGGGTTTAAGATGGTGTGGCCAGGTACCAAATTCTTTCTATGTCAACCATTGTTGCGATGGTTAATCTAAACTGTCACCTTAAAGAGATACAGAATCACCTAAGAGACGCGCCTTCAGCCCAGCCTTGAGGATTATCTAGATTAGGCATATCTATGAGGAAGTTTCTCAATTGAGTTAACTGACTTAGAAAAACCCACCCACTTTGGGTAGGACTGTTCCCTGGACTGAGATCCTAGACTATAGAAAAAGTAGAAAAAACAGTTGAGCTGCAACATTCTTAGCTCTCTGCTTCCTGGTTGTGGATGTGATGTTACCAGCTCTCTCAAGTTCTTGTTACCTTGATTTCCCTCATCATGATGGTCTATATTCTTGAACTCTGAGCCAAAGGAACCCTCTCTTGTTTAAGTTGCTTTTCTCAGGGGGATTTTAATCAGAGTAACAGAAAAAGAAATTAAGACAATCAACAAGCTGCCAAAGGTGTAGGCTACATCACATTCTCTTGAATGGAGATGTCTTTGCATGGGCAGGATCCTGGGAAACACCAGAAACACATATGACATCATACTGAGAGTAAATAGGCATGATGGCCTAAGCCTATAGCCCCAGTCCTTGGTATTCTGGGACATAAGAGTAAACAGGTTTGAAATTGGCTAGCCTCATTTAATAGAACTAAATGTGTAGGAGATTAACATTAGTTTGTAACTGCATTTTATAGGTGATATAAGTTTATCTCATATTAAAACAACTGGGCTAGGAGAATCTTAAGTTCCAGACTAGCAATACCCTGTCTCAAAAATCCAACAAAGAAAACACATCAGCTATATGGATTTCTGAGTTCAAGGCCAGCCTGGTCTACAGAGTGAGTTCCAGGACAGCCAGGGCTACACAGGGAAACCCTGTCTCAAAAAAACAAAAAAAAAAAGAAAAAAGAAAACACATCAGCCAAAAGATTGGCTATTTCCAGGTGGGAGCAGTCCTGGATCATGAAGATTCCTTATAGCCACTGCACACTGCTCCGCTGTTTCCAGCAAGGAGCAGGCCCCCTGCCTGGAGTTATCTGCTCAAGTCCAGAGCAAGCAAGTTCAAAGCCTCCTGCTTCTGGGGAGTTCTTCTTCAAATAATCCTTGAATAACTTGTGACTCACCCTTCCTCCCTCGTGCTGAACCTTGACAGCTGATCAATTTTGTAAAATGGGAAAGGTCAGCTTTGGTTTGGACAAAATTAAAGTCTGGGGTGAGCATAGACGGCTATAGTAGCTGCGTTTCACAGCTGGTCACAGCTGGAAGGAGCCCCAGGGCAGACAGCAGGCAGGCTGTGTAGGAAGGGCTCTATGGAAGTTCTCTCTCTCTCTCTCTCTCTCTCTCTCTCTCTCTCTCTCTCTCTCTCTCTTTCTCTCTTTTTCTCTCTCTCTCCTCTTGCCCTCCCTATTCCTCCCACTTCCTTTCTCTTTGTTTCATTTTTTTTTCTTTTTCTGTACTGGGTCTTGTACTTGCTAGGCAGGGGCTCTACCACTGAGCCACGCCCCCAACTCCTCACTGGGGGATTCCAGGCAGGTGCTCCATCACTGAACCATGCTGCTCCCAAGATACTCAGTGGGGGATTCTAGGCAAGTCTGTATGGCTAAGCTATGTCTCCAACCCTTGAAATTTTTTAAAATACACTTTTATGAATTATCTGAGAATTTTATGCATGTATAAAATATATTTGATCACAATATCATTTATCCAATCTACTCTCAGGTCCTCCCATATCTTCCCAAGATGTCCCATCCAAACTTCACTTCTCTGTCTTCTTTTTAATGACCTAGTGAGTCCAATTGCAGATGTCCATGTGCACATAGGTATGGGGCAATCCAGTGAAGCTTTGGCAACCTGCCAGTGGTCACACTTCCAAAGAAAAATGACTTTATCTCCCCCCAGCAGCCATAAACTGCCAAAAGATCTGAGGATGGGGCTCCTGGGGCCCCTCCCATATACATGCTGGAATTTTGTCTGGCTTAATCTTGTACAGGTCTTAGGCAGATACCCACAATTACAGTGAGCTCATGAGTGCAATAATGGTGTTAGATCCACAATACAGCCCTTCACAACTCTTCTCTCCCTATGGCTCTTAGGTTCTTTCCACACCCTCTTCTGCAGTAGTCTCCGAGCTGAGCCTTGATGGGTGACAGAGAGGACTGATATATACATTTCCTTTAGGACTGAGTATCTCGGTCACTTATTTCCAACACTTTGACCATTTATAAGTCCTGCATAAGCACTTGCCACTGCAAAAAGCTTCTCTGGCCAAGGCTCAGAAAGCAATTTGACAATGTAACGTGTGCGTGTGCAAGTGCGTGTGTGTGTGTGTGTGTGTGTGTGTGTGTGTGTTTGTTTCACAACCATCCCCAACTCCAGTTCCAAGGGATCCGATGCCATTTTCTGACCTCCAGGGGTTGCACATACATGCATGTAGGCATGCATATAAAACAAAACAAATGATTTAAAATTTTAAATACATACAAAGTAGGTTCCCTCTAGAACCTAAAATGTTCTCAGCCATGGGCTTTTGATGAGGTTTATAGTACCAGGCATGAATTCCCTCCTATGGATCAAGTTCAAATCCTGTCTGAAAATGGTTGGTAACCCTCATAGCAGTAGTGACACTACAGCATCAGTGACCATGGTCTGCTAGGCAAGTTGGTATTACAGCATGCAAGGTCCAGCACTGGATAAGACCTTGATTTATTTTCTCCTCTAGGACCTTAATGCAGCATCAACATTAGCAAAGAGGAAGTTCCCTAGTAAGTTTCTGGCTGATTTGTTTATGTCCTGCCATCAAACTGTATATTATAGTATCTTCCTCTATAGAATCTTACCATCTAGCTGTGTTGGGCAACCAAGAACAAAGGCCTGTGTTATGGGGAGGGAGGCTCTCTGGAGCCCTCCTGACCAATAACTCATAAGGAAAACTCATATGGAAAAAAATCTTCAGGGGTGGATAATACTGCTCCCAGAAGGCAGGAATAGTTAAAAATTTCAGTGCTAGGGATGGAAGACCTTCTGTTATGGCTTGTATATATTCAGTTAATGGTTTTACTGCTGTAAACAGACACCATGACCAAGGCAACTCTTACAATGACATTTAATTGAGGCTGGCTTATAGGTTCAGAGGTTCAGTCCATTATCCTCAAGGCAGGAACGTAGCAGTGGTCAGGCAGGCATGGTACAGGAGGAGCTGAGAGTCCTACATCTTCATTTGAAGTCTGCTTACAGAATACTGGCTTCCGGGCAGCTAGGTTGAGGGTCTTAAAGCCCACGCCCACAGTGACAAACCTACTCCAACAAAGCCACACCTACTCTAACAGGTCCACACCTTCCAATAGTGCCACTTCTAATAGTGCCTGTGACGAGCATATACAAGCCATAACAGAAGGTCGTCCATCCCTAGCACTGAAATTTTTAACCATTCCTGTCTTCTTGAGCAGTATTGTCCATCCCTGAAGAGTTTTTCCATTCAAACCCCATTACACAGTTATATTTTAAAATTTATTTTATGTGTTTCTCTCTGTGTGTCTCACTGTCTCTGTCTCTGTCTCTCTCTCTTTTCCTGTGTGTGTGTGTGTGTGTGTGTGTGTGTGTGTGTGTGCCAATAGAGGCTAGAGCATTGGATCCCTTGGAGCTGAAGCTAAAGGCCCTTGTGATCCTCCTGATGTGGGTGCTGAGATACGAACTCTGCTCCTCTGATAGAATAGTAAAGGCTCTTAACTGATCCACCATGTCTCCAGGCTCTAATTATATTTTTAATTAGCTTACAAAGTAACAAGTTTCCATAAAAATTTTCCACACATCCTTAGTTATGCTAACCCTTCATCCCCTCCTCTCCCCATCTCTCAGCCCCATCCCTATTTAAACCCTTACCCCAGGATCCTCACCTCCTCACGTATATCACAAGTGTTAATCTACCTCTTCTTACCTTCCTTTTGTGGGCTTTTTCTGGCTTCCTGACCTGTACAGATATCCCAAGGTAGGCATACAGATCTAAAAATTCAAAGCTTAGATCCCCAGTGAGAGGGCAAATGCAGTACTTGACTTCCCAGTAGTTAGTTTTCGGAGACTAAATTTTGCACATAGCACCAGTCAGCTTTCAGTTTATTATTTCACCCAGCCTGGCTTCAAACTCATGATCTTCCTGCCTCAGCCTCTCAAGTGTGGAATGAAAGGCATGGTTCAAAAGTTTTAAGTGATTCAGGTGTCCAAGGAATTTTGGACATGGTCAAAATGGTTGGTAACTGAAACTGGCCATCCTCCACCCAGCCCCCAGCTGGTTCAGGCCCTGTCCCTGCCCTGCGCAGTGCCAGTGGCTCAGCTTTACAGACAGCAAAGATGAGTGATCGCACAACTAATCAAACGCACTGAGGAACACTTCTGTAAAAAGAGCCAATGCAGACGTGACGTCTTCCATGGGCTGCAACACCTTTATCATGTGGAAAACTGGTCTCTACTCCTCCTGGAGGGATGGCAGGTGACTTCCCACAAGAAAAGAGGCACCAGGGACTTGTGTTTATATGACCCACAGTGTCTCTGTAGAGCACCTCGATCTTTGGAGAGAGAAAAAAAAAACAGAAGGAAAGAAATAGAAAAAATAGGGAATTTAATAGAAAGAGATCTTTTTATTAAGAAACTATGACGAGAACTGCATCCATTCAACCTTGCAAGTGTGACGGCTTCCGAGCCAGCAATGCACTTAGAAGGGAATATGTCATTAATATAAACAGCAAAAAGAAACTATTAAACTAACACAATTTAAAACTGAGCAAACTCCAGTGTTTGATTAAAGTTTTTATACATTCTGTACACTTGAACAGGTAACATAGAACCTTAATATTTTTGTTGATTTTTAATTTGCTCAAGGTATGACATGGGGAACGTTAAAGTTTCCCTAATTTGTATTTGAAATTAAGCAGCAGATCCACAAGGAGGATTTTCGGCCTAATTTTCTCAACTGTCTTCAGATTTTCTGGGGAAGTCTACAGTACAACAGTAACTCAACTTAATGTCAGCCGCGTGAGAGGCAATCTCCCCTTTGTCTGAGCCGTAATGCAGCACTCAATTTTGCTGGAGTTGTGTTGAATATAAATACATATGGTGAATATTAACTTTGAGCATCAGCCTAATTCCATATATGTTTTAATGCCTGCATATTTTTCTAGAAGGTTCCATGGGTCATGTACTCCACAGTGTGTCTTCTTTAACATTGGGTTTATTTTTTCATGATGGCAATTAGGAGGTCATCCCCAGTCACACATGATACCAATGAAAGCTCAAGAATGCCTCCCCAACATCTGGATAGACAAGGGCCTTGTCTCCTCCACAGGAAATGTGTGTGCTCTTAATGACAGGAGGCCATGCCCAGTACAGACAGACCCTTCAAAGCCACCATGTGCTACCTAGATCTACACGCATTCCTCACTCGCTCATTCAAAGCTATCTCCCGCAGGAAACTGACAGATGTGTGGGCTGGCAAGCTGGAGGGTGTCATCACGTTTCTTCAGAGCTGGGAACCCAGATACTGCCCCTCGGCAGGCCGACAGAAGCTCGCCGGGCACACGGAAATGACTTACTGTAATAGGGTGGTTTGAATGGCCAAATTACAGCAAGCCATTCTCATTCCGATCACAGCCGCTGGGACTCTGATATGCTGACACCCAGAATTATTGCTCTGTCATTAAAAAAAATAAAAGAACAGGCGGGAATGCTTTGAATATTCCCCAATATGACATGAGGATGACACAGTGGGTCCCTAGGATTAGAGGATAGCTGAAGGGCTGGGGAGCAGAGGGAGTCTGTGTCGGGGGAGGGGTGGGCCTTTCTGTGGGCGTCCATGGGAAGTTGTTCCAGTGGGCAGCTTCACCGAGGGTGTGAATCACCAGTGAGGACCAATCCAAGTGAAATACCTTTAAGACTTCTTCCTCCTCGACTCTTGGAGATCCGTCTTGTCGGCTGCGAGGAGCCTCATTTTCATGTTGGAACAGATGGGGCAAAATTGTCATTAACAGAATCTGACAACTCTAAAACTGAAATATAGATTTCGAAAGGAATCTAATGAATTAAATCAATGTTATTGCAGTGAAAGCCACAGAAATTATTAGTGATTTGTAAAGTTACCCTGTATTTTAACCTCAGTATATTTCAGTCTAGGCCATTTGAACATTCGCTGTCCTTTTTCACTGTCGTGGTTAATGTGTAACTGCATGATACACTCATCTTAATTTATCTTCCCCTCCTGATTCTGTGACTGCATGCAGGCCAACCCTGGTTCTGGATATTTCCAGGCTTTGTCTGGACTATAGGGTATGCAGCCTCTGACTCGTAGAGACCAGGGCCCGGCCATGACCTTGTGAGGTCTCCTTGAAAACATTTGACAGTGGGTTCATGGTGATTTTTCCCCCCTATTTCTTTTAGTGAGGAGAATCTAATTTTAAGAACAACTCTAAACTCCAGGGCTGTTTTAAGTAATAAATGGAAGGGAAACATTTCCAGATGTCCAATTTTCAGATGCTTTTCATGATCATATCAAACCAATTAGGAAAAAAAAAATCAAACCCAGAACATGACTGCCCTTCCTGCGGCTGGGACCAGAGGGATGGCAGCTGATCCATTCCCTCCCACCCCCACTGGGGCAACATTCCAGAAGGGCTCCAGGCCACAAGGCCTGCAGATAAAATCCGGGCGGGCCTCGTTCACTCAGTTCTACCAGAGGGTCCCCTGAAATGTTCAGTCAGCAAACTCGGGGGGGGGGGGTGCTGCTTCTCTTGTGCCCAGCCCTGGTAACCTTGCAGTGTTCACAGTAGACCAGCTCTTAAGGTTCTGAGGCTCCCTTTGTGTTTGGGCAGGTGGGAGATGTGTCATGAGCAAGGAGATAGTGTCACCAAAATCCATAATAGGAGCAAGCAAGAAGACAGAGCAGAGCCAGGGTGGTGAGGGCTCCATCCGTACCTCTACCAGGACAGCCTCTTGGCAGGCTCGGCACAAAGACTGGATTATTTGAATTGGCTATGGGAAGTGGAGAAGGAAGCCTTCTGGTAAGGGAAGCAGCAGATGCAATGGCCTCAGGGTACAAATGAACAGGAGTTTTCAGAATACCAAAAGGCCTGGAGACCCAGGGCCTATCTAGTTGGGAGGAAGAGTTTGCAAATGGAATAGAAAGACTTGGCAGAATAGACCCAACTGTGTAGCGTCCCACCGATCAAGTCAGGGGAGGCAAATGGCTTCACAGGCCTAGAATTCACCATGTCTAGAAGGAATGCCTATGGCCTGCTTTCTACCACCTATATTGGAGCTTCCTGGGACTCTGTGGCCAGGTCATGCTGGGTTCTAGCAATATGGGTCTCACCTGGCCTTCTAGTCACATTGCCCCTTCCAATCTTCATGGATCCGACAGACGTATGCCTGTACCTACACTTTCAGGATTAAGTCTAGACTCCTCACCCCACTCCACTCCCCACCCCGTGTCTAAGAGCCTGAGAGAGATCTGAGTCATCACCCCCAGGCTCCACATTCTCAGTGCCAGCCTGGCACACTGCCCATCTCCTGTCCCTTCCATCTTACTTTGATACCCCATTCCTACCTACGGTCATCTTCTGTCTTCATAGGTCATGCTGACTCATCCTGCCAGGACCAGCTCGGACATTTCCCTCCATCAGACATTTTCCACTCCTCACAGGCAAGTAGCTTTCTCCTTGTTCAGGGACATGGGCCTCTCTCACAATCACAACCAGAGGCAACACCAACATGGACTCCATGCCTGACCCCTTCACCTCATCAATTTTGACAGACAGTTCCCGGTCAGGCCTTCTAAGTAGTGGGTGCCTAAGGCTGAAAGGCCGGGCGACAATTGCTCTCTTCTCTGATACCCTCCCTCTAGTCCTACACTTGCAGATTCCTGCAGACCAGCTCTCTGGTGCATCTCAAACCATGTGTCCTCTCTCATCTTGGTCTCAGGTACTCTTATCCCTGACCTGTACTGGCTCCCTACTTCTTTCTACACCCCAGCCATGGGGATTTATTTTGTATAAATTTATTTGTGTGTATACATGTGAAGATCAGAGATAAATCTTGGGCATTTCTTCAAGTGCCGTCCCACCTTGATTTTGGAGACAAAGTCTCTCACTGAGACCTGAAGGTCACTGGTAAGGTTAGACTGACTGGCCAGAGACACACCTATCTCTGACTCCCCAGCACTGGGAATACAAGCAGGCCATCACACCCAGCTATTTGAAAAGGAGAATGAAACTCATCTGCAAGCACTTTTTAAAAACATATACATGAGGTGTATTTGTGAGTGAGTATACATGTTCAGAAGCCAGAGGAGGATGTGGAGTGGCCTGAACTACTCTCGACCCTACTCCCTTTAGGTACCATCACTGACCTGGAGCTGGGTCAGTCACCAGCATTCCCGTGATTCTCCTGTCTCAACCTCCCACAGCACTGGCACAAGCATGCATGTGGCCATAGCCAGCTTTTTATAGACAGACTGAGGATCTCTGATTTCTGATTGGCCATGAAGTGAACAGCTGTCCTCCTCCACATGCCTCTACCAACCTGAACACATGGAGCCAAGTGCCAATCATTAGCCTCTGAGACTCTGAGCCAATGGGTTTCTCCTTTAACTTGTCTCCGTCAGGCATCTTGTCACAGAGGTGCAACATATATCACTAATACAGCTGTGTACACTGACTGTCTCTCAAGAGGCCTGGTGTAGATTGGAACTTACTAAAGAGCTATGAAGTGAGGAGGCAGTATCACCTCCCTTACACTTGGAGAGTACTAAGGCCTGAACTTCATCCCAACGGTACCAGTCATGTGCTTAGTGTTCTTCAGCAAGTCACTGAGCCTCTCTGAGTCAGTGCCTTCTCCATGAAATGGGCATGAAGATGGTTATGACTAATTCTTCAACACTGCTATGCAGATTTAATAGACGCTTTCCCATAAGGCATTTTATAAGGTGATCTTTGCCACCCTTATGCCCACGATACAGTCATCTGGGTACCTATGCACGTAGGAATGTGGGGGGGCCCTCTGCATATACCTTGTTATCTTCAACTCTCTTCATTTTGTCTTAATCTTCCATAGTGGAGGAGTAGGAGCCATGAGAGGCCAGCTCACAGTCCCTAACCTCAGTGGAGATGGAAGATGGCCCTGCAATCAATACATATCCCCGCGTCCCATGGCATCCCATCACTTCCCTACAAGAGCTTATACTGAAGCTTGGCCTAATGGCCCACCATTGCATCCTAATTAATAGGGATGCTGAAGCAGGAGCATCACAAGTTCAAATATGCCAAGGCAACTTGATGATATCTTATCTCAAAATAAGAACTAAAAATACCACAAGGTTGATGACTTAGCAATGGAATTGTTGCCTAGAATCCCCCAGTGAGGGGCTGGGTGCATGGCTCAGTGCTTTGTTTTCTTTTCCCTTTAAAGGCCCTCTGCAGATTTGACAAGGACTAGATGAAACTGTCCTTCTTCCCCAGAAGTAGATATCTTTGACTGATAGATGACAATGGATCCCATGTTTCCCTCCCCCCACTCCCTTGGCTTCCAGGAGGTTCTGCCCTAGCGCTGATGCTTCATTTTAAATCCAGGATCCTCCTCTCTCAACACCATCTTTTACTTCTAACATCATATTACATCCGGGACACAGATATATATATACAAGGTTCTGGAAGTAGGAAGAGTAGACATTTTAGAAAAATCCACAAGAACCAGTGCAGCCTCATCCCCTCTTCCCAGATGTGACATTTTTTCCCAGAGGCCCTTGGCCAGTGCAGCTTTGCCCCTCCCCACCACTGTGTTACATTTTCTATGTGCTCACTTCGGAGACCCTGGCCACCCTCCTGCTCAGCATCCCATCCTGCTTCAGGTTGAGCATGCATGTCCTCCGCAAAGGCCCGTGTTTCTGCCTCAAACGTCATGTCAGGCAGTGCGCAGGTGTCAGAGATCTTGCTCAAGTGCATGGGGAGCACAAATCTCTGTGACTGCTCGAGGCTCAGCTGGTGCTGCATGGCCGTCACTGTACCCTTGAAAACATGCTTCCTGGCTGATGGACTGCCCTGCCTCGGGTTCAAAAAATGAAGCAAATTCTGTTTTACTAATTTACTTCGCATACGACAATAAATCCCAGAAATATGTCTTATGTATACTTCACATTACCTTTTGCCGACAAATACAAAAACATGGTCAACATTTGCAATAAAATTATCATAGAAATGCCATCTCAAATCTTATTTTCTTTTTTCCAATGTGCATTTCACAAATAACTTGTATTAAAATTATGTTTTACAGAGTAGAAATAGAAAACAAATACCCCTGGTAATTTAAATAGGCATTTGCATAACATGACTAGAACACTTTAGAAAAACACCCAGGATCGGAAAATGTGGGCTCAAAAACACTTAAATACAAGTGATTTTAATAAGTCTAATATGAAAAATGCCTTTTAGCTGTATTAATTAGTGAATTAAAATGTGTTGATCTTGGAATATTTTCCAGTTAACAGGTTTGGGGATTTGTGAGGGGGTTTCCTCCTTTCTTTCTTTCTTCCTTTCTCTCCTTCTTTCTTTCTTCCTTTCTCTCCTTCTTTCTTTCTTTCTTTCTTTCTCTCTCTCTCTCTTTCTTCCTTTCTTTCTTTTTCTGGTTGTGAGAAAAATCTTTGCCCTCATTCTTCTAAAACAGTTCCTAGAGGTAGTCAAAGAAGACTTGGGGACGAGGCTGGGAGAAGACAGATGTAGGAAGGGGACAGATGTCACACACTCCAGGAATCCCAGCTTGACTCACTTAGGTGCAAAATGGGAGCAGATGATTTCTGTGTGCCATCCCTGGACAGGCCTGGACCTCCTAGCAATGGGAGAGAGATAAAAAGAGATCCATCCTGTACAGTATCCGTGAGGCCAGGAACTCGAGGCTGTCTAGGTCGTGGACCTAGTGGAGAACTTACCACTGTTATTCTCCTCAATGGTCAGAGCAGTAAGTGACTCCTGATGACATTCTGCTGTCCCCATAGATCAGTGCAGATGAGCTCTCCTCATCAGAAATGTCTCGTCCCAGCGGATAGAAATTAACCAACACTCTCAACTGGGCAACCTGCAGAAACTGGGAGACTTCAGAGTCCGCATCCCTAAATGGGATGTCTATTTGTCACATCCCCTCAAGGCTCTTGGATCTATATGAAAGAGGAGGCAGAGAAATGGTAAGAGCCAGAGGTGATAAATGACTTCAAAGAAACAATGTTTTCCACATACAACCAGGCTGAGGCACACAAGAACTCACAGGGACTATGACAGCATGCACAAGACCTATACAAGCCCAGGCCAGACAAAATCCAGCAGGTAAAAACATTTACTGTGCAAGCATGAGGACCTGAATTCAAATCCTCTGCACCCATATAAAAAAGGTGAGTGTGGTCATGTGTGTCTTTAACCCCAGAACAGCAGAGCTGGGAGGGTTGCTGGGACTCTCTGGCCACCAGCCTAGCGGCAGGTTCAGTGAGAGGCCCCACGTCAGGGAAATAGAGCAGACAGTGATCGAACAGGGCAGTCAACATCCTCCTCTGCCTTCTGCACATATGCAAGCATATGCATATCTGCAGAGGCACCTATAACACATGCACATATTCACACATAACAGGAAAAAAATAATTTTAAAAGAAAAGAATGATTAAAAGTAAAAGTGACTCTTTTTCTCTGTTCTGGGCTGTTTTCTGTCAGTGCTTGGTGAGTCCTGCAAAGTATGTGGCCTGACGACCATGAAGCATACACGTGGCTGCAAAGCCCCAATGCCAGATAATTCAGCAGGGTCTCTCTTCCCACTAAGGAGCTAAGGAGAGTGCTCATACACACACAAAGCTGGGGCTCTGTGCAATGATCACACATCAAAACTGAGGAAGATGCATATTTATTTCTGCAATTTCATTTGAATACCCTTCTGAGAACCTGCAGGAGAAGGAAGATCTTTCTATGTGAGGCTTCTGAGTTGTTAAAATTTTCATTCTGGGTCCCTGGGCAACAGGGTATTAAAAGCTATCTCTGCTTCCCTGCCCCATCAAAATGAGCAGATAATTCTCAGGACATTCCTAGGAAGGAAAAGGCCCAGCCAGGCAGATGACAAAGCAGGTGGCCTCTGGCCAATCCTCCTGCACTGCAAAAAAGTGCCATCAAACAGTTTGATCTGTGTCAGAACGTTCCCCACCTGATCATTTAGGGAGCCAAGGAAGTACGAACTGTCAAGGCTCAACTCGGCAATTCAACCTTGTCGTTTGGCAAGTGGGACAGCTGAGGCCCATAAGGGAAGGGAAGTGACTTGCTTAGAGTCATACAATAACACAGACACCAGTCCCCCAGCCCCAGACCAGGATCCTAGCACCAAGTCAGTGGCTTAGCTGTGTAGGAAGAAGGTGCCCATTTATAAAGAGAGACAACAGTAAGGATAGTTTCAGATTTGCAGGAAAGCAGTAGAGAATGGCGGTTGATTTTTGAGCATCAGCTTGATTGCTTTAGGAAACATCTGTTGGGTGAGTGATGTTCTTCCCCCGTGTGTCTGTGGGGCTTTCCAAAGACATTTACATCTCCAGGGCTCTGACCTGAGCAGCAGAAGAATCATCAGTGGATTCCTACTAGGACCGTACTATTGGGAGGTGACAGAGAGGAAGTGAGAGGCTGTTCTCAGGGTCTGTGTCCTCCCTGCTCCCCTCGGAGCACCTACCCTCTGTTCTGCTCCTCCATCCCATCACCATGTTGCTTGACCTGGGGCCAAGTGTCATGGACTAAATTCCCTGAAACCATGAGCTAAAAGAAGTCCTTGTCCCTAGGTTCTGTTGAGTGCTTCATTACAGCAACAAGAAAAGTGCTTCACACAGCACTGGGTCTGGACCCTACCCTTCGGCTGCACACGCCAACATGGGTGTGTCACTACAAAGGCATACTCTGCTCAGACCTCTTGGACTCTGTGTGTGTGTGTGTGTGTGTGTGTGTGTGTGTGTGTGTGTGTATACACACATGTGCCAAGCTGCGGCTTGAGCTTAGGCTCTTCTGGACCAAGTTCCTGGTCTTCAAGGCCCTTTGAGGAACGCTGCTGCTCAGGCATCTAGTAGAATCTTGTTCCATCTGAACTTGTCATTTTTTTTTTCTCACCATGGGACCGAGGTCATGGGATCTTGGGAAGAGGATCAGGGCCAGGATAGAGTCTCACACCGTCAATACAACCGAGCGCTGTTGGCATTGATCTTGTGTACTTGGTTAAGGCCGTACTTCTCTGCACCTAAGTGACTACTCATCCTCTCTTCTCACACTGTATTTTGGCAGGACAGCAGTCTATGCAGCCCACACCTAATAAGTGGGAGTCCAAGCCCCCCCTCTCAAGAGCAAAGCACTGTAGGAACAATATAGACCTCGCACAGCATGTTTCTCTGTCCTCACTCACTAACTTGTGGTATTATTCATATCACCATGGACTTGTGGATATTTGTCTTGTATTTTGAGCTGCAATCCAATTCCACACTTACTTTAATGTCCAGATTGTTCCAGGATGGTCATTGGAAGCCCTTACAAATAGCTTTGTACATCCCACCAGTGTGTATGTGTGTGTGTGTGTGTGTGTGTGTGTGTGAATATGTATACACACATGTCTGTTGTTTGTGTGTGTGCTAACGTGTATACACAATGTTTGTGGGGGGGGTTATGTGTATGTGCATGTGTATTCACATGGGGATGCATGTGGTATGTGTTCACAGGTATGTTTGTATGTGTGCATGTATACACACACACACGTCTGTATGTTCCTGTGCATGTACTCATGAGAATGCATATGTATGTACAGTATTTATATGTATATGTTCGTGTATGTATACATGAGGGTGTTCATATGTGTATGTATGTGTTTATATGTTCATAGGTATTTGTGTGTACTCATGTGTATGTACATGTATATGCAGTATTCATGTATACATGATCATGTATGTTCATGTATGTGTATATGAGGGTGTTCATATGTATATGCATGTAGGTTATACTTGTTCCTGCATGTGTATACATATATGTTCATAGGTATTTATGTATTTATGTGAATGTGCATTCATATTTATACAAGTCTGTGCACACATATATGAGACTTCTCACTTTATGACACTATAAGATATTCCAGGTTCATCTTGTATATTTCTTGCCCCAGATGTACCTATTTCTCCAGTGAACCCTAGCTCCTTTTGTTGAGGATGGCATAGAAACAAGATCTGAAACTAAACCATGGGACAAAGTAAACCTTTCCTTCTCTTTTTCTAAAATTCAGTTTTAGATTTTGTCTTATCCAGGTGGGTATGTATGTACATATGCACGTGGGCAAGTGCCTGTGGAGGTCAGAGAGGTCACAGGACAGTTGTGGGAAGTGGTGCTCTCCTTCAAGTGTGTGGACTCCGCATAGGCTTGGTGGTAAGCACCATTTCCCACTAGGCCATCTTGTCCACCTAAATCTATCCCTCTGTAAGTGAATTTTCCTAGGCATTTTGTCACAGCAATAGAAAGCTGTCCAGTGCACAGACCAAAGAGATACGCATGAATAAACTCAAAGTGTCCTGCGTGTGCACAGATGTAGATGTCTCTACATGCATCCGTCTCAACCTACATAGGCAAAGACACAGATGTCCCCAACTCTGGTCCAGTCCCATGGGTCATCGTGTCTTCTGCTGTCCAACCATGATGTGTCTATCTTCAGATGGAAATAATAAGATCAGTGTGACTGGCCCAGGGTCACGCCCTGGCCCAGAAGGGGACAGCACCACCACATTGTTTCCCTTTGCCACATTTCTCACAGCTGTGGTCAAAAGCCTGACAGAAACAACTTAAGAGACAAGGACAGGGTAAGTTTTTTGTTTGTTTTGTTTTGTTTTGTTTGTTTGTTGTTTTGGTTTGGTTCTTTGTTTGTTTTCTTTTGTTTTTGTTTGTTTGTTTGTTGTTTTGCTTTGTTTTGTTTTTTGAGACAGGGTTTCTCTGTGTAGCCCTGGCTGGCCTCGAACTCACTCTTTAGACCAGGCTGGCCTCGAACTCAGAAATCTGCCTGCCTCTGCCTCCCAAGTGCTGGGATTAAAGGCGTGCGCCACGACCACCTGGCTTGTTTTTGTTTTTCAACACAACTTTTCATGTAACCCAGTTGGCCTTGTCATATAGCCAAGAATAACCATGAATTCCTGACCCTCCAACTTCCATCTCCTGAGGTCTGGGATGCACCTCCATACATGGTTTCCTTTGCTTGTTTTACTTGCTTGTTTTGTTGTTTTTATGTGGTGCTGGGGATCAAACTCTCTGCGTGATAGGCAACCACTCTACCAACTAAGCTATATCCCTAGACCAGGAAGCTATTTTGTTTTGTTATGCTTCAGAGACAGGACTTTGCTATTTAGCCCAGGCTAGCCTCGAACTCAGAATCATCTTCCCTCAACCTCTCATGTGCTGAGATTACAAGGTACATTCAGACAAACTAACTTTTCTTACTTGTTCTTCGAAAAACCTGGCTGCTTCAACCCAAACTCATTGTGCACCACACACATGAGGAGAGACCAATAGCACCTGCAGGCAGGAAGAGGCTGCCAAAGCTGAGGCTCTGGATCTCCGGCTCCCAGGTGGGTTCAGAGGAGACAGTGGCATGCAAGGTTCCTGTCTAGAGGTCAAGACAGTTGACCCCACTTATCTATCTGCTTGCCCATCTTGGAGGGGAGCTAAGAGGTGACATGGCTCCTGTGGTCTAGCCTGGTGAGGCCTTAGGAAAAGCTGCTTGGTGGCTTAATCCTGAGAAATGTTTGAAAGCTGTCCTTCCTGGAGGCGCAGGAGGGAGAGAATGCCATTTGTCAGCTGTAGCTAGATGAAGTGACACAGTGTCAAGGGATTCCAGCATCCGAGAGCACACCTGCGCAGAGTCTCAGCATCCTCCCAGGCAGAGGCCATTCGTCAGAGGAAGGTGCCTATGTCCCATGAAGGGCACTGTCACCAGCAAATGATAGTCTGGGATTCTAGGTTCACCCATATGGAGTGGTGCCTCCTGTCCCCCCCTACCCATGAAGATGAACAACATTTGTCACCAGCATCCCAAGCCTGCAGACATGCTGTGTCTGATTCATCTGCACCTCTGCCACCTTGCCTGCCAGAGGCTACTGGCAGAAGAGCACTGTACCGTAGCTGGAGGCTCTACTGCCAAGCTGACTGCCCAACCCAGGGCTCAGTCTGTTCCTTTTACCCAGGAAGTCTATGTGTTCACACACACACACACACACACACACTCGTGAACAGAGAGGCTCACACATGTGCTCACACACATGTGCTTACACAAATGTGCATCCATACACATGCTTCTACATACACATCATGCCCTTACACACATATATCATGCATATATACAAGCTCACACATGAACGAATACCTACATACATCTGCTCATACACACATGCTCACACTAGTATGTACAACACATGCCTTCACACATTCCCTCTCTCTCTCTCTCTCTCTCACACACACACACACACACACACACACACACAATTGCACATACACAACATACACTCAAAGTTTTTCTACTTCTCCCCAGGAAATCTCTCAACCTTTCAAAGTGGGTGTCTCTCCTCCAGCTCCCTAACCCTCAGGAGGAGCCTGACATCTGTGCTTTTGTGAGGTGGAGTCCCCAGGAAGACACTGAAGTTTGGTTGGTTTTAGAAGGCTTCTGAGGTGTACCTACTGGCACCATGTTCTTAGGAACTCAATTAGGGAGCCCTTCACAGATAGCACCTGGGGTTCTCCTTGCTTGTTGGACATTGAGCAATTACCGGTGAGGTCTTAAGGTAAGTGAATGGGGTTCCAAGGAGGCGTTGGAAACAATTCCCGAGCCACAGGGAGCAATAGCCTTGGCTTCCGACCTGAACTATGCAGCTCTCTGAGAACAGGGAAGCTGTTAATCCTTTAATTCTAACAGCTGGCCAGGCGCTCAGGTTGGATTTGGGATGGGGGCAGGGAGAAAAATCAGCAGAGGGATTTCCAAGTCTTCAGAGCCCGACCAGCTCCCTCCCTCCGGCTCTTTCCCACCTGTGGGTAAGGGAAGCGATGATGCTCCTGGTCTCTGCAGCGAATGCTGATCTGTGTGGTGTCCCTTCATCTCAGAACAGGCAAGCAGTACTCCCTCTGTCCCTGTCTTGGTCTTGTAGATGTAACTCTGCAGGGCACTGACCTAACAAAGTGAAGAGAGGCTTGTTGAAGCTGCCTCATTTCAGGGGCATCCCCATACCCTCATGCTGACTGCCACCTGCCACCTCCTGCCACCTGGCACCCTACTCACCACCTAAGAGCTTACAGCCTCTCCGTGGACAGTGTGGGGATCCACAGGCCTCATAGAAAAGAGAAGACAGGGTGCATAGATGAGAGATCAAGGAGGAGATCCAGGGACCCCACAGAGAGGCCAGGAAAGACAGGCATGATAGATCACACCTGTAATCCTAGCACTCAGGAGAGTAAGGCAGAAGGATCATAAGCTTGAGACCAACCTGGGTGCCATAACAGAACTGTCTCAAAACCTCAACACACACACAAACACACACACACACACACACACACACACACACACACACACACAGGCTAAGACATAGGGCATTTACCCGGCATATTACAAGACCTTGGGCTCATCATCAGCATTGCAGAGAACAAAAAAGAGAGTGCACAAACTCCCAAAAGATGTCCAGCCAGAGGCTCAGAGGCTCTATCTGAAGCCTGGAGGGAAGTTCCACTTACTTCCAGTGTCATTTTTCCTTCCAGCTCCCTTCCTGCCTCCCTGTGGACAGAGCCACATTAGGCCTGCACTGCACAAGTTCCCGGCCCTGAACTGAATCCAGAAGGAAGGACAAGTTTTGGTCCCTGCTTCCAAGGAATAGAGGGAAAACTGAGGCAGAGCTAGACATCAGGAAGCTACAAGACATTGTAGAACAGACATCCCAGGGTAGGTGCGAGAAGGCAGGCACTACCTATCTGACGGTGGCTCTCAACCTTCCTCTTTAATGCAGTTCCTCATGTGGTGGTGACCCCCCAACAGTAAAATTATTTTCACTGTCACTTCATAACTGTAATTTTGCTGCTATCATGAATTTTAATCTAAGTATCTGATGTGTAGGATATCTGATGTGTGACTCCTATGAAAGGATCATTTAACCCCTAAAGGAGTCAAGATCCGCACGTTGAGAGCCACTGTGCTAGGCAGTGGCTTTCAGAGGGAACTAGCTAGAAGCTTGATCCTATAAATACTGTTGGTATCCCCAGGACAAACCTGGCTTCTCTCCTCCATCCCTGGGCCACTCCCCCTCTTCAGAGGCCCTGGGTAAGGTAGAGAGGGCAGGACTAAAAAGGAAAGAGTTTAGGAATCTCCATGTCCCTGAATAGAACTCTGCTCTAGAGATACTAAGACTCAAAAGGTAAGATTCTAGAATCAAACCTAGAGCCCCCCTTTTCTTTCCCCATCCCTTCTCCTCCCCTTTCTTTTCCTCACCCTCCCATCCTTTTCCTCAGACCCCCTTCCCATCTCCCTCTTACCCCTCTTCTCAATTCTCCCTCCCCCACCTTCTCCTTTCTCTTCCAAGCTCCTCCTCCTATATTCTTCTCCCCAAGAAGACAGAAACTCACCCAGGAAGGAGCTGAAATCAAAACTAGGAGTCCGGAAGCTCAGCAGAGCCCATCTGTGCAGACAGAGCAATGCCTTGTGGGAGACAGTAGGCACAACCTGGTAACAGGTGGGATGAATGAGGATCCACAAGGATGAGTCCCAGGGAAAGCACAGTTGATCAAGGAACACCATGCACTGTACCTTGTCATCATATGGCCTTTGTCCTTAAAGATGTTTGGAAAGTGTGTGGTGTGTGTGTGTGTATGAGTGTGTATGAATGTATGTGTATGTGAGTGTGTGAGCATCCGTGTGCATGTACATATGTGTCTACATATGTGTATGTCTGTGTTTATGTATGTGTATGTATGTATATGTGTGTGTATATGTCTCTTTCTGAATTTGTGTGTGTGTGTACATGTGGATATATGTGTGTGTGTACATTTGTATACAATCTGTGTGAATGTGTGTGCTCATGCATGTATGTCTGTGAGTGTGTGTATATGTGTATATGTATGTGTATGTGCGTATATGTGTGTGTGCCTTTCTCTCTGAGCCTCTGTGTGTGTGTGTGCCTCCCTGTCTGCCTATCTGTCTGTCTGTCTGTCTGTGTGTATGTAGACCAGAGGTCTTCCTTAACCACTCTCTACTTTATTTTTTGAGGCAGAGTCTCCTGCTGAACTGAAACAAGCTGAGCTAGGCCACCTGCCTGGCAAGCTCTACAAAGGTCTTAGCCTCCCCAGCACTGGGATTACAGATGTGTGCCATTGAGCCTGGCCTTCTAGGTGGGTGATAGGGACCTGAGCTCAGGTCCTTATGCTTGTTTACTGACTGAGCCAATGCCCTAGACTCCTGGAAATAGATAATTTTTTAAGCAATAAAGTTAGTTTTCAAGTTAGAGTCCAAGAATCCAGGGATAGATGTAGCAAGCGTCTGGCATAGTTGAATCCAGACATCCAAGTCTAGTCTCTAGCTCCTTGCCCAAGTCTCCTACTCTGCCCAAGTTTCTGATGTAACTGTACGCCTACCTGCCTCTTGGCTGCTCGGCAGTACCTGGGGACAGACACTGTGCAGTACAGTGTGACTTGGGCTGACTCTAAGCTCACATGTGGGGAAACTGAGCACTGCTCAGTCAAACACTGGCCACAGAGCATGCATAAAGCCTTCTGTGACACACCAGCCAAGGCACTGGCCTCAAGCTAAGAATGAACAAGTCCAACAGTCCAACAGGGACTGAGCGTTGGGGAGTCGTGGTCATAGAAAAACCCAAGAGCTGCCTGAGAAGATGAATGGGGGTTTGCGCTGGCTAATTTTAGGCCAATTTAACACAAGTTGGAGTCATCTGAAAGGAAGGTACCTCAACTGAGAAAATGCCATCATAAGACTGGCCTGTTGGCAAGCCTGTAAAGCATTTATATTCTTAGTGATTGATGCTGGAGGGCCCAGCCCATTGTGGGTGGGGCCATTGCTGGGCTGGTGGTCCTGGGTGGTATGAAATGGCAGTCTGAGCAAGCCACGGGAAGCAGGCCACCGGAAGCAAGCCAGAAAGCTGCATTTCTTTATGGCCTCTGTATCTGCTCTGCCTGCAGGTCCCTGTCCTGTTGTTTGAGTGTCTACTCTGACTTCCTTCTGTGATGAATGCTGATGCTGAAGAGTAAGCAAAGCAAACCCTTTCCTTCCCAGCTTGCCTTTGGTCATGGTGGTTCATTATAGCAGTAGTGATGCTGACTGGGACAGGGTTCCACAGGTGAAATTGACTGGGAAACCCTCTCAAAAGCAGATGGAATGAGCAGAGCTTGGGAGCCACCCAGGTCGGCATTATAGAAGGGAAGGCCTATGCTACCAGAGGGACAGGTCAGCGGTTCAGTGTCTGGAGAAGTGATCCCCACCCACGCTATGTACCTTCTCCCTGCTCCAGCCACATCCCGTCCCAGGCTCAGGCACCCTCTGGACCCACTCCCCAGGGGACTGTTTGGGAATAGCAGCTGTCCCCCTATGATGGTTATTGATTGAATTTCTGTTTACTTCCCTCTAAGCTTAATTTGCTGTGTTAATGGCATTTTAATCCACTTGCCCATTGCAAGGGGCTGATAATGGTGTACTTTTATAAACCAGCAGTGACATTTTCTGCATCCTGGCTCTTCAGTGAATGAGGCTGGACATCATTTCCCCAGATTGCTTTCCTGGACTGCCTTCACATCCAGCTCCCTCAGGGCCAACCTCCTCAGGGTGGAAAACACTGCTTCTCATGCTTGGGGCATCAGGACAGACTTAGATAGGATTCTCCAAGTTCAGAGCCATCCCAGAGCCCAGAGGGGCTGAGGGAGAGCAGACAGTGAGGTCAGCCTTGTGCAAACCTTTCCAAGTCAAAGATTAGGGAATTTTAGGAAAATTTAGCCAAATCTGATCCTTGTCATTGGAGTCAAACTGAGTCTGTGACTCATCTCCATCCACCCCCATGTAAGCGCTGGGTACCATGTGGGAGGAGTGGCTGCCCCAGGAAAATTCACCTCTGCAAAATGGGGACAGAAAAATGGCCAAGTCAACATCACAGACAGTATAGAAGGATAGTGTATACAGAACCAGGCACATCCTCAGGTGGGTCTGCATGGTGACAACTGAGGTGATGTGCAGGGACAGGACTGAGCGAAACAGAACAGCACCTGGTCTGCCATCCTTAGGCAGGGGACCTTGCACAAGGACCATATATTCT
The DNA here is from genome assembly GCF_008632895.1 of Mastomys coucha. NCBI lineage: Eukaryota > Metazoa > Chordata > Mammalia > Rodentia > Muridae > Mastomys > Mastomys coucha. The sequence goes on from NW_022196904.1 coordinate 29,066,044, forward strand.
TTTTTTTTTTTTTTAAGACTTATTTTATTTATATGAGTACACTGTAGCTGTCTTCAGACGCACCAGAAGAGGGCATCAGATCTCATTACAGATGGTTGTGAGCCACCACGTGGTTGCTGGGAATTGAACTTAGGACCTCTGGAAGAACAGTCAGTGCTCTTAACCTCTGAGCCATCTCTCCAGCCCCCAAGGACAATATATTCTGTACCCCCAAAACAGCACAAATCATTCCCATCAAGCCAAAGACAACTTGCTGTGGGTAGCTGCCTTAACAGGAAAGATGAAACTCTAGCAAGCAGGGAGGCTCACTTGCCCAGGAGCCTAATGAGCAGGCGCAGCTCCTCCCTAGCAGGGAGCACCACAGTCAGGAGAGAAGCCAGAAGACAAGCAGAGGGAATAAGAAGTAAACAAAACAAACAGGAAGAAAGGGTATGAGTGAGAAAGAGGAGAGGAAGCAAACATCCCTGGAACAGAGAAGTAAAACTTGAACCCAGCATTTCTGGGCTCTACTTCCTGGCCCTTTATTTTAAAGGTGAAACAGAAGATGGAGAGAGTCAAACACAGAGACAGAGACAGAGACAGAGACAGGGAGGCTGGAGACACCAGGAACAGCACCAGCCAGTGAGCCCAGGCAGAGGCTGCTGGGGCTACTTAAGGCTGGGATGCTGAGCCCAAGCTGGGTCCTCAGCTCTGCAGAGACCAGATCCCTCCCAGGCCTACCTCCAACTGTGTCTGTGCCCTGCACTGAAGATGGGTCCCTGGACTCACTGTCTCCTGCACTCCGAAAAAAAGAACCAAGACCACCCAGAACCTTCTCCAATTAATTCTGCCTGTCCCCAGTCCTCCAAACACAGCAGCAGGACCCTTGGCTTCTGCTTTAGACCCAAGATTCTTCTAGGTGCCTGGGCATCTGTCTTTTTCTCCCACGTAGCCATGGCCCCTCGTGTTCCGTGTATTTGTGCACAGGTCAGCCACACACACACAAGCAAAGACCCAATGGTCCCCACCCCACAAGGAGCCAAAACTCTGCAAGGGACATTCCCAGGGGCCGAGTATCACTGCTCATTGAGAGCCATAGAGCCTGTAATAGCCTCTGGCATTGCCTGGGATTAATGGCCAGCAGGGTTAATAACCCTCAGCGACACCCTGGGCCATTAGGCACCAGGAAACCCTACACCTCAGTGCCTCCTACTTAAGTGGAAGACATTAGAGAGCCAACAACAATGTCACCCAGGTGGAGGTCCTCAGAGAACTTAGGGCCTGGGGCAGGAGGTTGGCGGCTGCAGGGCACTAGTTACAGAGCCCCACGTGGTCTGATGGCTCTTTCTTTTGGGCCCTGGAGAATGTGCGTGCATAGTATTGTTGTATCATTGTATCTGTGTGCTTGCAGGAGTGTGCATGTCTATGAATATCAGTTCTACATATGGGTACCTATATGTTACTATGTGTTTAAGTCTACTATGTGTCTACTTAAGTGTATATTTGCTAGTTTTTAAGTCTATGCAACTATGTGTGTCTGTTTCTATGTCACCCGTATGTTCATCTGCTTATATCTTCATGTGTTCATGACTGTGTGTTTGTTTTTGTCTGTGTATCTCTGTAGGAATGTGTGTGCCTGTTTTTCTTTATGTGCCTGTGTTTTTTTTTCTATCCCTATGTGCTATGTCTCTCTAGATATATGTGTATGTATATGTTTGTGTGTGTGTGTGTATGTGCGTGTGTGTGTGTGTGTGTGTATATGTGTCTCTCTCTGTGTGGTATGTGTGACTTTCTGTGTATTTGTGTGTATGTAGTACATGTGTGTGTTTATCTCTGTGTATATACATATCTCTGTCATGTATGTCTTTGTGTGTGGTATGTGTATATATGTGTTTCTATGTGTATTTGTGTGTCTGAGTGTGTGGTAGGTCTGGTGTGTATGTATTGCATGTATGTTTGTGTCCTATGTACTTTCTTTGTGTGATTATGTTTGTGGTATGTGTGTATATGTATAGCTTTCTGTGTATCTGTATGCATGGTTGTGTGGTATGTATATGTATGTATGCTTATACATTTCTGGGTGTTTATGTGTGTGTATATGACATATATATATATGTGTGTACATGTTTGTAACTTCTTATGTTTGTGAGATGTGTGTATGTGTGTGATGTTTCTAAGTGCTAAGGTATGGGGACACAGCTCCCAGCCTTACCCCTGGAATACCTCCTGAGGGAAGGGCCTCTATCTTCCCTGTCACCCCGACTGTGCTTCACAAACACACACAACTTCCCTCTCCCTTCTCCAAAAGGGAGATGTCATCCCCGCTTTTATTCTGAAACAGTTTTTGAATATCCACAGTGCTGGTTCCTCAGGGAGTCCTGGGCTGCCGGGTCTGAGGAGGGCCTGCCCTCTGCAATACACACATCCCAGAGAAGAGAAGGGAGAGAGTGACCACAGATGGCAGAGAACCAGGAAGGAGTCCCCCGAAGGAGTCCCCCAGAACAGCCTTTAAGGAACAGGCAGGGCCACATGCACAGGTCTCTGCAAAGCCTTCAGTCTCATTGCCAGGCTCTGGTCTCAATTACTTCTTGCTTAAAGTTGAAGGAAAATACATTAGTCCTTCAGGTCCTCAATTGCTAATTGTGGAACATTATAGAGGTCACTGAATATAATTGATAATAAAAAGAAGGTGGAAGAGGAAGGAAGAGGGGAAAGGCAAAGAAAAGAAAAGGAATAACATCATTGTTGTCATTGTCGTCATTGTCATCATCATCATCAACATCAACAACTTCTGGATAGGCCATGATCTCCAAACTGCAGGTGCTGATGTCCCTAGGAAGTGGTCTTTAAAAATCAAAAAAAAAAAAAAAAATCAATCAGCTAGGGGGTTACGTCATGAAGAATTCTGGCACTAGTGGTGCCCACAGCTTTGGACAAATTTGTTGAGAGCATCTTCTGTAGACTCAAGGACCATCCCACCTCAGCCCACCTTACAGATACAGAGCAAGGGCAGGCCAAGAGAAAACACCTTACCAGGCAGCAAAGACAAGATCCTGGCCATGCCACAGTGCGAGCAGAACACAGCTGTGGTGAGAGCCACACTGTTGGTGAAGGTGCCACCATGCGGAACAGGTGGCACCACCAACTGTGCTCCATGGCCCACTTACTGTTCTAAGGGAGCATGGGCTTCTTTGACTGTGTCCTTAGACCCCAGCCCTTTGGAGAGTGAGGCAGAAGATCTCAAGTTCTGGACCAACCTGGACTACATACTGTGACTCTGTCTCAAACAAACAAACAGAACACAATATGTATAAGCAGAAACCCTCAAGACCATTCTCATCATTTAATTGAGAAAATAGGAGATCGTCTTGTGCTCATATTTGAAGGCACAAACAGTAATTATGCAATAAACTATTTAATTAAGTCGCATGTGCCGCAAAGGAGACGTGCCGGGTGCCACGAGCCCTAAGGGATGCACTCCTAAAGAAGCTTGATTTGAATTGGCATTTTAGGAAGAGGAGGAAATGACTGGGTGATTGGCATAACATGCCAGGGCCCTCCAGGCAAAGAGAGGACATGTATGTGCAAAGGCCCTGGGGGTGGGAAGAGTAGGAAGCCCAGAAAACAAAGCCCTCCTCCAGGAGGCTGCTACAGAGTCTGATGCCATAGAGCAGTGTGGTCTGTTCCCATCTGAAGGACTACCTATAAGCACCACCAGCATCAGTTCTTAATGGCTAGGGCTTTGGGAATCCAGCCACTCATATTCCCGGTTCTCAGCCCCTTCGATGCTCCAGCTGTTTCTTCCTAGAAACTTGGCTCATTTCTCTGTGGCCAGAAGCCTTCCTCTGTCTCCATCAGGCTGGGTACACACCAGACACTCCTGAGACACCCCCAGTTGTAATTCAAAACAAAGATGGGCATTGCCCATATGGTGGCAACCTCCTAAGATAGGCAAGAACAAGAAATGAAGGATAAAAGTGGCCACATGGGGAGCTGACACTGCAATATCCTCCACCGCCATACCAAGTGGTTCCCAGTGGACGTTGCACACTCCAGTGAGGGCTCACTAAAGTAAGTGGGTAGCCTGGCCACAGCTCTGTACAGCCAACAGGCTGCAAATAGACAAGGGCTCCTGTCACATTCACCAACAGCCCTGGCATCCCGCAGGGTCTTCAGTCATGAACTCAGTTACCCAGCTCATGAAAGTTGGGTCCCTCACAGTACAATAAGCCAAGTCAACACCAAATCAAAATCACTCTTGAAAACACATTTGGAGAGGGCCAGAGAGATGGTCCAGCATTTAAGAGCAGTAGACCCAGGTTCCCAGAATCCACATGGCAGCTTACAATCACCTTTAACTCCTGTTTTAGAGGCCTTCTTCTGGTCTCTGAACACCAAACACACACATGGTACACACTCATATATGAAGGCAAATCATGCATGCACAGAAAAGTTTTACATTTTTAAAAGTGTCTGCTCTTGCAGAGGACCTGAGTTTAGTTCCCAGTATTCATGTCTCATAGTTTACAACTACCTGTAACTCCAGCTCCTGAGGATACTATGTCTCCTCCTGTTCTCCAAGGCATCTGTGCATACACAGACACACACACACACACACTGAGAGAGCTGAGAGAGAGAGAGAGACAGAGAGAGAAAAGAAACCTTTTTAAAATGCCTTTGGGGACACCCTTGGGGACCAACCCATCACCCCCATGTGAGTTCCACAGAAGCCAGTCTTGGGGATAGATCACTGTTCCTTCCTCTAAGTCCTGGTGAAACTGACAGCTCATGTTTAGAGGCACACTGTGTTTATAAAACTTGTTATAAAATATAACACTTATTTCAGTGTGGACATTTCTACACCCAGTGAGATGCTCACTTGGGGGGAACAGACACAGGAAAAGCCACCCCTAGGAACATCAGATTATCACTCCTACCCTGTGTCATCCCAGAGCATGTGGCCGCTCAGTAGACTGACCAGTGGAAGGAACTGCCTAGGTTGACATGTCTGACACTGCCTCTGTTGCCCTGCCATGAATTCTAACCTGGCCACTACAGTGTTCCCCAGAGCAGTTCACTCTAAGAGTGTGGAGAATGTATCTGGACAGAGCCTGGGTGAACCCAGGCTGGGCCTGGACTCTGAAGACACTAATGGATGCTGAGCCCCAACAGCAGCCAGAGTTGCAGCTGCCTGGCTAGGATGACCAGAGCAGCTGGCCAAAAGCCTCTCACTGCAAGGGGTGCGAGCAGGATGCTCGGAGATTCAGGGACCCAACATGCCATTTCATTCCAGGGAGGTTCTGGATGGTCTTTGATGGCCCAACTCCCCTTCCTGGAGTAGGAGCCTCGGCCCGGGGAAGTCTCTATGCTTTGTTACACTGCTTCCAAATCGGAAATAATACATTGTGTTTGATTTACATCTCCTGACAATGACCGGCATGTGAATACCCAGCTCCCTTAGCGTAAAGGAGTTACCATACAACGCGGTGGACACAGCTGGGGTGGATGGAGGGCCCCACTTCACCTCATCTCTCCTTTCTGCTTAAATATTATGCCACATCCTGATTAATACCAGACCAATAAAATCATCTCCGCAATCTGGTTAGAGGCTTTTGTCTTCCCAGATGGCCTGCAATGTTAATGTGTGACAATTTCAACAATGAACTAGGACTGTTTTATGGAACTAACATTTGTTCCACTGCTTTTTTTTTTTTTAGATTCAGAATTTTGACACAGATGGTACAAATTACTCAAAAAACAGAAATGTTCATTTAGAAGGCTTAAATATGTGGTTTTACTCAGGCCATCAGAATATTTTACATTTGCGATTCAGTAAATTTACTAACAACCCTGCTATAATTAAGGTCTGAAAGAAAAAAAAATATCCTCTTTCCCCAGCTTTTTATATCTATAGAGTTTCATTAAAGCCAGAAAAATACATTATTATTTATTCTCCTTGCATAATGTTCTTATTTCCTCGTGACATATATTGTTCATCTCTGCTCTCTGTTTCCTTCACAGCTTGTAATTGCTATTGAGTCCGGAGGAGGAACCGAGTCACTGGCCAAGCTGCCTGGGTCTTCCCACCACTCTAGGAGCTGGATTATAACTCAGATTGTCAGTTGCTACAATTGCTGCATCTTCTAGAATCTTCTACGAATGAAGACCACCACACCTTCTTTTTTGTTTTTGTTTTTGGTTTTGTTTTTGTTTTTCAAGACAGGGTTTCTCTTGTTAGCCCTGGCTATCCTGGAACTCACTCTGTAGACCAGGCTGGCCTTGAACTCAGAAATCTGCCTGTCTCTGCCTCCCAAATACTGGGATTAAAGGCATGTGCCACTGCCCGGCTCCACCACACCTTCTTAACCTCCTGCCTACTCCTCTTCAAGGGCAGATCCCAAATCTCAACATTCTCACAGCTTAGTTAATTCTTTGTTTCTAAAGGGACCTGGAGATGCTGCCTATCCCTGGGGATGCATCAGTTGCTAAGTGACCACCTAAGCTTCGACTGACCTTTCTGTCCAGCCCTGAGGGGATTCTGCCCAGGGTGCAGCCACAATGGAGGAAGAAGACACTTGAAGTTTGTTCTTTACTTTTTTTTCCCCTTATGCTTTTATTTTCTTTCCTTTCCCATTTATTTTATTTTATTCGATTATTTTGAGACACAGCATTGCTATGTAGCTCAGCCTAGCCTCAAAACCAAGATCTTCCTGCCTCAGCCTCCCCAGTGCTGGACTTAGCAATGCATATGACCTTGGCCAGCTAAAGGGTGCCTACTCTGTGTGAGGCACTAGATAGTCCCTTCTACATATTAGCTCATTTAATCCTCCTCTACAATGGGGTGACTGAGGTTTTGAGAAGCTAACAACAGAACTGACAAAGACCTTTCCAGATGGGAGCTGGTGGAACTGGGAATCTGTCACCTTGGCCAGTGCCAGCAACAGAAGCTGAGGTGGGCCAGCCTGCCATTCAGATCTCTGAATCCAGTTCACCTGAAGGGGAAATTTTTGGACCATCCCACCATGAAAGTAGGAAAGAGCTTTGCTCCAAGTTCAGCTACTGACACGTCCCATACTCTACCAAATTGAGGTGGTGACAGATCTCAGCCACCAGCCACAAGAGCCAAGAACTTGGTCCCCATCTCCTGTCCTCTCCAGACTCTTGCATTCAGAACCTGGGAGCTGCAGACATGCAGTTTGCCCAGACCATGCCAGAGAATCTATAGAGAAATGAAAAGCTGAGACTGTGGCTTTTCCAAGATGCTTCCAGTCTAGTGTGGACAAAGAATAAGCCAGGGGCAGGGGTGAGCAAGGCATTGAACATGCATAGAGCTGTCTGCGGGACTTGGAGGGCTGGGGTGCTTGGTCAGCAGCTGGTTTTGTCAGAGTTATCACAATTGTTCTTTTGGAATTCAGAAGAGCTGCTAGGACAAACTGGTCCAGGGTGTTTCTCTCTCCCTTTGTTTCGAGGGCTCTTAGTTCACCCAAAGACCCTCTAGTCGAGCCAAACCGTATCAGTGGCTAGTTGTTACTTTGCTGGTGTGGACTGGAAAAAAAAAAAAAAAGAAGCCTACTAAGCTGTTTGAGCCCAGAGCCTAAACAGAGCAGGGAGCCCTGTCACCTCCACCGGCCACCTGAAAAGTCATCTCTGGAGATACTATTTTCTAGGTTGCTCTTCTGATGATAACAGCCATAACAAAAGCGTGGGTGCCCTGTGCCTGTGGCACCCGTGGCTCCGAGACCAAAGCCGTACAAAAGCGTGGGTGCCCTGTGCCTGTGGCACCCGTGGCTCCGAGACCAAAGCCGTACAAAAGCGTGGGTGTCCTGTGCCTGTGGCACCCGTGGCTCCGAGACCAAAGCTGTACAAAAGCGTGGGTGTCCTGTGCCTGTGGCACCCGTGGCTCTGAGACCAAAGCTGTACTATTTGTTTTCATCACCAGGTTAGAGCTTGTGTTTCCATCCTGTTGTCCGATTATGGAAACAAATGATTTATTTCAACTTTAATATAAAAGGGAAAACATAGGACACCTACCACTGCTGTCCTTTGATGATCCTTACTGAGAGCATGCCTGCGTCTGCGAAAGGCTTCAGTTCATTAGTGCATTCTATCAGCACTGCCAACACAAAGCGCGTTCAGAGTTCTTAAATGTTGTTTCCATTAAAATCAATCACTCTTCGCAATTAAGCCAATAGCTTCACCATTTTTTTTTTGCTGTTATGAGCAGGAAGCATCCTAAATATATTGACAGCTGTCTTCAATTGGATGGCACAAACAAGGGGGAACAGGACTAAGACTAAATGTCACCAAGGGGAACAGGGAAGCATCTTTTGCTAAAATATACCTCATTTTCATACCCTAGCTGGCATGGAAGACATTTTTTTTTTGCAATAGTAACATACAGTAATCAATGTTTTGCATATTACAATCAATAACACACTTAAATGTTTAAGTTTTGCATTCTTTTGCAATAAATATTGATATATTACAAACTCGGTAAAAACTGTTCATTGGACTTTTTGTTTGCACTGTGTACTGTATCATTCAGCAAATAAGTGAGCTAAATATTGTTTGTTACAAAACAGATGTCAAATAAAATTATGCCATATGTGCTATTAAACACTTTTCTTATTTTTTTTTCCAGCAAAACCCAAGACTTGGTTTCAGAAGTGAATGCATTTGGCTTTTCAAGGATTTGAGGCATGAAAGCAACATCTTTGGAGTATTTTTAAACCTGCTGGCTTTGTGTAATCCAGTTTCATGAGCTAATTCTGAATGCTATTATAGACCTCAAATAAAATATAGATAGAGAAATAGAGATGCAGGTACACACACAACAGAATCTAGGGTTAAGATTAATTCAGGACTGAAGAAGAAACTAAAAATAATAAAATAAAATAAAAAATATAAAACCTGGACAAAATTTAAAAACAAATCAATATAAATATAGATCAAGATATCAGAGTGTTATTTTTAGGGGACTTGAGACTTTAAGAAGGTGGAAGAGAAAACTTTACAAGGAAATTTTCCATGCAGAATAAGTCAGGTGTGTTTGGAGATTTGGGGGTGACTCGGGTGGTGACTGGGCAGTAAGGGAAAAGAGAGGGGCACAACCACCCCCAGGGGATGCTCAGAGAGAATTCAAAGTAGGAAAATCAGTCAGGACATTGACTAGCTCTGAAAGAGGCTCACAAAGCCAGGAAGGAGACACAGGTAAGTGTAGTTGTCCTGGCCCTGTGTGAGCACCCAGCCCCAGAAAGCCATCACTGAGCCCAGCAAGGGTCCCCTCCACCCCAGCCTTGTCAGAAGCGTTTGCACTAGATGGATGGATGGATCTCTCAGCCTAAAGAAGTGTGAAATGTGAGACAGAGTGAGCAGAATGCAAGAAGCATGTTGCTAAGAGCCACGGAAGAAAGCAAAATCTGGAGCCCCAGCATGCTGGCACTGGCATCAGAGACTCCCACCCACAGATGGAGATAAACCGAGGCAAGACACAGCGAGGCCAAGGAGCAGATCCAGTCACAGAGGCTAACCCAATGGGCCTTGGCCACAGTTCCTCAGGGCCATCTTCAAAGGATGCTCAACCCAATGTGTGTGCCTGAAGCCCAGCCAGCACTCACGAAGCTGAGTCAGGAGGATTTCAAGTGCTAGGCTAATCTGAGCCACATAATGAGACCCTGTGAAGGCACCCACACCTTATACACCTGAATACATACACACACATTACATACACCCTGCACACATACAGTATACACACATCCACATATATTATGCACTTGTATTATAAACACACATACACGTGTAGATACATGCATGTGTACACACTGCATACATACACCATACACACCAAGAGACTGAGAGACGCAATACATATGTATATTTTATATATACATCATATATACACTCACATACTTTATGCACACACAACATGTACACACTGCACGTGTACACACATATCCTTCCTGCCCTGGCTCACTAGAATGGTATCCCCAATAAGCCACCTGCCCTTGGACCCTGTGCACTCCTACAGAAATCCAGAGTGAGACATTCTCCGCATACCCCCAGTATTGTGACCCCGTTGTTTCTCTTGTCCACTCAGAGTCTTGAATGTTCTGATCCTTGAAAATCCAAGACATCAGCCCCATGGCTGTGCTGTGGGAGATACTGAAGGTGCTTTTAGTCCTCTGCTTCATTTGGTCACCAAGAGCTTCAGTTTCTCCTCTTCATCCTTGCATGAAATCCCTCCCACACGCTCCTGCATGAATTCTTGAGCCAGGGGCAGCATGACACCCTCCCCCAGGCCCACACCATTGGCCTCTGACAGGGTACACATAGGCAACCAGTATATATGAGAGGAGTTCCTATCCTTGAGGTCTCTAGTGAACAAGGGAGAAAGCTGGTGGCTAAAGAGGAGTACTTTACTGAGCTTTTCTTTTTACAGGACTCCCTAGAAGATCCCACAATATCGGTCATGTGGCCCATGCTGATGGTCAATGCAACTCTTCATCCGTATACTGCCTCCATCTCTTTCATGCTCCCACTCACTGGAGTGGTGCCCCCCAATACGCTGCCTGCCCTTGAACCCTGGCCTTCAGTGCTGCATTCCTACAGAGACCCAGAGTGAGACATTCTCCACACACCCTCAGCACTCCCAGTGCCCCCAGTGTTCCCCTTGGTCCCTGACATAGTGTTGACATATGGCAAGAAGCCAGGCTCCAGGCAAGATCTGTTGGCAGTTGATTGCATAGCAGATTTTTTTTTTTTTTTAACTAGGACTGATCAGTCTGTTTTAACTAAGAGGTTAGCTTATTTAACTGATGGCTGCTGTCCTCCTTAGGGGCTTGATTCTGTGAAAAGAGGTGTGCTTTAATGGTTAATAAGGGACACACAGTACACCAGGGAATAATGGCTAGTGCCTAGAGGGCAGAATTTTAGGAACCTTGCCTCTCCAGCACCAAGCCTCCAAGCTAGACTAGGTGCAGTCCAATGTCACTTGCCTGGTTATCTGCAGCCACTTCTGGAGACTCACCCTCTCTCACATGCATGCATTCTTCATGCAATCTCCGGTCATGAGCCCATGTGGTATCGTCAGCCCAAACCTGGACAGTCATTAAACGCTTAAAGCAAGTGACAAAGTTTTACCCACCAAGTGGCACAAAAAGTTGTAGTTATAGAGGAGGACCTGAAATATCTCTAAGTGCCAGGGTGTGAGCAGGAATGAGAAGGACAGAGCGAGCGATCCTGGTGGGAAAGAAATGTTCAGGCTCACTGGGTGCCATGTCTGAGTTTACACTCATCCAGCACCCACACAGTGCCCTGTAGGGAACAGAAACACCCTAATTCTAGAGTCTGCAGCTCAGAGACATGTCCAGGTGTGTCCATGGGCTCTGGAGCTATGTGTGCAGGTGTGTCCATGGGCTCTGGAGCTGAGGATTTTGTTCAGACGATGACATGATTAACCTGTGATTGGATTGTGAGACACTTGGGACATTAGTGGATGCCACCTAGGATGTGTCTGGGATGGTGTTTTCAAGCACAATTAGATCATGAGGGCTGTGAGCTAATCAGTGGCTCAATCCCTGGATGGACTCATAGTATGATAATGAAAATAGGAAGTGGGCCCTTAGTCACATAGGTGACTGGTGGGGAGTTGTCCTCGGGCCCCACCTTGCCTTGGCCTCTTCTGTTCTCCTTCTTCTCTGTTTCTCCAAGAAGTGGGGGGGGGGGGAACCCAGCACTTTTACATGCTCTGTCACCGTGAGGTTCTGTCCATGTCCCTGGGGTCAGTCATCCAAGAACAGAGCCTTATGGACCCATGAGCTCTAATAAAGCCATTCTCCTCTATGTTGTTTCTGCTGGTCACTCTACAACAGCAGTGAGAAAAACAGCCAATGCACCCTGGATGTCCTGAAAGCTTTTGTCTAGCACTTACATGTCTTTTGCTGGTGCTAATTCACCCCTGCACCCCAACATACCTAACCTAAACCATCAAGTTGAGGAGCCCAGACTTCACCCTGAGGGCAATGGAGTCATTGAGTATGGTAAAGCTGGGAATGATGCTATCTCATCAGATCTGTGAGAACTGAGAGCAAAAACTCATTCTTCAGCTGTTGAAAGTGCATTTAAAATTCTGGAAGCAGAAAGTCCAGCTGGGAGCTGTGGCCTGGGGGGAGGAACTGGTGTGTATGGCAGCCTGGCATCTGGAGGGCTGAGAGAGTAGAAGCGGTGTGGGTACTTGGGCATGGATCATGAAGTAAAGGAAGGGAAGTGGCTGGACAATTCCCAGTGTTCAGGGACTGTGTCCTCATGGATGGTTTCCTTCCTTCTCTGGTGTGGAAGAGGTAGCAGCCAATACTTAGCTCAATCTAATTGCTGCCCCCTAACAAGAGGCTCTGGGCAGCTGAAACAGAATGGGTGAAGTCAGAAATCTGTTTTAGCACTTCAGTTTTGGTGTTGTTTGGTTGTCCTTTTAGTAGCAACTATACCAACCAAAAGAATGAAGGACAACTAGCACCTGGGCCTCAGCTCTGAACAGGGGGCAGGTGTGGCAGAGGAACGGAGAGGTCTGCTTCAGAGGCAGTGGGACTACCGGGAAAGCAGGCACTGTTCGATCCAGAGGTGGCCACAAACCCAACAAGCTGTTGGTGGCAAATGATAGCAAGCCAGCTTGGTGGGACCTTGACTTCTCATGTAACCACTTCTTCCTCTTGCGCTTGGGGTCTTGCCGATAAAGAATCCTGTGATTCTGAACTTTATTACTGCTTCCTTTCCCATTGCTATGATAGAACATCTGAGAGAAAAACAAAACAAAACAGAAAATTGAGCTCATGACTTCAGTCTACCATAGAAGACGTGGCAGAGTAGTGTTGGGCATCTGGGAAGAAAAGAAGAGAAGATCTGAGTTAGCTGGCTTTCTTCTGGTCTGCTTTTGTTCCATGTAGAGCCACAGTCTATTGGCTGGTGCTACACATGTTTAGGGCGGGTCTACCTTTCTTAGTGAATTCCCTCTGAAAACACCTTCAGATGTATGCTTTCCAAATCTTCTAGATGCTTCTCAATCCAATCAAGTTAATGAACAAAATCCACTACAACGGTGACTTTGACAATTACACACTTAGGGTATGAGAGACACAGGATTCTAACCATTAAATTAAGTTTGCAAACTCAGTGGCCTAGATGATTGAGCAGATGACAAAAGTGAAAGACAGAGGCCAAGGATAAGAAAGATTACTTGGCCTCTGACATAATCATGAGTACCCTTAGCCATGACAGTAGAAACTATACCAAGCTGGATAGAGCTGAAGAGAAAAGACCACCATCATACAGAACAGGATGGGGTCCTGGGGACTATAACCCACTGTTACTATAGAGATTGTTTGTTTAGAACTTGTAAATATAAAGTTTATTTTTAAGAAGCAAATGAGAAAAATAAGCATAAAAGTAAATGAGCCAAGAGTCTGCCAAACTAAAGGTTGTGAAGGGCAGGTGGGGTGAGCCCACATACCGTGCTCTGTAACCTGTGCACTCATCCAGGTGGACCCGGCAGTTGTAGCCTCCATTGCTGGAGCCCAATAGAGTCGCCGTCTGTGATGATGGAGAGAAACAGGAACCTAGAGGGGCTTCCCTGGGAGCTAACAAAGAAAGCTTTCCGAGGCCAGATCTCAAAATGTTAATCAGATTCAGAGACATAAAACTGACAATTTAATGGTGCTTGGTAGAAACAGAAAATTCTTTAAAGTTCTAACTATCCTACATTGAATTCTAATACTTTTTTAATTATTTGATATAAAATGCTTATAATTTTAAGGGGGAGGGAATTAGACTTGGTAATTTATATTTCTTGTTTATACAGTACAATTTGCTGATGAAAAAAATGTGCTAAACTTATTGATTCATGACCATAATTGTTTAATTATTTATCATTGCAGAATGGTATTAGCATTGCTAATAACACAGATGTGTGCCAGGGCTGAGAAGTCAGACCAGGCTTTTGTTTCAGGGGTGCAGGCCCCAGGGATGTTGTTTTGAGCTGAGGGGTGGCCTGCCTGGGACACGGTAACCCTCCATCTCACCTGTCTCCAAGAGAATGACCACAGAATTCCTCATCTCTGCAGCAATGGAACTGTCAGCCCCACACAGGTGCTGCCTCTGAACCCAAAGATGGCCTTGGGAGGCGTTGAGTCATAGAGCGGTGAGGGTCCTCCCTTCCATCCACTGTCAGATTTGCCTCTCTCTATCCAATCAACTTGCATCCCCAGCAGAGTCCAAGAGATCTCAGGGGAAGTCAAGGGTTATGTGCTAGAGAGAGTCAGGATAAGGTTCTAGCACACACACCCCAAACCTGGCCTAGGTAAGCATGGCCACAAGCATCACTTAGTGCATAGAGGGAGAGGTGCTCATCATGGGGGGAGGGGCATTCCTGTAATCCCAATGTACAGGAGGCAGAGGGGTGCTCAGCATGGGGCATCATAACTATAATTCCAGCATGCCAGAGCCAGAAGGAGGCCATCACAAGTTTCAGGTTAGCCTGGGACACACAGGAGTCCCTTTCATATATATTTTTAAAAGAAATCCAAGGTGCAAAGGACAAATGCCAACAGTGATAGAATCACTGTCCCCTACCCGCTACCAAATCAGGAGCTCCCTGACTCAGTCTGCTCATTTGATTTCTAGGAATACTGAGTCTCAAAGAGGCACAGCTGCTTTGAAAAATGCATAGTCCTGAACAAGGAATACATAGTCCTTCAAAGTGATCAGTCGGACATGCCAAGGTGCCTGGAGTCTAAAGCTGAAAGCCATGGAGGAGGGTAGAACTTTGTCTTGAGTACGTCTCTCAAGTATTTTGACACAGTGATATCAGACCAGATGACACTGCCTAATAGATGCCACAAAAAGATGGTTCTCACAAGTTGGGCTACAGCATGAGGCACTTGGAGTCAACCCACAGAAGCACTGACAAGGAGTACTTGGTCACTGCTGCTTGACACTGACATGCACAAAGCTCACATCATGACACAAGTTTGCAGATACGATGAGTTTGAAAACTATGGGATCAGGTAGGACCATTCAAGGAAAGAAAGCAGTGGAAGAAAGTTGATAGACCAAATAAATAAAGCTGGCATTCAGAGATTCTATCCGGGATGGACAGAAGACCATAACTGCATCGTAGACACCACATGCAGTGAGAAGCCTTCACTGTGTGTTCCTCCCCATGAGGTTCTTGTCACCACAGAGCCAAAGGCAGTAAAGCCTAGCGGTGATGGACCAAAACCTCTGACGCTATGACCCAAAGTCAACCTTTTCTCTCTCTCTAATGTGACTCCTCCAGGGATTTTGTCACAGCATTGGAAAGCTTACTGATACACTAAGGCACAGAGGGTCATTAGCTTGGTCCAAGGATGGTTGCGGCTTTGCAAAAGATAACAGTGTTTTGTTCATATTCTGGCAGCCTCACCCCTCCCGCATTCCCTAGGGAAGGGATGCCAATGGGTCCCTGGATGCTATTTTGCCTCCCACTTAGCCACAAGCCCTCAACGGGCTGAATCTGCCACTTCTACTGTGAGTTTGGCTGTGTGCTGACTGTCCTACTTGCCTTTGGGTATGAATCTAGACTTCCAGACAGACCATCACGAGGCCAAGTGAGACTGTAGCATCACTTCCATGCCTTGAAGGCTATAGTGCTGTTGGAAGGGAGTAAACCTTTAAGGAGTATCCTAATGGTTGGGGTTCATGGAGAATGAGCTGTGAGCCCCCAATTTTAATGGACCTAATCTGAAATCTCGGGTAAGTTAAACCTCAAATGTATCAGAGTGAATTTTTTCCCTTGGCTTGGGCCTCAGTTGCTGCCCTTAACAATATACATTTGTCTATGGACCGTGGAGACTTTTCCTTCATATCAACCTCTTTATCTTCTGCCTAGCATCTACAAGGCTTAAGTAAAAACACCCATGTGAGGACCTCCAGACGCAGTTATCCTGGCCATGCCTTCTCCCAAAAACGTTTTCATCTGTGAGATGGGACTTGTATACACCCTTAGAGACTGTGATGAGTTTTTGCAATTGGATTGAAGGATCTTTGGAGTCTACTTGGGAAGAGCAACTCTTTATTTCCTGTCCCTATGGCCAAAGACTCAGCCCACATAAAGCCTAGTCATTCCAGCTTTGCTGTCTCAAACTCTTTGAAGTGTGGTGGCACTCACCTGTAACCCTGGCACTTAGGAAACTGAGAAACTATCGTGGGTTCTAGGCATTCTGGGCTACATGAGAGGGCCTGAACTCAAAAACAAACAAGAGACAAGAAGGGATAGAGGTAGGGGGAAGAGGAAGAAAAGAAGGAAAGAAGGAAGGAAGGGAAGGAGGAAGGAAGGAAGAAAAGAAGGGAAGGAGGAAGGAAGAAAGGAAGGAAGGAAGGAAGGAAGGAAGGAAGGAAGGGAAGGGAAGAAAGGAAGGAAAGGAGGGAAGGAGGAAGGAAGGAAGGAAGGAAGGAAGGAAGGAAGGAAGGAAGGAAAGGAGGGAGGGAAGGAGGAAGGAAGGAAGGAAGGAAGGAAGGAAGGAAGGAAGGAAGGAAGGAAGAAAGGAAGGAAAGGGAAGGAAGGAAGGAAAGGAGGGAGGGAGGAAGGAAGGAAGGAAGGAAGGAAGGAAAGGGAAGGAAGGAAGAAAGGAAGGAAAGGAGGGAGGGAGGAAGGAAGGAAGGAAGGAAGGAAGGAAGGAAGGAAGGAAGGAAGGAAGGGAAGGAAAGCAGGCAAGCAGAAAGAATCCAAGGACACAGTCAGGCTTAGATTCCTAGGGCATGGACAGAGTGTCTAGCTGCAAATGTGGCAGAGACCTGAGAGAGGTCAACCTGACCTGAGAGAGGAGCCTCAGAAAGTGAACTATTCAGCCAGGTGGCCAGAGTCATATCTATACCCAGGACACCCAGACACACACATTTCCTAGCATCTAACCCCAGAGAGGAAACCCAACTGTTGGCACAGCCTGAAGCTCAGACTGATTTGGAGGAAGTAAAGACAGCCTGTGTCTCTCCTCTCCAGAAATATCGAGGTTATTATGTGCCCAAATGCTTGTCCTCACTGAAGGAAGGGGATGGGCTTACCCAGCCAGCACAGACAGCAGAGCTAGGCCAGGTGACAGGAGACACCTCCTTCTCCCTCCTGAGCCTCTCTGTAGCCCTAGCTCTCCCCACCCTGCCTTCACACTGGTTCCCACCCTCAGGAGCTGCCACCTCCCACTGAGCCTGCTCTGAGTCATGGCTTCCCTTGAAGGCTTGTCAGTTCCTGACCTGAGGGTGCCTTACAGCACTGGGGATTAGTTAGGCCTCCCCTACAGATGCCTTTAACACTACAGAAATTGCCACAGTGCCCCGCTTCCGTTCCCTTACAGCTCCAGAAAGGCCACGTGCTTTAGCTAAATGTCTGTAACGGGGATTCAGACTCCAGGGCGCCATTTCCCAACATGAGGCACCATGGCCACTGTGTTACAAAATGCACGACAAAAGCCACTTAAGGGAAGAGGTTTATTCGGGGGTGGGGGACACGCTTAGGGGCTATAATCCAATGATAAGGGAAAGGCACGATAAAGAAGTTCAGTTCTCAGGGGTTGGAACATGGGTGGGGGCTCTTCACATCACCACTAATGTGAACAATAGTAAACAACCTTTCACCAATAGTGGAAGAAACCAGACCTCTAGTGACCGGAAAGAAGTTGTGGGCTGGAGACTAGACTTGTCTATCAAGAATAAGGATCAGAAAGGAACTTTGAGCAGGCTCAGAGGACCAGGTCATGTAGAGACAACTTTCTATGCAACCACCTCAAAGGGGTTACACCCTGTGGCCAGTCTGCTTTACCATACTGTGCCAGGGTGGACCCAGGCTACACACGTCTGCACTCACACACATGCCCACTCTCATAGGCTAAACAGTCACCCATGTATGCCTAGAGTCAAGTGTCTAGTTCAACCTGAAGTTACCCATCCAACCCTTCACTTCTCTGACACAACAATATCCTATAGATCACAATATCCTATAGATCCAGGCAGGCATCCAATGACTCTGTGTCTGGCTGTGGTCCCACACAGCCTTCCAGGATCTTACTAATGGAATTGAGGATCACAGCAACAGGGTGTTGTGGATCATAGTGGGCTCTGCCCAAGTAAGTGAAGTACACTGCCTTTGGCCACCAGGCACGGAGAGAACCCGTGGGGCACAGGGGTAGGGTATGTTTGGGAGATATGAGTCCAGAGAAAGTGATATCTCTGTCTGCACAGATGTGTCCCTGGAGTCTGCCAGCTAAGAGGAAGCCAAGAAGACACGGGTGCAAACCTGAACGGAGCTACAGTGGTGGAGCAGTGGAAGGAGCCCAAGGAGTAGGAGGTGGAGCTTAAAAGGTTGGGAGACAGGGGACACAAGCAGGCTACAGCAAGAGCAGGGCAGAATAGCTGGAAGGACAGGATCGGAACAAGGCAGAGTGGGCAGGTGGCATCCTGAGGAGGTGGGAGAGTAGATCACGACTCTTACGCAG
The DNA here is from genome assembly GCF_008632895.1 of Mastomys coucha. Taxonomy (NCBI): domain Eukaryota; kingdom Metazoa; phylum Chordata; class Mammalia; order Rodentia; family Muridae; genus Mastomys; species Mastomys coucha. Next base: position 29,084,535 of record NW_022196904.1, read on the forward strand.
ACACGGACAAGCACTGTGCCCATAAACATGCACATCTGCATTAGTACATCCATGGGGTGCATACAGTGAAGCCACACCCACACAGGCTCCTGTGCACACATCTATACTCGTGAATCCCCACACTCAGCATAAATGTACCAACAACAATATCATCAAACAGCTTTTACCAGGCCACTATACTATTACATGTGAGTCAAGGATGTCCATAGTCCCTGACAGTGAAAATCATGAAGGAGGAAAGATATATTTCGGCTCCTGGTTTTTTTCAGTCCATCATGGCAGGGACGATACAGCAGAGAGCTTAGTGCGTGTTGCTGGAAGTATGTATTGAGACTGTTCATGTCACAGCAGACCAGGATGCAGTGTGAGTAACAGGAGCTAGAGGCCAGCCAGGGATATCTCTCTCAGAGGACTGACAATGGTGACTTTTTTATACCAACAAGGCCATAGCTCCCAAAACACTCCAAAGTGGTGCTAACCAAGTGCTCAGAACATGAACCTATGTGGACTTTTCTATTCAAATGTAACAGCTACCACTAGTTCCATTCTATGGCTTGGCTGTGAGTGAGAGCTCAGAACCACTCTGTAGGATCCTAGCTTACCCATTGAAACACCTTCTGAAGAAGTCAGAGAAGCCCTTGTATAGCACTTTTAACTGGAGATGCCAGGAGTGGCTACCACCTCAGGATACAGAGAACCTCAGAACTTCCATAAAGCTGGTACTTGGTGGATGTCCTCTCTGGATGCAGCCTCGGGCCAGCAGACTCCAGGGCTAATTGGCACACAGTTGTGAACAATAATGTGGGTTTCCAGTCAGGTACTGAGACAAGTTATTCACCTACTCAGAAGAAGGCCTGGAAAATGGCTTGAATTGAGAGGAAACACAGACTAGGGTCACTAACTATATTAGAATTCAAGAGGCTGGTCACCCAGGACCTCAGCCCATACCTGAGTGACCACTGAAGCTGACATAAGAGCCTTTGCTTGGTACCTCCCACCCAGTCCTCTAATGTCTGGGATGTTCAGCCCCCTCTATTCCAGGGTATCCAGGCTAGGCCATGCTACAGGCAAAAAGCATTCCCACATTCCCATTGGGTACAGGGACATTTGACACTTGGGCAAGGGCCTCTCACACTCCCCTTCTGTGGAGACCCATCAAGACGATAGTGTCTTCATGTTCCATGTGAAACTGAGATAGGTCCAGGAAGATGCTCCCATGGGCTGACCAGTGATTCCCCAGAGCTCAAGGCCTGGGTAGGGGTGGGGGTGTGCTCAGAGCTTACTGTGGTCCTTGGGCAGAGGAGGGGCTGGAACTGTAATACACAGCAAAGGCCAGAAGCCACCAGCTGATGGCCTCGCCAGGCTACATCACAGCCCCAGACAGCCCTGGAACTCCTGGATAATGTTCTCAGCCTCTGCTCTCAGGACTCCAGCAAACACCCCTCCCCTCTGAGGTTAACAGGATAAAGGCTGGCTAAGAAGCTACTCATTTCCCCGGCTCGCAAAGAAGCAATTATGCGACTTTCTAGCGTGGTTTCAAATATATTTTGCAAACTAGGACTCAGACAAATATTAATGGCAGCAAATTACAGTACTTAGCAGAATTATCACCTAGCAAAGAGGCGCTTTTAATCTATAAAAAAATATCAACAAAAGATGTAAATATGAACCCCTCGATGGGTGGTGTATCTTGAAGAAAATATACATCTAATCTCACAGTGTGCTACCTCTAATACCTGGGGAGAAGGTTAACAATTCTGAGAAGTTCCCTACGGCTAGAGAATATATTTTGATGTAGATTTGTGGATACCAGAGACTTTAAATCTATTGTATAATCACAGGGTGGGAGGGAGGACCGGGCTACCTATTCCTCCCTAGAAGGAAGGCGGCCAGTGAGGGCTGTTTCTGGGGCCTTCTCACATGCTTTCCCAGTGCTCACAGATCGTGGGAATTCAGCAGGAGGTCATGGTCTCATCTTGAAGGACTAGCCCTAGAACTCAGGCCTTTGTGAGAAGTGCATGGTTAGGGGACCCCAGACACCACCAAGCCAACCAAAACCAACCTGAAGGTGGGGAAATTGAGGGTGTTAGCATGTGAAAAATAAACTCTTGGTCTTCATATGTTACTGACTGTCCTGGCTCAGTTTCATATCAACTTGGCACAAGCTAGAGTTATCTGGAAAGATGAGCTGCCAACTGAGAAAATGTCTCCTCAATGGTCTCTGCTTCAGCCCCTGCCTCCAGTTTCCTGCCCTGAATGATGGACTGAAACCTCCAAGCCATATAAACCCTTTCCTCCCTGTGTTGCTTTTGGTCAGTATTTTAATCACAGCAACAGAGAAGCAAACTGATATCCTGGGAGTCTCTGAAAGGTATGAACTGTGCCTTTGGAAGAACATGTCAGAGGAGTCCAGAGGACAGGACCTCAGGATACTTGAGGACCCCTATACATCAGCTCTCCTCTCTTTTCATCTCATCTCTCTTCTCCCCACTCTCCTTTCCTGCTACGGGACCAGAATGAACATGAGAATCCCACCCAGCTGCCCAAGCAGAGGTAAGATACAAATCTGAACACCGGGAAGCTGGAAGGAACTGGTGGGCTGAAGGCTACTGTCAGGCACCTTCTCCGTGCCAGCCTATGCTGTTCCTTGGGTTTGAGCCTCAAGTCAGGAGAACTCCAGCTGTGGGTGAGTCCCTTCATCCACAGTTCTCAGGACTCTGAGTTCTAGGCCCAGCTTCAGCCACCAAGGACTAGTGAGGCGGATGTCACAGTTTGAATGTGTTTGAACATCTGGTTCCTGCCAGTGGCATTGTTCGGAGAGGTTATTGAAGCTGTAGAACATGGGGACTCAGGGCAAAGAGTGAGTGGTCAGGCCATGGGCAGGCCTTGATCCCAAGTCCAGCCCTACTTCTGGCTCCAGTTTGTTTCTGCCTCTGATTTCCTGACACACTGAGATGTGAGCAGGCAGCCTCACACACCTTGGAGCACCCACCGCCACCATGAACCCCACCCAGCCTTCCTCACCATGGTGGACGGTACCCTCAAACTGTGACCCTAAATTCTTGTTCCCTTAGCTACTTTATGAGGTACTTGGTCACAGCAGTGAGAAAGCTAATAGAGACTCAGATAGCCATTTGGATTTTAACACTCCTACGTGTGTCTCTGTTACAATTTTTCATACTCTCCTTTGAACATCCCCTTAAGGAAAGTTTGGGTGGAGCTAATTTTGGTGATTCAAATCACAGAAAAGGGGCTTGAAAAGTCCTTTTCACACATCACTCCAGCCCCTCACCCCCCTTTCACTGTTTCTCCCTGTTCTTCTTATAGAGAGGGGTGGGCGCTAGCTCGCTATTCCCTATGCCCAGAACACTGTCCACCCCTCCTACTTGCACACACATGCATGCACATATACACACACCATCTAAACATACACAGCTACACAGTTTCACATATACACATATGCACTTGCATACATGTACATACATGAACATGTATGCTTGCACATGGACACAAATCTTCACAGGCAATTAATCCCCTTCAGGCTTACCCCAAGCTGCCCCTTCTTCAGGGAGTCTTCCTATATCCTCAGCCTCCCTTAGCCCCAACTTCCATCTCCACTGTCTATTCACATTTCCTGGACTCCTCTGGAACTCACATGTTAATACATTCACTGTGGTAGGACTTGAAGAATAATACCTGGCCTCTCCCAAGACAGCAAATGGTAGAAGAGGAAGGACTGGAGCACTGTGAGTTCTTGTTCCATTTTGTCTTGTTGCCACAGGTCCAGCGGCTGTCACCTATATCTCAAGAGGTGTGAGTGAATTTACATGTAGCCTATGGGGGCTGATCCTTGGCTCCTTCTGGCTGATCAACTGTATCCCCTAAGGACTCTTTTCCTGGGGCTTGGATGTGGAAGAATTCTCTCACAGTTCCCAGGGAAGCCTGTGCTCTCATCTTTCCAACTAGACCCTATGTCTAGTCTAAAGTGGAAAGAATCTTCCAGCAAAGCTGCTGTCCAATGCATTCTAGGAACAACGCATCCTGGGATCTCTATAAGACATCACCAGGCCTCCTATCCTCCTTAGCAATGTTCCCAGCACACTCCAGAGACCCTGCAACCTATAATCAGAGTTTCTTACCTTTGTCAAACATGACCCCAGAATTCCTTAGAGCATCTTCTAGCCATCAGTGGGAGCGCCCTACCCCCACCCCACCTCCTGCATGGACCCTCACAGACCCTACAGAACTTCTGTAGTTCTCACAAGCCATTTCTATCCTGGCACTTGGGGTCAAAGCATCTAAGGATCTCACTGCTTGTCTGCCAAATGGGCTAAGATGTTTGTAATTCAGCAGAGCCCAGCTCATAAAACCACACCATCAAGAGAGCTACTTAAACAATTATGACTCTGTTGATTGTTTCTCAAAAAAGGAGGTAATTCTTCATAGTTAATTTGCTTTGCAAACCATAAAGTGTATCTGCCTTGGTTAGCTGTCTGGGTCACCCTTGCTTCTCAGCTGCAGTAACTAATCAGTCCCTTCAACTGTCTCCAAACCCCTGTCTCCAGCAAGCCAGGCCCAGACAGAGAGAGAGTCCCAGGAGCAGGCTAAGGGTGCGTGGGTGGCAGTTGGAAACTGACATGTAGATGGAAGGGACATTTCTGCCACTCATACAAAGCCTTTGTCCCTGCACTTCAGAGCTCTGGCTGTGGTCGAGGCTTCAGTGAGGATGCTGATCCACAGAGCTGTGGACAGGGCTCAGTTCTCAACTCTGTGGGACCTTAGGCTAGTCACTTAACCTGTCAGTGCTGTGGTGGCCCGGCCATGAATGGAGCAGACAGGCCTGTCCCCACCTCTCTCACCCATCTATTTCCAGAATTAATTGGATAATGCTCGCAGAGTGCTCTGAGCTTTCAAGAAGAGGAGCATGGGAACATGGGACAATTATCCTAATTACATCTGCCTAGACCTGCAGACTGAGTTGCCTTTTAGTGTTCTCATTGCACATAAACGGTGGAGAAGTCAAGGCCACGTTCCCCCAAGGGTTGGCTTTAAGAAGCTCCACTTTCAAAGGTGAGCAGAGCTTACAGAATAGAAGCACGTGGAACCTGCCTGCGCTTGCAGAAATTCCCTTCAGCTGGCTTCCATGAACAGACTTCAAAGTTTCTAGCCTCGGTGGGTGGGAATAGCAAGGCAGGGCAAAGACGACTTTTTCCCAGGGACACAGGTCAGGGAAAGGATCCTGTTATAGGTAAGATATTCTAGAGGGACAGAACCATTAGAATACATATACCTCTTGTGAAATGGAGTTTGTTGGCTTGGTTCCATGATAAGGGCTAGTAATCCAGCAGTGGTCATGCACACTCCCAAAGGGACTAAGAGCCCGGTAGCTTTCCAGTCAAAGAAGCTGGAAGTCTTGGCAGTCCTTGTCTGGCACTGAGAACCTGGAAGCTCCCTGGAGAGTCAGTGCTGTTGAGTCCAAGTTGAAAGGATGAAAGAGCTGGAGTCTAATAGTAGCAGCCACATGAATTCAAGAAAGAACGCTGTAAATGCACATAAGCTGTCTTCCTCTGACTTCTTTTATTCCCTGCTTCCAGTCCATTGGAAGGTGTGGCCTATACTAAGGGTGGGTGACACTGCCCGTCCCCAGTCACCATCTCACATGTCAGTCCTCGCTGGAAATGTCCTGCTTGCACACAAAGCTGAGCTTCACCAAGTCTATGAAGACCAAAGGTCACATGAACCATGATAAAAATGGCTGCCTCCCTGCTTGGTCTCTAATATGTGCTGGTGTGAGGCTCCTTGGGACACACCAGAGGTCAGGCAAGCTGAAGTGAGTGTCAGCTCCAGCAGGCCAGGTATTATTCTCTTGTCTAATTCCCAGCAAGGCCTGAAATGCCTATTCTGGCCGACAGCTACATCGAGGCTGTAGAAAGACCCAAGAAGCCAAAAGAACAAGACAACTTGCCAGGTTGATAGTCAACAATTCTGTTAGTTTCTGCAGACCAAAGACAGGATGGAGCTACAGAGATGGCTCAACAGGGAGACAGGAAGTGGGAAGCTGAGCAGGATGTAAGGAGACAGGAAGTGGGAAGCGGAGGAGGATGTAAGGAGACAGGAAGTGGGAAGCGGAGGAGGATGTAAGGAGACAGGAAGTGGGAAGCGGAGGAGGATGTAAGGAGACAGGAGGTGGGAAGCTGAGGAGGATGTAAGGAGACAGCACGTGGGAAGCTGAGCAGCCTCCTGGAAAGGGTCAGTGCAGCTGGTGGTGAGGATCTGGCTCCTCCAAGGCTTGGTTACTTTGTGTCCCTGAATCCTCCCATGTGCTAGGCTCACCACTATACACCTGGCTGTATCTGAGGGAGGAAGCTTCAAGTCTTGCAACAGTGCATCCCATTCAAAGTTGCTGAAAGTTTGGAAACCTGCTCTAAACCAGAAGAAGCAGGCAAGAGTGTATGAAGGACTACTTCCCAGAATCCAGGCCTTCTTCTATGTCACAGGGCCACCTGGTATTAGACATTAACACATTGTATCTACACTCTCATTCTGGCTAGGTGAGGGATGCTGGCCAGCATCACCTAGAGGAGGATCTGAAAGCCCAGTGGTAGAAAATGCATCTCCACACACCAGTTCTAAGCAATGAAATAACCAAGACTTAAAAATACTCCCATCTCCCAAGCTCATGCCTTTTCCATCCATTATGCCACCTTCCATGATTTTCCTCCTATGCTGACACTAGTGACAGCTCAGATGGACCTCGAGAAAGATGGACCCTAGAGGAGGTAGACCTGGTAAGACAAGTGGCCCTAGGGAGTAGGTGGACCTGGGTGACAGGTAGACATCAAGACAGGCAGAACTTAAAGTAGGTGGACTTCAGGGCATGTGGACCTCAGTGGAACAGAGATCTTAAGGTCTTTGGTTCTCCAAATGCGTATTGTGAGCTCTTAGCCAAGGTACCTTGTTTGGACCCTCCTGGAAATGGTCAGCTGGTGATAAGGATCTGTCTCCTCCAAGGCTGGGACCAATACTGGGCCATACTGAGAGATGCCAAGTGCTTCACGTGAGTGCCTGATGCTGATTCTCCTTCCCTCTGGGGGAATGCCTCTGCTGACCATTCTTAGAAGTCAGCAAAGTAACTGAATGAATAAAAGTAAACAGTCTTAACCGAGAGAACTCGAAAGTCCAGATAAACATTGTAGGTTGCAGAGCTGAGAATGCAGGGATGATCCGCTTGGACGGGCTGCAGTCTCCCTGTGCAAAGCCAATAGACTTCACCATCAAGGCTCTCAGATCCTGATTGCCTGAAGCAGGGACTGGCCTTGAGTGAAACCCCACCAGTGCTCCATCTGGATCCCACCTGATCTCTCCAGGTCTCATCTGGGTCTTCAGGGGATCTGCACATAGAACTGGGGCAGGGAGGGAGTCTCCAGATGGAAAACAACCCTGTTAGATAAGAGGGTGGGTGGAGATCTGTAGCAGGCTGGGAATGCCTAGAGGGCTCTGGGAGGAGTCAGCAGGGGCAGGACCTCCTGGAAGTAGGAAAGAATTGTAAGACACAATGCCCCTCTGCCTGTTAAGCCTGCAGGCACCCGGGAGCTGAGAGCACCGGTTCTGGGTGTTTATCTTTCACCAACACCATGTGACAATGGAGGGAGGCCAGACTGTAGGTGAACAATTCTTCATTTCTGTGCACCCATTACTACCTAGGTGATAAAAGCAGGCCAGAGGTGTGGAGAGAAAGTGTGCTGTCTTTTGGCTGGGTTTCATAACTGACAGCTAGTGCTTAAAGCCAAGTACAGAGTACTGAGTGTCTCACATGGCTTAAACAACTTTGAACTCACCTCCAGATCTTACAGAATAAGCTTTATTATTCTGGACAAGGAAAGACTGAAACACAGACTTTCCAGCGCTCTAGACTTAAACACAATCCTTGCCTATGAACCAGGCCCCTAACCCAGTGACCTGTAGCCAAGGCTGATTATAAATATAGACTGCAAGGTCATTTTTTAGTGTTCTGGAAAAAACACATGAGACAACAGGTGGAAATAATTTTATAATGTATTTTACTTAACCTTTCATATCTAAAATTATATTGAACTTATAATCAAGTTTAAAAATATATCAAAGGAAATTGGAGGGATGGCTCAGTGGTTACAAGAACTGACTGTTCTTCTAGAGGAGTCTGGTTTGAGTCTCAACTACCTGTAACTCCAGCTCCAGGGAATCTGACTCCTTCTACTGGCTGCTTCAGGCACTGCATACACACAATGCACAGACCCATATGCAAGTAAAACATATCAATGAGGAAGCTTACATTCTTGTCTCTAAGGCTCTACCAGCCCTTCAGCCAGTCTTCTGTGTTTTGTGTGTCCGCCCTTATCTTCATTCTTCTCTTCATCTTGCTCCATTGAGTTTGTTCTCTGACTCTTTCCAATTCTTAGAGTCAAACACCTGACTGTTAGAAACATGTAACATGTAAAGGCATACATTTCCCTCAAGTGAACTGCAGTGTGCTCCACATATTTGGGTATCTGTAGTAACCCCCCCCAAATTACCTCATTCTAGATTACCCTAATTTATTATTTCTCTTTCAAATATGCTATTTAGCTTGCAAGCATGGGGTGGGGGTTGGTTGTTCTTTGTTTGGTTTTGAGACAAGGACTCCCTATGTAGCCCAGGCTGGCTTTGAGAATACCATCCTCCTGCCTCTACCTCAAGATGCTGGGGCTACAGGTGTGATTCCCTTTGTTTAGTCTCTGATTGCATTCCACCATGGTCAAAGGACTTGGACTTGGCAGTGCCCTTTGAATCTACACACTTTTTTTTTTTTTTTTGTGGCCTGTCACATAGTTTATGTCTGTAGATTTCCTGAAGTCATATTGGGTCTCATCCTAAGAAGCCCCTTGCTGAGACTGGGGGATGACTCAGTGAGACGAATAACTACTGAACAAGCATGATGACCTGCATCTGGATCCCAAGCTCCCGCATAGAGGCTGGGCATGGCTGCATGTGCCTGTAATCCTGGTGCTAGGGTGTAGGCAGATCCAGGGAGCTAGCTGCCAGCCAGCCAAACCAAACTCACAAGCTCCAAATTCATTGAGAGATCCTGTCTAAAAAAATAAATGAATAAAGTGGGCAGGGGTTAAGAAAGATATCCAATATCAACCTCAGGCCTCCAAACATGTACACATAGGCAGCATGCCTCCTATACAGCCCCACAAACATGTAAACACACACAGTCCCTTGCTGACAAATTTCAAATTCTGATAGCCACGGTTAGCTCATGTCACCTTGTGTTCAAAGCCATCTGAGAGTCAGAATTTGGATTGGATCTCCCTGGGACCTTTCTCATTCATCTCTATGTGTTCCGGGGCAGGGCTCTGTCACCTTTGGGAGTGAGGGACTCAGCTTGTCCAGTCCTCTAGAGCTCGGCCATTGATCTTGCTTTTCTGGGCCCATCTCAAAGGAATTCTGGGCTGAGAAGGAGCCACAGAGAAGACAAGTTCAAACTTGAGATGAGGTAAGCTTGTTCAGTCCTGTGGAGTCAGGCTGCCACGGATGAGAGACACCAACAGCAGTCCCAGTGACAGCAGCAGCTCATGTTTCCTGAGCACTTAAATAAGAGCAAGACAACATGGGTGCCAAGAGCCTCACACATCAGACACCAACAGTGTCTTGAAGCCCATATTATAGTGGAGAGAGTGTGCTCCCCCAAAGTGAGTTCACACATCTAGGACTCCATCTGGAGGCCACGCTGGGGCTCTAAGCCATCTCACCGAGAGATCAGAATTGATCCATTGCTCAGAAAGTAAAAACAGGATGATAAAGAGAACTTTCCAGGACCCAAAGGTAATGTGGGCGGGGCTTTAGGATCAGTCAGTCCTCTAAGCACTGCCCCATCAAGTCACAAAACAGTTAACTCAGAAAGGCCAGCAAGAATTACAGGAAGAAGGCAGATGCATGGGTGATGCATCTGTATGACATGAAGGTAGAGACTATTCGAGAAGAAGAAGGAGTCAAGTGGAGAGAGAGGATGGTGGAGGGGTGGGTGTGGTCAAAACATATGATATACAAGAATTAAAATCCCATTGTGAAACCCATTACTACATACAATTCATATGCACTAATAAAACAGTGTTTTGTTTTAAGTACTGGGGCTATACCTCGATGGCAGAGGGCTGGCCTAGCACATGAAAGGGCCCTAAAGGAAACAGTGGGACAGGGATATAGCTCAAGTAGTACAGTATGTGCCTAGTAGGCATAAGGCCTTGTGTTCCATCCCCAGCACAGTATAAACCAGATACGGTGACACACGCCTGTAATCCCAATACTGGAGGCAAGAGGATCAGATCAAGGCTGTCCTTAGCTACTCAGGGAGTGAGGGGCCAGCCTGGGCTAAAGACCCTAAACCATGTTCCCAGCCCAGATCCCTTCCCACAACTAAGACAAAGCCTTAATCACTTGCCAACACCCAAGTCTGGGGAGGTGCACCACAGTGGGCTGAGAGGCAGGGAACACTACAATTGGCTTCTGAATTTTGCTCTCCCTCAGCAGGGGTCAAACAAAGTCCAGAGTTCCCTGACAGCCCCTGACCCGAAGCCTCACAAACACATCCAAATCAATGCAAAGGAGGGCCCTGCTCCTGCTGCAGTGCAGATGCCCCGCTCAAGTCCCTCCCAGCGTGGGCACCCACACCAAAGGTCACGCACAAGATAGAATTTGACACAATGAGACCACACTCCCATGTTAATGCCCCTCAGATCAGTCCTGCAAAAGTGAAATAATAAATTTAGGAAAACAAGCAGAATGACCCGTCTGCTTGGTTGGTTTTTCTAGATACCATCTACATATTTTAGAAGCGTACAACCTTCTAATAGAAATGAATGAACTACTCAACCATAAAGTTGCTATAGAAGATACGCTTGTTCTGATTCGAAAGGGCATCTGCTATCTGCAATATTGATAATACTTTTCAAATTTCATCTGCTTTTGTTTGCATTCTGTGTCGTCTGTTTAAACACTCTGGGAATAATAATGAGTCCCTGCATTATCTCCACTTTTTCAAGGCCGAACATATAACTTTATCACAAAAATAATTAAAATTCTTTGGCACTCTTGTATCTTTTCCATTAAACGTTATCAACCAAGTGACAATAAACTAACATGAGCCCAAGGCTGGCCATGGGCCGCCTTTACAAAGAATGCGTTTGTCCCCGGGCGAGGGACATGAATTTTCAGTTTACAGGGTCAGACGATCCTCAAGTTTTTTACAGTATGAGACCACAAATCTATACCTCCTGTCCCCTCGCAGGGGTTGATGTTGGCCATGAGGTACCCCATAAATTCTCAGGCAAGAATACGCCTTAATAGGCAAAGAAAAAAACCTTGGCAGCTTAATAATTCTGAGTTGCAAATTTAAATATTTTACATATCATTAGACATTAAAAACAAAGATTTATGCTGCTCGTCTCGGCGGAGTGAGGACTCCGTTGACTTCACACATGGCCATGAATCTGCGTGGGCTTCATTAGCTGAGCGTCTCTGCCGAAGAAAGCCCGTTGAGTGCAGGCTGCCTTTAAATCATGGCTTTTATTTTCCCACCATCGGGCGGCACTTGAGGGGAGCTCCTCCTCTGGGCAATATCCCACGCTGGCTCCTTGACCTGTTAATGTTGGGTAATTGTGGGAGTGGCTCTCCAGCTCTGCTACCCGCCTCCAGGAAGAGCATAGCTAGGGATTCAAGCCCTCCATCTGTGTGACCACATCACCAATGATACCAGAAGACCTGATGGTGG
>NW_022196904.1:29096335-29139995 GCF_008632895.1 Mastomys coucha
GGGATTGGCTGGGTACTTCCAAGAGGTCAATTAACGTTCAAGACCTAGGATTACAAAGATGGCTCAGTCCGTAAAGGGCTTGCTGTGCAAGAATGAAACCTGAGTTCTAGTCCTAGAACCCACATAAAAAGCCAGACCTGTGATCTGTTTGTAAACCCTAAAGAGAAACTCAACAGCAGCAGCTAGCCTAGCCTAATAGGCTAGTGCCAGTCCAATGAGAGACACTGTCTCAAACAAAGTTGATACCTTCTAACACCTGAGGGCCTCCACATGCAAGTGTACACATGAACATGTACTCACGCACACACACCAAACACATAACTGGGGTCTAGCTGGCATTCTCAGATGTAGGAGTGAGTGGGGCATGGGAGGAATGGATAGCAAAGAGCCAACTCTAGCCACAGGCCTCTGTTGCTAAATGGCCAGAGTGTCCCCAGTACATGGCTTCTGACGGCTACCATCCCTTCCCGGGTGCTCCCATCATTAGAGTCCCACTTGCCCCAGAATCCTGCTTCCATTCCAATCAGCTCACAGCCCTCTCCCCAGCAAGCCCGGTGTTCCCAGGATAACCCCTTTACCTTCGAGTCCTCATATACCACTTTCCCAGCAGAACCTGACTCCTCAGCCAACCTGGTCCCTTGTGACAGCCTGTCTTCCCCCATGAGCCCTAAAGGAGCCACCATGCCCTATGGCCATTAACATGCTCCGGTGTCTGGCACCCACCTTACAGAGGTCTCCCACTGGCAACCAGGGCAGGCAACTTTGCTATATTTCAGATGCTTTGACCTTTAGGGTCTTGCTGACCCAGAAAAGTAGGCAACTCCTAAAGAGGAAAACACTTTGTTCTAAAGAAACCAACTTTCCAGAGCCCATCCTTCCTCCATCTGCCCGTGGGCACCAGTCCTTCTGTTCTAAGTCTCAGATCCCACTACTCCACAGCTAAGGACAGACAGCTTTGGGCCCTGAGTTCCCTGAGACACTGCAGCCCTGTAGTCCCTCCCCTCCATTTCCTTCCAATGGAAATCTGTGGGCTCCACATCCAATGGTATGCCTGCCCCTGCTCCCACACTAAGTTAAAAACTACATCCCCAAAAGAAGTCTTTTGTTTTATCTTATCATATGCACATAGTGCCTGGGAAGGCCAGAGGAGAACATCAGGTCACCTGGAACTAGAGTCAAGGTAGTTGTGAGCAGCCATGTGGGTGCTGGGAACTCAACTCAGGTCCTTTGCAAGAGCAGCCAAAGCTCATATCCACTGAGCCATCTCTCCAGCCCCACCTTATTCTCTTGAAACAAGCTCTCTCTCTCTCTGAACCTAGAGCTAGACGGTTGGTCATCCAGCTTAGGAGAGCCTCCCATCTCCACTGCCCACAGTTCTAGAGTTGGGTGCCCATATGGCCACACCCACTTTTTTGGCTTGGGGTGCTGTGATCCTAACTTGGGTCCTCAAGCTTTTGCAGCAAATGTACTTACCCACTGAGCTATCTCATCTCTCCGTCTCTCCAGTCCCAGACCCATCTCCTAAGCCACCAGCCTCATGGTTCTTACTTTTTCTGTGACTGTGTTTTGTTTCCAAGGCCTACTGCTGGCAGGCATGGCCACCTCTAGGCTTGCTTGGCAGTTCCAGGATTTTCACATGTATGCCTTTTGTTGTTGATGTTTGTTTTGTTTCCTTTGGATTTGTTTGAGATAGTATGATAATGTAGCCTAAACAAGCCTCAAACTTGCAATCTTCCTGCTTCAGCCTCCCTAGCTCCAAGATCACAGGGTTGTACACCACACCCAGCACAAGTGCATATCCTTTGAGGGAGTTTCATTAGTCTGATGCAGTGGTTCTCCCCTCACCCCCGTGCCTTCTTGTCACCCCAACAACACTCCCAGTCAGTCCTGAGAGCTTAGGAGTCTAGGATCCTGGTCTGTAAACTTGCATCCTGGGTGGCTGACCATGTGTAAGGGGAGGAAACAAACCATGCTGAGGGGAGGTGAGCCCACAGGTCCCTGAGTGCTGATTTCTAGTACTGCCATCTGTTACAGAAAGGAACAGCTCCACAGCAGAACTTAGCAATATTTCCAGGGCCAGCCAGCCCCTTCCTCACCAGAGGAGTCTGAGTCCTGTGTGAGAAGGAGCCACCAGCATTGTGCTCTGACTTACTGTGCCAACAGAGTGGAGAAAGGGCACTGATGGGGAGGAAGGATCATGATGCGGGTTTGATGGATGGCACATGGTTTGGGTGTATGTACCCCCTCAGAATCCCACTGCAGTTCTGTGGGGAGATGGCACCTCTGGAGGGCATCTCAGTTGTCAGAGCTCTGGCCCCAGGAATGGGTTCAGTCTCTTGTGAAAGGGCTGGAGAAGGAGATGGGTTCTTCAGCTATAAGGAGAGTTTGCCTCCTGAGAGTGGAAGCCATGTTGGAAGCACAAAGACAGAAATGGGTGCTCACAGCTGACACCCTGAGCTAGACTCCCGGCCTTCGGGACTTTAAGTTGAGACTGAGACAGATGGGAAGCAGAAGAATATGCAGTGGTTAAATGGCAAGGCCAGTCTATGAAGATGTTGTGGAGGCTCCTCTGGGACAGGCATCAGGCATGTCTGAGCATGGGATATTGATGGAACCAAACTTGGAGGGCAGAGTCAGAGTCACCCCATGTCTTAGTCACTGTTAGATTGCTGTGAAGAGACACCATGATCAAAGTAACTGACATAAGAGAAAGTATTTAACTGAGGGAGCTCCCTTACCTTTCTGAAGGTTAGTCCATAATCATCATGGCAGGGAATATGGCCGCACATAGGCAAGAGAGAAGCTGGAGAAGTAGCTGGGAGGTTTATATATTGATCCTCAGCCAGCAGGCAGAGAGACAAAGAAAGACAGTGTGTGGCAGGGGGAGACAGACAGACATAGAGACACGGGGAGAAAGGGAAGAGGTGGAAAGGAAGGGAAAAGGGAAGGAGGAAGAGAGGGAGGGAAGGAGACTGGGTCTGGCTTGGGGTTTTGAAACTTCAAAGCTCACCCTCAGAAACACACCTACTCCAACAAGGCCATGCCTACTACTCCTTCCAAATCAACTGAAAACTAATATGCAAAAGTATGAGGATTATGGGATACATTCAAACCATGACACCCCAATAATCTTTCAGCTCTGTGCAGCTCAGCAAAAAGTGGATCTCACTCTCTGAAGAAGCTGGGAAGGTGTTCCAGGGGTCTTGGAATAAGGAGGATGCAGTGGTGCCTCACGGGGAGTAGAGCACCTCAGGTTCTCCAGGGACCCAGAAAAACACTGTGTATCTCATCCTCTCAGTCCTGGCCTCAGAAGATCAGAAGAGTTCTCAGTGACAAACACAGCTAGCCCAAGAAAGCAGTCAAGAGACACCAGCACTTACAGCAGTCCTAGGGAATGGGGGACTAGCCCAGGCACTCCTACCTAGCCCAGGCCACAGCCCCACTCCAGCCCTGAGCACAGACTTCCTGCTTAAAGGCTCTAGTTCTCAATTCAGTAGACACAGTGCTGCTGAGGCTCCAACAGCTGAGGAAAATCTGACCAAAAAGGACCTGCTGGGGCCAGGATAGTACAAAAACAAGGGGCGTGCTTATGATGGTGTCATGATGACCCAAGGAGGCCAGAGAGGACATATGGTGCCACTTAGAGACACTGGCAAGGAGAATATTTGCCAATGAATGGGAAGAAAGGAGAAAGAGGAAGAGGAAAGGGGAAGGAAGGAAGGAAGCAAGGAAGGAAGGGAGGAAGGAAGGAAGGAAAGAAGGAAGGAAGGAGAATTCTTTTAAGTTAAAAACCTGAGACAAAATGTTATTTTAAAATGAAGTTGGTGGTAGTGGTGGTGGTGGTGAATGTGGCTCCAGCTCAATGCATATCAGATCTGAATAGAGGCCTCCATAGAATCTAGCAAGGTTGCCAGGATCAGCCAGCTTCCTCATAGGGGAGGAGGAGGGGCAGAGAGCCTGATTCCTATGTGGGAAGGAGCCACCCGCATTGTGCTGTGATTTAGTGTGCCCACGGAGTGAGTGGGGAAAGGGCACTCGCTGGTGGGGAGGAAGGACCGTGATGCGCGTTTGACAGATGGCACTGTGGTCTGGATGTAAGTTTCCCCTCAGAATCGGTCCACAGAGACTTAATCTCACTGTGAGTTAAGGAAATACTTCAGAAGGCAGAACAGAAAACAATAACAACAATAGAAGAGATCAATAAGACAGAAGCAGAGGGTTGGCAGGATGGTCAGAGGGTGAAATAATGGACCAATAAGGATTCCAGAAATATGTGGCTGAGGAAAATCTCCAGAACATACTTTAAGGAAACAACTGGAGAAGACACCCTAGGACTGAAGACATTAGTGTCTGAACAGAAAGAGCTATCCTGTAGGACTGAGAAGAGGGATGAGAGGAGGGATAAGAGGGAGAGTAGGAAGGGAAATAGGAGGGGGGATCTCAATGCTTTCAGAGAAGAAACCAGCCTGCATCTGTTTACTTTTTTAATGCCTCTCCCAGTGGAGAAGTTTCTCAAATGCCACCCTGGGACCTAGGAGACCTTAGAAAATACTTTCATCACTGGGAGGGGAAATGACGTCCCCCTAGAACTCTAATTCTACCAAGTCATTGGTGAAGTGGAAGACTGGACACTTGAGGCATAGAAAATGTCAAAAATTCTTTTCCAGGATTCGACTCTCCAGCTGCCTGAGGGTGAGCACCAAGAAAATGACGGTGGCACCAAGGTAGGGGAGGACCCAGCTTATAGAACACGTGAGGATGAGAGAATAACATAAGCCAGCTCACAAGCTGATGTTGAGGGAGTCACCAGAAGTATGTGGCGTTCCTAGTCCTGGGACCAGCCAACAGACCCAAACACTTTAAAAGGAGGGTTCTCAGGGACCAAAACCTGGAAAGAAAGGGAAGACAGCCCGTGTTGACTGTTGGGTTAAGAGATTACTGTTCTGGTGAGAAATTTGACATAAATTAGTAATGGTACATTTAAAGAATAAAACACAAAAACCATATCAGGAGAAAAAAAAAGTAATTAAAACAGTTCAAGGAGTGGAAAGAGGCTGCCAGGGGAGCTGGCATCAGAGTGTCAAACAAGAGGGCACATAGCCCTTCCGGGACCTGCTGTAAACTGTCTGCTGGTTACAACCATGGACTCTCATGTTGGCTATGGATGCTGAGTTCAGAGGGGAAAGCATGCCATCTTAAATTCTGTCGTGCCAAGTGCCCTGTCCCCATTGGCCAGGGAGGTGAGAGTTTCCAACCTGTCTTTGGCCTGGATGTTCCCTGACCACAGTGAAAATTCAGGCTGACTCCAGCAGCCTCCAATAGGCCACTAAGGTGTGGGTGCCTTTCCCTTACAGGGAAGGGGCTCCTGAATCAGCCATATTCTTGCAAACTCAAGGATACCACCATGACCTTAGGAAGTGTCCTTCCTCCTCATACCCCAGTTCCAAGAGCCCAGCCAGGAGCCTTGACTGGGCTCTGGAACTCTCTAGCTATCTACCAGTGTCACAGCTCAGCTATCCCAACCTCAGGTAGTATCCTACCCCCGACTCCCTTTCCTTCCTTCCTTCACTGAGGGCTGGGGGTCTCCAGCATCCACTTCCTCAGCTGTTTCTCTTCCTCTGACCAGCTTCACTGCCTTTGAGGTCATCAGAGGGAGTTTTGTTAGTCACACACTTACTCTCACCTGCATGGACAGTGAAGAATTGTGGCCAATCAGGGACTTGGAGGTGCCAGGAAGGTTACACATAGCTCCTAGCTTGCCCAAGGCTTCTTACTTGGATGCAAGGGGAAGCCCCTGGGTCCCTGTTGGGTACCTGCATACCACAGGCTTGTGGACATTTCCCATAAGCAATGTGGTACACCCTCTTCCCATTCAAGTATGCCAGAACACTATAAGGCAAAGAGTGGGCTGTAGAAGAAGTCCAGACCTGAGCCAAAATAGTTATCCTCTGACAAAGAGAGGAGAGTAGCGATGGGGACCCAGGCTTCTGGGACACAATGAGCGCCAAGCCCTAGGGTTCTCCTGAGCGTATGTGAGTAAAGGTGCTCAGTTATGTGTAGTGTAAAGACCACTGTGTGAGAGTGGGGGCAGGAGTGACCTAGCATAGACATCCTTATCCTAGCCTATGATGGCCCATGGGCACCAATGGTGTACTACTGACCTTATGGTTGAAAGGCCTGGCCCAGAGCCAGGGCTGGTGCACCATACAACTCAAGGTATGGGTATACAGAGGGGGTGTGTTCCACATGTCCATCTGTATGAGGGCTGTGTTCAGTGTGCATCCTGTACAGCCATATACTGCTGTATATGTGCCGTATACCATAACTGCACTCAGCGGCACCGAGACCGCCCTCTGCATGCCTGGTGTGGACCCCTGGGCAGCCCTTCTCAACAAACCTACAATCACAGTGCCAAGAGTAGACCTCCAATCTTTCCTAAAGATGATGGGGCTGCTTAACTTCCCTCCACAGAGAGCCTTGTGGGTGATGCCAGCATTCCTTTGTTCTGTGGGGTCCATGTCTGGGTGGGCTGGGGGAGGGTGCTCCAAGAAAGAACTTTAGGTCAAGCAATAGGAGCAGAGATGGGGAAGGTAACATAAACGCCTCATCCTGCCCTGAGGTGCAGAATTGCTTGCCCAGGGCCTCAGTTTCCCTATCTAGACTTGAAGGCAGCCCTGTCCTCTACACTTCAACTGACAAAGCCCTTGGTTCCACAGAGCTAAGCTGAGGCTGGAGATGCCCAGAAGTGGGGATGCCAGGATCACATGACCCTGAGCTGGTGGGTCAGGCTCTCCATGCCCTGTGTCTATCATATGGACATCTCGGGTACCTCTTCCAGAACCTTCTCATTACGGACAACACTCTCTGCCCTATGTGTCACCTTTAAATAAGTGCTGTAGGGATATCGGCTCATGGATGTGCTTATCTAACCCCCACATATATACATGAACCCTCCCTCTCTGTGTTCCTGGGTTAGAGAAGGGCTCATGGGGGCTAAACAGGATGCAGGGTCTTCTGGAATCCCAGAAGCAAAGTCCTTCGGGATCACAAACGATGGGACCATGTGTCCCTTACTTTCAAAGCCCCCATGTCCCATGAGGTCAATACAGACTGGCAATTCTGTCTTCCTGTGACACCCTCTGCAGCCAGCCCCCTGCTGTAGGGCTGAGTAGGGTACAGAGAAGCAACCAAGCAGGGCTGTGCTCAGGAGCCTGCAGCCCCTGCTCCTCGCAGCTCCCCAGATCACAAAGGGCCCGCTTCCCATTTGCTTCCTATTCAACCATGTCTCTCCATTGTCAATAAAAAGCCATTTTTAAGGTCAACTATCTCCCTCCATCAACTGCCAACCCCACACGGCTTCAACAGCATCAGCCGCGCACCACATCATGAAATAAAAATTAAATTGTAGTTGGGCTTTTAAATCAACTCAATTAAAATAAAGAGATTCTTGGCTTGATATAGGGAAATATTTGTATTTCCAATTCTATTTGTTAATACATTGACATATGTGGTATTTTTTAAATGTAGCACTAAGTGCACTTTCTGTCAATGCCATAGATTTTTTAATAGACTGAGAAAATGCATTTCATTTCTTCTTATTTTCCTTCAATACATCATTTGGTTCTGCTTTTTTGCCTGCATGAAATTCATTTTCTAATGGAAATATTTGTTTTGTAAATCAAATATGTATTATGCACAAAATGCAAAGCACAAATTAAATTATGTTAATGAAATGAAAGAGATATGAAATGCATATTTCATGGACAAAACATAACCTCAGCAAACAACCATTTCTTGATAAAATCTTTAAACACAATCTCATTCTGTGACAGACATACTGTTAAAGTAGATAGCACCTCATTTAAATGGCTTCCTTTAATATTAGTGCTCAGTATATAATTGTAAATAACTTTTGGGATGAAAAACCAATAATGAAATACTGTCTTTAATAGTTTGCTATTGATGTCAGCATAAAATTTGTCGTTGTTGAATATTGGAAATTGGGAGTGCACAGAAATATTCTCAAAAGCTGTAAATGATTGCATATTTAAATAGAGCTGACTAAGGCAAAGATGTTATAGATATTAGTAATAGGCAGAAAATTATGCTGACCTAACATTATTTGACAAAACCCACTGTTTTAAATTATATATTGGTTACACTTAATGAATAATAGATTTGGGAGGTGTTGCTTCCCCGATCATAATGCTGATGATTCGATATGTCGGGGATTTCGTAGTCATCTTTTTGACAATAAACACAGCCCGGGCTCATAGAGGTCACTGAAGAGGCCACTGGGTCACTGCTCAGTACTATCCCTTTGGAGAAGCTCTCAAGTCCAAAAATCGGAAGCACCTGAGGGGCACAGAACCATCCTAAGTTTACCCCCAAGCTAAGGCAGATCCTTCCACAAGGATCCAGCAAGGTCTTTGATAAGATCCAGGTGAGATGTCCCAGCACTCTTGGATGGGACCTGTTGGAAGCTCCAGCTGAGATCTCAATTTACCCAAAATAGCCAAACCTTGGGATGAAGGAGGCCTGGCCCAAAAGTCACCAAGGGGCAACTGCCACCCCCATATTACATGAACTACACAAAGGATGCAGAAATGTGAGATGTCACAAGCCAGATATCAACATGACCAGGAAGACATACAGAGTCTAGACATACAGTGACCAGAGCTCTGCAGGGCCTCAGGTTATTCATACCGATGACCCTAGTCTTTGGGTCCTCAGGTTTTGCTTGGGACTGGATCTGTGTATTGGGTCTGCTCACAGAGCGTTGGTCTACATGTAGTGAAGGCGGGGGACACACTGTGTGCAAGGTATGAGTGTACACGTATGCATATGTGTGTATGTTATGTGTCCTCTCATGTCTACTGGACACATAATCCCAAAAGTGGAACCCAGAAGGTCACTATGCATGCATGGGGGATGACAGTGAGGGCTAGTTTGAGGAAGGGGGCACACATGACAGCAGGGGAAGCAAGAAGGAATATGAGGAAGATGGAGTACAGCCCCTAAGCCTCTAGAAAGCTAGCACTCATATTCAGCTTGTAGTACAAGGAGACAGAAAGAAAGAAAGAAAGAAAGAAAGAAAGAAAGAAAGAAAGAAAGAAAGAAAGAAAGAAAGAAAGGAAGGAAGGAAGGAAGGAAGGAAAGAAAGGAAGGAAGGAAGGAAGGAAGGAAAGAAGAAAGGAAGAGAGGGAGGGAGGAAGGAAGGAAGGAAGGAAGGAAGGAAGGAAAGAAGAAAGGAAGAGAGGGAGGAAGGAAGGAAGAAAGAAAGAAAAGAGGAAGGAAGGAAGGAAGGAAGGAAGGGAGGGAGGGAAAAAGGGAAGGAGGGAGGGGGGAGGGAGGGGGGACAGAGGAAGGAAGAAAGGAAGGAAAGAAGGAAGGAAGGAAGGAAGGAAGGAAGGAAGGAAGGAAGGAAGGAAGGAAGGCATCAAGAACACAGCAGTACACATATAACAATTTCTGTCCTCTTGGAGCTTGGAAAAAGCCATTCAGCTCCAGGCTGGGGAGATGGCCAGTCAGTAAAGCATTTGCCTCAAAACCATAAGGATACAAGTTTGATCCCTATCACCCACATTTTAAAAATCCAGATACAATGTATGACTGCTGGTGTAACTCTGGCCAAGAACCCATAGCTGTCCCTCAGGCTCCACAATGAACCACCTATCACTATTATTTTGCTAAACGGATATAATCCAACTACCTTCTAAGTTCATATCTCTATACCCACAGATCAGTGCTCCTCTCAGACCTCAGTAGAGAAATTTATATGGGCAACGGCAGTTAATGCACAAAGCCACAACTGGTCAAAGTGTAAGTAGAGTGCCCAGCAACAAATGAGACACCTATATCCTACTCAGCGTTCCTAGGCTCAGGAACCCTGGCAGAGAGAGGGCAGAAAGATTGTAAGGGCAAGAAGTCAGGGATGGCTGGAGTGAAGCAGACAAGACACTCATGAACTCATAGCAGCTGTGGCCGCCTACACAGGACCAAGTCAGTCAACATGCCAGCGTGGAATCCCCAAACCCCAGCTGAAGAACTGTTGACCAAAAATGGCTTCCGGGAGAGGAAAATTTTCTTTAAAGTTTTCTTTAAAGGTCCCCTGATAGATGGACCATACCCTATCAGATCATCCCCACACGCATGAGTATATAGGCAGTATAAACTGGACTAATTGGGGCCGGGCAGTGGTGACGCACGCCTTTAATCCCAGCACTTTGGGAGGCAGAAGCAGGTGGATTTCTGAGTTCGAGGCCAGCCTGGTCTACAGAGTGAGTTCCAGGACAGTCAAGGCTACACACAGAAACCCTGTCTCAAAAAATAAAAAAAAATTTAAAAACTGGACTAATTGGGTTATTTTAAAAAATAGTTGAGAAGGAGTGAAGAGGTGGTGGTTAGAGCTGGAAGAGTTTAAGGAGAGACAATGAGGGGGGCTGTATATGATCAAAATATATTATATGAAATTGTCAAAGAGTTAACAAAAAAATTACATTAAAATTCAAAAGCCAGGTTCAGTGAGACATACCTGTAACCACAGTACCAAGGTGGCAGAGATAGGAGAACCAGTGTAGGTAGTTCCAGGCTCAGTGAGAGACCCTGCCTCAAAACCTATTCTGGATAGTGACTAACTAGAGAAGACACATGACACAGTCCTTTGGACACATACACACACACCATTCAGCATGTCACTGAAATGGTCACTAATGTTGCTGTAGTGACAAGGTATGTGTACTGTATGCCCCAGTTTTAGTGAAGTACCACACACTGGGGGCTCAACAGGCATTCACTACCTCACAGGTTTTGAAGCCAATGGTCTAAGTTCAGTATGTCAGCAGGCCTGGCTCCTCCTGATGGCCGAATGCCCGAGTCCTGGCTTCTAGCTTTTTACTGTCAATCAGTGGTCTCCCTTCCTTGTCTCACAAATGCACCGCCCCATCTGTGCTCTTGTCTGCACGCGGCATTCTCTCTCTCTTTCCCTGCATGTGTCTGCGTCCAAATGTCCCCTTTTTATAGGACACCAGTCATTTCGGATTAGAGACCCACACTATTCCAACATGACCTCATCTTAATTAATTATGTCTGCAACGACCTTATTTCCAAATGAGGTCGCATTCTGAGGCACCGGGCTTTAGGATTTCTACATTTACATTTGGGGGACACAATTCAGCCTGTGACGGTATGGTAGACCCCCCAAAAGAGATCAGATTCTAAAGTTGCATGGGATGGGGGGGAGAAAAGAGGACAGGCCCATGAATGTTCAAAAAAAAAAAAAATACCCTGTGACAGAGCTAGGGTTGTGGCTCAGAGGTATGGTGTGTGCCTAGCACAGTTGGAGACCTTCGGTTTAATTCCTAGTGCTGGGGACAGGAGAAACAACCCCACAAACCTGAGCTCAGGACAAAACAGGAAGCGAGGGGCATTAGAGTGCACTGTAGGAACATGGAGGAGCAGGATATCAGGGACCCGGAACAAAGAGCAGGTGTGAGATGCTACCTTCTTCAGGGATGGGAACCCTCAACCTCCAGGCTACAGGGAGCCATTTGGCTTCTCCCCTGCTTGGTTTCCGTGCTACTTTATCTGCTGAAATGTAGGGACCAATCTCTAGCCAGGTGGCAGCCACAGGGGAGTATCTCTTTCCTAAGTCTATGGGCACAGTTCTGGAAAGATTGCTGGATAGGTGCCCAAGCTGCAGGATCCGATGGCCTCGGCTCTGCTGAGATCCCATAGTATCCTGTGAAGAAGATCTCCTGAGACTCTGGAAGTTCCCACTTCATGTCTGTTACTTTTAGACCCCTAAGACACAGTCTTCAGGCACTTGTCATCCCTGGACCACACTCTGTCCTTAGGGAATACAGCTGCCCAGGGGCCCTCCAAGGCTGCTTACCTCGCAGCGGGCAAACATTTTTATCCATTCCTTGAAATTAAACTTTCCCATTTTTCATTATCAAATTCCAAGCTGGTGTCATCTCCCCCACGCCGGCATGCCGCGCTCGTTTACAGCGCCCGAGATTAATATTAGGTGTTTGTAAAAGGCGAATATTAGCTTCTCCCTTATATCTGTCAGAATTAATAACTTCCCCATCACAGATAACTCCAGGTCAATATTAGATTCGCAGATGAGGCTGGAAATAAAATGTATGGAAATATAACGTCTCATTTGTACGTATTCAAAAGAGGCCCTTCCATTATTGAAATCCAGCGGCAACTGTTCAAAGGTCAGAGGACTTTGTGGCCTGGAAATACCCACCATCTGGCCTGGGCAGTTGAAAGTGAGGACAAATTGGTGTCCCTCCACAGGGAGGTGGCGCTGGCGCGGGTGGGCAACTCTGCCAGGAATTCTTATAGGGCAAAGACGGATGGAGAGCTTACCCACTGCCGTCCCAAGCTCATGCTGGGACTTGAGCCAGGGTCTGGTGTGGGCATCTCTCCAATGGCTGCTGTCCACATGCCCTTCTCACCTCCATGCCAAATGGGGAGCATAAGATGCCTCCCTCTCTTTAGCAGCTTGCAGACAAGGGGTTAACAGGTTAATGCTGCGAGAGTCCCACCTTCTCCCAGAAGATCTGGAACCCCCAGCCTTACCCTACAGTTAGGGGGAGGCAGTAAAGCAGCCTCTGAGATGGGCAGGCCCACCACCCTGCTTGGCAATTGCTCATAAATCATAATTGACAAGTATAATTTTCCCCCCGAGCCTCAAGGGTGCTTTATTTAGTTGTTTCTATTTTATCTGGTGTGGAGCTGATGGGGCCCTCCTCCACCACCGTGGCTTCTTCTCATCACAATAAAACTTCCCACCAGGCCAGGGCAAGATATGAAGCCATCTTGTCTGCTTGACCCATAGAAATGGTGCCTCAGAACTCCACTCCTGGAGGAACTGCCAGCATTCAAGGGGACAACATGATCCCCCCATATGAAGCCACAGTAGAAAGAGGCCTCAAGCTTTACCCAACCTCCCCTGGGCAGAGGAGTCCCAAGGGGGTGGGGGTGAGTAGGGGGCTTCCTTCATCACACAGACTCAGGATAGACAGAGGTGTTATTTCCCCCCAGCCCCCACCCCTGCCCTATCAAGGCTGGCTCTCCATGACTCCCCAGGCTGGATCACGGGAGCATTGTTCCACTCCCACAGCATGTCACTAGGAGCAAAGGCCCAGGGCTGTTTGCCTTGTCTCCTACCAGCTTCCTCTATCAAAACCACACTTTCCAAGGAAGCCAGCTCACTAACTCATGGCAGGCCAATGAAGAATGGGGCATTCCTGTGAGTAGGCAGCAGGAGGGAGTAGACCCAGAGTAGGCCCTAGACCCCTCAATCTCAAGCTGCCCCTGAGTTCCAGACAGCAAAAGGTCAGCCCTCCCCTTGAAGGGCAGCGATGAAAAGCCCCTAGGAAATCCCTCTTGCAGACCCTCAGACCCGCCTCCCTACCCTCTACCCCTACCTCCCTCCCACCCCCATATCTGGAAGGCTCTCTCTCTCTCTCTCTCTCTCTCTCTCTCTCTCTCTCTCTCTCTCTCTCTCTCTCTCTCTCTCTCTCTGTGCTAAGAAACCTTCTCTGTTCCTATTAATGACTTAAGCTCTTCCCTGTCAACAGCTCCCTCCAGCTGGGCGAGGATTGAGCTCCAGAGCTGGGACCTTGCCTTTGTGAGAGGGGCCCCAGCTCTGGGGAGGATGAAGGCAAAAGGCCCTCTCTTTCTTTCCTCTTAAGCCCCTCAAACTGGCGGTGACCCACAGTTAAATCCCTTTTAACAAGGCTCACTTCCTTGTGAACCAGTTAAAATGCTCCAAAAATAAACAAGGCTGAGGGCAGGACTTTCCTACAGCCACTCTGGAAGCCAGGCTGGGGGAGGATCAGGCAGGCCCTCATCAAATGGGGAGTCCTATGCTCTCCCCCCAAACCCCCCATCAGGTGCCAGCCTTTCCACTACCTCTGTACACCACAGCCATAGCAGCCTATGCCTACTTCAAACACAACACTGTATTCCTGCCTTCTGACTTGGGATGCTAGCCTATCATCCTCTTTAAAACCCCACGGAGCACTAAACTAAGCAGTTACTCCAGGGTCAAGCCTGAGGCTACTTAAGCTTGCTTTTTTCAACCACCACTCATCATCCTTTTTGGAATCTGGGTAGGGTCCTCAAGCTAGGGAACCAGTTAACCATGGGCCTCCATCCTCTCATGGAAGACCAGGGTTATAAGCATGGGCCAAAGGCAGATTGTCCTGCTGTCATTGTCATGACTGTGCAGCTTGACTGTGCTCCCTAGAACTTAACCTTTGGGATACTAGTGGGAGCCAAGACGAGGGTGGTAAAGAAAGAAAGAAGGAGAGAGAGAAGGGGGAAGGGAGGGAGGGAAGGAGGGAGGGAGGAAGGGAGGGAGGGAGGGAGGGAGGAAGGGAAGGAGGGAGGGAGGGAGGAAGGAAGGAAGGAAGGAAGGAGGAAGGAAGGAAGGAAGGAAGGAAGGAAGGAAGGAAGGAAAGGAAAGGAAGAAAAGAAACAAACAAACTCAGGGAGTCTGGGCCCTCACCATCTCCTCAGAGATGACACACTCCTAATCCCTCTCTGTGCCCACAATCTGCAGCCATAGCTACAGAACCAGGAATCCTAACCCTATGCAGACAGGCAAGTTCAGGGTCACTTCAAGAATAAAACTGGAAGCAAGGAGGGTGTGGCAGCCCAGTATGTACATAGGGACCATAGTCACAGGCCTATCGCAGGCCAGACTTCCTTAGAAACCAAGAGCTACCAGCCATTTCTGCCAGCTCCCTGAGTTCACTGCCCTCCGTGGAGCCAAAAGGGCCCAAGAAATGGAACCGCAGGTCTCTTACAGGTCCCAGAGCCAGCAAACATGTGGTGTTGGGATACCTGGGGAACTGGGGTGGTGGGGACAAGGGCTGCACATCTGCTCTGCTTCCCACATATCACCTAGAAGACAGCTCTATCAAGAAGCCCCAGTAGTCACAAGCACTGTGTCCCATGCCAAGGTTGACACAACGCCATCCATCATTCATCCGTCCTGTGCTAGTTGATTTCCTTATTGCTGAGGGGGAAAAAAAATCCCCGAAAGTGCCAAAGAAAGAAAGATTGATTTGGGCTCACAGCTGTAGAGGTATCACACCATGGTCAGCTGGTGGCATTGCATTTCAGCCCATGGCAAAACAGGAACATGATGGAGGAAACTGCTCACTCTGTAGCAGTTGGTGAGGTGCATAAGAGGTTTCAAAAGAGAGGAGGAAAAGAGGGAGCAAGAGAAGAGAGGAAAAGAAAGAGGGAGGGAAAGAGGCAGAGAGAACATGATATGACCTTGAATGACACCTTAAGGGAACACTTCTTCCAACTAGGCCCCACCTCCTAGCTTCATCCCTCCCCCCCACACACACACACACCAACAGTGCCACAAAATTATTAATCCATCAATGGTTTAATCCACTGATTAGGTCAGAGTTTCAGGATCAAATCACATCCCAAAGGCTCATGAGCTGGCAGCCAAGCTGTGACACATGAGCCTTTAGGGGACATTTGAGATTCAAACCATGACAGCCCCAAATGCTGACTTGGTACCTGTGTAGTGAATCCAGCAGCCACCATGGCAGGGAGGGGATGCTAACACAATAAAACAAACTTGTCTCACATATTGAGGTAGAAAAGAAGATGGTGGTTACTTAGGCAGTCATGGGTCCTGCAACGCAAAGAGATGAAGTTTCAACCGTGCCCTGTAGTGAAGGGAATTAGTGATGCCATGGATTCAGAGAGAAGCCTCAAGCCAAAGGCAAGGTGAGCATACTCCCATGCAAGGGGCTATGTGCAAAGAGAAAGATTGGACAAGACGAAGGAGGGGTAATTTTCAATACTCCTACTGAGCCATGCCTCCCTCTCATCCAGTAAACAAAGGGGACCTCACCTAGGCCTGTCCCTGTACCCATAAAGAAACAAAGGGAGCCTGGGATGGGGACAAAAGACCTGTGGCTAGAGACTTCTGACCTGCACACACCAAGCTGGGGTCCCCATGGCTCCAGGTACAGACTCTAGTGACCATAGTGGATCAATTAGTGAAACCTGCAGTAACAGCACATTCAGACCAGTGGCTTCATATAATTGACATCAAATTATTATTTTTCCTCCTGGTTCAAGGTCAGAAGCAAAGGTGAATATATGTTTTTATTATAAATATATAAATATATAGTGGTGAATGGATGGATGGATGGATGGATGGTGATGGATGGATGGATGGATGGGATGTATGAGATGGATGGTTGGGATGGATGGAATGGATGAGATGGATGGATGGATGAATAGGATGGATAGGATGGATGGGATGGATAGGTGGATGGATGGATGGATGGATGGATGGATGGGATGGATGGATGGGATGGGTAGATGAGTGGATGGATGGACGGATGGATGGATGGATGGATGGAATAAATGGCTATATGAATAGATGGAGAGTTGAGTGGATAGAAAAAGGTGATACAGTGGTAGATTGGGTGGGTAGATAAGTGGACAGACACATGGATGGGTGGCCAGGTAAACAGGTAACGTGAGTTGGTGATCTCAGTCCCAATCCTCTTCCAAGCCTGGTTTGTTTCCACCCACTACTCTGTGACTCACAGAATAAAGCCAGTGGCTTCACTGACATTCCAGACCTTGCTCATCAGGCCCCACCTGTTTGATTTTCCTCTATCATACAGATCAGACTCTCTCAGCTGGCCTGGCTAGGTCATCCTCACCACCTCGAATCCATTTTCACAATTCCCACATCCTAGAAGGTTCTCTGGGCCAGTCCTCTCCACACCCCCGCATCCTGTTCCATGGTGGGGGTCTTATCTCCTGCCCATGGTAAGATGAATAGCTGAAGCCACCACTCCATGCTTGCCTAAATTACCAGGAAGTAACTTAGGAAACCTCAGAGGCCAGGTTTAAAATTCAAAGTACAGGAGCCAAGTTATTGGCAGGTTGTTGGGCTCCTGGTGGTGACATAAAGTTCTCACCACCCTCACCCAGAGCTCCAGGCCCCACAAGCTAGGTGGTCTAGATCAAGTGCGGATCTAATCCCTCCTCCTCTCAGTTCCTAATCTCATGTACATGACTCAAAGCTTCTGCAGGATGAGGAAAGGGCAGAGAGGTCAGGGGGCACACTCCTCCCAGGGTCTGACTGAGGACTGTGTAGTGCCTTAGGCTTCCAACCCCCAAGTTGCTAAGCTGAAGGGAACAGTTTTATTCTGTGAACAGCCTTGAGCTGCTCATCAAGAGCCTTGGAGCATCAGTAGTCCATCTAAGCCAGTGCTGCCTGTGGTTTGTCCTGCATGATGAATGGAACACAGGCTGACAGAGGGCCAAGTGGTACCTCTAACTACCGATCTTGCCGATGTTGGACGGTTTTATGTCAACTTGACGCAAGCTAAAGCCACTTGAGGGGAGGAACCCTCAACTGAGAAAATGCCACCATAAGATCTGGCTGTAGGGCATTTTCTTAATTAGTGATTGATGAGGGAGGGCCCAGCCCATGGTATATAGGGCCACTCCCAGGTAGGTGGTCCTGGAATCTATAAGAAGGCAGGTTGAGCAAGCCATGAGGAGCAAGCCAGTAAGCAGCACCCCTCCATGGCCTCTGTGTCTTCTCCTGCCTCCAGGTCCCTGCCCTGTTTGATTTCCTGTCTTGGTTTCTTAGATGATGAACAGTGATATGGAGGTGTGAGCCAAATAAACCCTTTCCTCCCAAGTTGCTTTTTGGTCATGGTGCTTCATCGCAGCAATAGAAACCCTGAATAAGATATTACCCATGGTCATCGCTGGCAAGGAGTTGCCTGTGTCCTCTAAGGACAAGCTCCAGGCCTCTAGTATCTCAAATCTTCATAGCAGCCACATGGCCACACCTGGACTCCAGGTGTTCTGTGGCAGACGGTACAGTGTGCAGCTGCAGAACTGAGACATAGCCATACCACTTTGCTTTGTCCCTCTGCCCAAGCCAGCTGGCCTTCCTGGGGAAGACTCATTTCCATATCACACAGACTGTGATCTCTGTGACCTTTCGGGCACATTTACTCCTGGCACGATGACCAAATGACAGGTTCCCCCCTCTGAGACGCCCCAGTCAATGCCCAATATCCACAAAGCTCCTGATCCAACAGAGCCACTTACCTCCTCCCTCAATCTGGGAACCACCTTCACCATCTGCTTCCTGTACCTACATTCCCCAGCCCCTCCTGATTGCGGCCCTGGAAGACAGATATCCGATCTTAGGGTCCTGACATCCACGGACAGAGTGGGTTCCGCGCAGGCTTGCTGGGTACAGGAGCCCCCATCAGCTCTGCAGTTGTACACCTGTACTTGAAAGTGTGAGCAGAGGAGCCACTGTTTCCCCTGAAAAAGCTTGAAGCCATAGCCCAGGGTACCCAGGTCATAGCCTCTGCATTCCCCACCCCCTACCAGGGCCCTGCACAGCCTGCCGTCCTGCCTCCTGGGGAGCATTTGGGCACAGTGGGCTTGGCGGGCCCTCGGCTTCCCAGGCGGATGTGATGGCAAATAGCAGGCACTTGGCATCGGGTCGGGATTTCTGAGCATAACAGAAATGTCAGGCGGGTTTTAATGAAAGGCTGTGTGCTTCTGGGGATTGACAGGCCAACACACAATCCGGATTTTCAGATGGCTTGTTCTCAGGGCTCTTGGCACAGACTCCTGAGCTGAGGGGAGCCCCTCAAATGTTCCAGGGGGCAGGGCCATCTCCCCCACTTGCAGAAGTAGCTACCATCAATTGACAGGCTCCCCTTCCTGTCTATGGCCACAGTGCTGAGCCCTAATTTAGAAACCAAATTCTTTCTCATCCTCACCCGCAGCAATTGGATGCTTGCCTTTTGCCTACACTTCATGAGCAACGTGTAGCAGAGGGAGGCGGCATCCCTCCATTGACGTCAGGAGGGCTGCTGGGAGCACAGTAGCCACCCTAGGCAGGTGCCACAGGGCCAGGTGCCCTGTGGGGAGGGTGTGGCTACTGCCGTGACAATTGTCCCTAAAAGAAAATCTTGTTGCCTAGCTCCAAGGGTCACAAAACCCTAACAGAAGGGGATGGGGAGGGGAAAGCCTGGAGAAGGGCCAGTTACCCTCAGTAGAGGGAAGTGGATGAACATACATGTGGCTGGTTTGCATGACCCAAAATACCTTGCCCTCTAGTGAGGGCTGCTTAGGGGCTGGTCCAGTAGCTGCAAGTGCCAGAGATGGTGCTGGCTGAGCCAGGCAGGTAAGACTAGAATGAGTACTATACAGGCAGGCTGGAGGGACCAGGGTCATCCATCTCTTTACCACTACCCCTTGTATATCCCCTCTCTCCTGATGAGACTATCCTATCCCTGTTTCTAGGAGCTCAGCATCCAACTGGAGGGAGATGCCTCCAGAAGCAAACCAGTCACTTTTTGTCATTGTGATAGATTTCCTTAACAAACCAGTTTCAAGAAACTGGGGGTGGGGTCCTGATTTCAGGGGTTTCTGTATGTGGGTGCTTGGTTGTGTTCCTGTTGCTGTAGGCCTGGGTGTAGAGAGGCCTGATGGAGGAGAGATGCCATTCAGTGGAAGGAAAGACAGAAAGGGAACATGGACAAGATACACCCTTCACAGACACCTGGACCATGTGACCTACTTCCTCCAACCAGGCCCCACATCCTAACAGTCCACTGAGCACCTAATTCAACACAGGGTCAGTCCATGATGTCGTTGGTGCCCTCATGATGGAATCACTTCTAGGAAGCACCATGAGCGACTAAGCCTTTGGTGGAGACACCTCCTATTCAAATGGCAATAACCACTAAGGGGAATGAACCTGGACGTGTGGATGATATGAGAATGAGAACTTCTCCAGACTCCACTGGGCTTTGAAGAAGCCTGGCGCTCCCACATGGGGGCTGCTATTCAGAGGGATGCCAGCCTCCATCCTGACTTTTATCTCAGGCTCCTTGTTCAGACCTCCAGGACCAGTGGACCCTGTCTCCTTGGCTAAACTAGGGGTATGTATGGGCAGCCCCGTAGAGAGACCCAATGCCTCAAAGCAGGCTGGGCATGCCTCCCGGTTAACCATCATTTCCCTGAAAGCAACCAGCTCTGAGGCACCTCACTCCAGACCTCTTCCTCTGGTGGACTGAATCTGAGAACCCATACCTGGGAGCCCTGAGTTTCTGGGCTGAGAGGAAAGCCAGTTTTCCTAGGAGCAATCTGAGAAGGCTGCCTGAAGGGAACTGGTGGGTTAGGTTAATATGAGAGCCATAGGCAAGTAGGCAGGTCCAGTGCAGGCTCTCTGTGCTGTACAGAACAGGTCCTACAGAGACCCTGGCTACTAAGCAGGTGAGCACAAGCAAACCCTTCTTCCAGCCAGGAGAGGTCTCTGATACAGTGAGGACAGACAGCAGAAACATGCAACCCTGAGGGCTGCGAGAAGAGTCTAAGCTGACAATGGGGAATGGGAGCCAAGAGTTGGGTCCAGGTAGGATGGGAAAACATTCTGCAGAGGACATGTCCATAGTCAAAAGAGATGGCTGGGTGAGTAGGGTCTGAGCCCCTGTCACACCGACACGCTCAGCTTCACACCCACCCTCACTGGATCTTGTCTGGAAGACTCCCCCACTCCAGACTCCTCCCTGTCCCTGATCCCTCTCTGTCCACTTGGCCACTCGGCCATTTTCAGCTCCTCGAAGGCACTGGACTTCCTCCCAGGCTGCTCTGGCTGCCAACACTGCTCTGGGTTCCTATGGCTGGCAAGTCGCTGAGCCTGGCTCCTCTGCTCAGATGTCACTCTAGCAGAAAGCCCCACCCCTCCCATTCCAGCTTCCTCTGTTCTCTAGCATCCATTCCTAGAACACCACCTGTGGGGGTCCCCTGACACTCAGCTCCATTCTAAGAAGCTTTTGCTTTTTTGTTTGATTATGTGTTTACTCTCCTCTGCGTGTCCCCTCCACACACCCCGGCCCCTGCTTGACCACAATGGCTTGGAAAATACAGAGTGTTGTGATTTCTAAAGACAGGGCTAGCCTGGCATGATGGAGGCATTTCAGCAGTGCAGGCAGAAGGACAGAACTGAATGAACAGCTCCAGCCTGATTCACACTGGCCTCCGCCTATGAGGCTGCTCTCTCCACCACATGTGGAAGACACCCAAGAGCTGGCCCAGGTGTGTCCCCAAGATACACCCAAGGTAGCAGCTGGCAGACCCAGGAAGACAGGACGGAAGGATGGTGAGCTGGTTATCTTCCCTGTCACCTCTGTTCCTTTGGCCCCAAGGCTTCTGGTCTCTATAGCTCAACCCTCCTGGAGGACAATGTCCAGGGAACTGTGGCAGGGAACCTCCTGGATGTCACATTCTTTACAGGCATAAGTTCCACACCGAACCCCAAAGAGGAACAGAGATCGATGCCCTGGCCTATTGATGAAAACCTCACTGTAATGCAGATATTTCTCACATTTTTATTATGTTCGTGTATGGTGATTCATAGCAGTTTTGTCAATAAAAAAAAAAAAGTCTGACACTAAAACTGTCATCGAAAAGTATTTATTCCTACCATAACAGCAAATTATACATTTTGGTTTATGGTGGTGGGTAGAGTAGCGGGCTGAGAAGGTCCCCCTCCAAGCACCTGCATCATCTGGCACCCCTCCTGAACCCTGCCCAGACCAGACAGACTTCATGGATCCACACCCAAAACTAGACAGGTCTGGTGTAAAGTGTTAAGGTTTACATGTGAAATATGCCCCACAGGCACGTGCTTTTGAACACTTGGTCTTCAGCTGGTGGTACTGTTTCTGAGAGACTGTGGAACCCTTTGGAATGCTGGCTGTCACCATCACTGTCACTAGCTGGCCTAAAAGCTTGAAGGTTTTAGGCCAGCTCCATTCATGCCAAACTCTCTACCTCCTGTTTAGTGCCCCAGACTCCAGAATTCATGGACCAAACCATTCACCATGTCTAGTAAACCATTCTAGCATACTACCATGAACTGAGTCCTCTGAACCATGGACCAAAATAAACCTCTACCCGTACGTGGCTTCTGCCAGGCATGTATGCCATGGTGATGAGAAGAGGCAGCATCCTCAATATAGCTGGCACTGATTGAGTAGGAAGTTGGGTGTGGTCTTGAAGCAGCAATAGCAGTGCACCCATGCTTAGACAGGACTGTTTTTCACCAGGTAAGCCAGGAAGCTGTACTCAAGGGAAAAAAAAAAAAAAACATCTGGGCCATCTCTGGAAGATAGGGGCCAGGCTTCAAATGTTCACTCCTAAGAGAAGACCGTAGCATAAGGGCATGCTTGATGGGGACACCTGCCAGGGTCAGAGAAAGTAGCACGCATGCTGGGCACCCTGCACAGGTGTGCTGGGCACCCTGCACAGGTGTGCTGGGCACCCTGCACAGGTGTGCTGGGCACCCTGCACAGGTGTGCTGGGCACCCTGCACAGGTGTGCTGGGCACTCTGCATATTTGAGAGACAATGGTCAGTGAAGCAGTCTAGACTTGGGCCTTGGGGCTGAAGACCATCCACTGGTCTAGTCCATCTATAAATACATATTTTTAACTTATGCATATACAGGAGGAGTATGGTACCATTCCAGTGAAAGTGCCTGCAGAGGTTAGAAGAGGGTTCCTGATACCCTGTAGCTGGGATTCTAAGTCTCTGGTGTATGTGCTAGGACTCAAACTCAAGCCCTCTGCAGCAGCAGTACTTGCTCCAAACCTATAAGCCATCATCTCTCCATCTCCTATAAGATTGTTTTTAAGTGATCCTTGGGAAATGTACTCCCTAGTTTTGGTATTTGCAGGAGCTGAGGGAGGGAAGGTCACAAACCCTAAAGGCAGCTTTTCGTTTAAACTATAAATGTACCAAGAGGCAATTCAGGACAGTGGGTCAGGGGAGGGCCAGCCTTCCCTGGTGGCCACGGGCTGGCTCTGTGGGCAGGAGCCGGCTGGTTCAGTGTACTGGCACCAATGGGGAGCACAGGAGACAGTGTCACTTCAGCCAGGCTTGCTATTTTGGGCAATTAACAAGGAGGCAGGGATAATTTTTTTATATAAGAATATCTGCCTGGGGGTCAGAAATTCATACTTAGATCAATCGGTTGGGTAAATGGGAAAAAGTGCATTTTTTTAAGACTCTGTAGAAGGCGTCTGCTCTGCCCTGGCAGCCCTGCGTCTGCTCATCTTTGTTCATGTGGTTTTGTCTCAGTGATTTGAGCGTGTTCTAATTTTGTCATTCAAGCCATCTGACTTTCCCCGCTCTATACAAACAAAACCTAATTTAGTTTGAGATGTTTTAAGTCATAACAATGACGGATGGCCAGGGTTCAGGTGTGGTGGAATATTTAAACACCAGTCTATATTTTTCTGATATAGAGACAGGCAGCGTTTTGTGCTCTGATTAATTATGATTTTGCATTTCAGAAAAAAAATAGCTTTTTCTATTCTACATTATTAATTGGTTATTTAATTAGGAATTCTCCAAGCTTCAGATGTTGGGAAGCTAAATCTGTGAGTGGGTTTAAAAAAAGCCAAGCTCCGTCCTGTTGCCTCTTTGAATCTTATGAAGGTCACAATAAGACGTGATTGTTTGGCACAGCAGCCGTGAATTATGCCACCCAGACAAGCTTTTAACCTATGTGCCTCCGCTCTGAGTGAGACACACGGGCATGTGCTCACGCTAAACCTTCTCTATTGAAGAGGATTCAATCACCATAATGAATCTGAGGCCAGGCAGCAATCTTCCGCACTGAAAGAATTTCTAAAAGATTGTAGAATTTGTAAAACGAACAGCTCGCAGACTAAATGGCTGTGTGGGTGAATCAATTATTGCAAGGCCCCGAGTAGTCATAATATTTAGTACATATCATACAGTGTTTCAGGTACAATAAGATATGCTCGTTTTTTCCCCATTCCCACTGGAAATGGTACCAAGAGCCTGAAAAGAGCCCCAGCTGGTCTGGCCTGCAGCATCGGGGAAGAGCTGGGTCAAGTGGAGCTGAGGAATGCACATGCAAGCATGGATGTGGCTGGCAAGGAGGCTCCCTCTGAGAGGCAGAGGAGGTGGGGTGCCCCCACAATCCTACCAAGCCAGCTCCCAGCCACGGAGATGCTAAGTTGCCAGCTCTCCATTTTTAGAGCCTGGTTTTGAATCGCTTCCTTATTAATACAATAATTATTTTTCTCTGACAGCACCATTTATAACCATCTACTCTGTGTCCAACTAGCCCTGTTTTCATTAATCAGTGGGCATTGGGTGACTGTCAGCCTCTCTCTGGATCATGACTTATCGGCCTCATGCAGGCTCCTCTTGCTGGGTGGACCACAAATCCCATGAGGAACCAGCTTCCAGCTTTTATGGCTGCCTGTGGGGAAAGCTTCACACACAGGGACCTAGGTGTCATCTGAAGACCTAGGCTTCAGGAAAGGGTACAGGGAAGCCCAAGGAGTGTGTGAAAGGTTGTCTCCATGGCTATTGAAAAACTGTAAGAGAAGCCATGCGTGGTGGTATACCATGCATTCCTAGCACTCAGGAAGTTGAGGCAGCTCAGTCATTTGAGCTCAAAGCCAGTCTCAGTAATATAACTGTTTCAAACAAAATAGTTTTAAAAGAATTTCTGGTAAGACATAACTCAGTACAACTATTCTGGAGGACAGTATGGAAGGTCCTCAGCAAATGAAAAATAAATGTCTCAATAAATACCCAAAATAAATGAAAGGATGCAGGCAAAGGATCCCTGTACAGCCATGTTCAAATCATAGCCAATAGAGCAATCAATATGTCCCCTGACACACAACTGGATTAAAAAACAAAAGGACACTAGTTAGCCACAAAAGAACAGATGCCTGGCATTTGGGCCAGTGTGAACTGAACTCAAAATAGGTTAGGCAGAGAAAGACAAGTACTGCAAGTTCTTACTTGTGCACCCCCATTAGGCCGCTCAAAACCACCTGTATCTCCAGCTCCAGAGGATTCCACGCCCTCTTCTGGCCTCCATGGGTACTGTACTCATGCACATACCTATACACAGATACACATACATAAATAAATAATTAACAAATCAAAAATAGAAGTGAGAAGTTCAAAGGTCCCTAAGAGAGGGAAATGATTAATGCAAAAAGAGCTGCATATGCTACTTAGCCTGGTTTGGTATTAATATGCACACATATGTTGAAGTATCACATGAATAATTGAATATATACGATTACTATGTGTCTATTAAAATTAAATCAAGCTGGGCACTGGTAGCACACACCTTTAATCCCAGCACTTGGGAGGCGGAGGCAGGCGGATTTCTGAGTTCGAGGACAGCCTGGTCTACAGGGTGAGTTTTAGGACAGGACAGCCAGGGCTACACAGAGAAACCCTGTCTCGAAAAACCAATATATATATATATATATATATATATATATATATATATATATATATATAAAACACTGGTAGAGGGCTTACCTAGCACCCATAAGGTCCTAGATTCAATCCCTAGTATTGATTTTAAAATTTTAAGTTAGGCTGGGTGTGGTGGCACACATCTGTAGTAATACGAGTAGATACTACAGTAGAAGCTAGAGGATCACAAGCTGAGGACAACCTGGTCTACATTTAAGCTGAAGTTGAGCCTGGGCTGTATGCAAGTCCCTGTATCAATACCCAACTTTAAAAATCTTAAGAGGCAGTGCCCATCTCCTTCCAGCAGTGTGAGGAGGCTGGAGAGAAACCAAGGGAAACTTAAAACTTAATCCTAGCACTTGGGAGGCAGAGGCAGGCGGATTTCTGAGTTTAAGGCCAGCCTGGTCTACAGAGTGAGTTCAAAAACAGCTAGAGCTACACAGAGAAACCCTGTCTCGGAAAAAAACAAAAACAAAAAACAAAAAAAACCAAAACTGTCGTGATGTTATCAGTGAAATCATTCTCCAATTGCTGGACTTACGGGACCAAGAGGAAGCTTAAAAGTAGGCATTGCACAGGATATGGTAGCCTATTATTTCAACATTTGGAAGGCTGAGACCAGCCAGAGCAATATAAGAGACACTGTCCTAACAACAACAAGATGCTTAGCAGTTAAGAGCACTGGCTGCTCTTCCAGAGGTCCTGAGTTCAATTCCCAGCAACCACACGGTAGCTCACAACCATCTATAAAGAGATCAGATGCCCTCTTCTGGCATGCAGATAGAGCACTCATATACATAAAATAAAAAAATAAATCTTTAAAAAATATATATTTCAACTGTCTAAGAAGAAATCCAACAAAGCGAGGTCATAAGCTGTGCAGGATTAATAAAGAGTTTTATCAAGGGTTTGTGAAGAAGTCTTAACCCGGTGGAGAGATTGACCATGTCCATGGATACATTGGTGGAACACTGTGTAGGTGTTGATTCTCTCCCTGACGGATCTATTGGACTCTATATTGCTGCATTTTAAACACCCACGGGAATGTCTGAGAAATCTTAAATGACTAGAAATAATAAACAAAAGGCAAGAATGATAAGAATAATTCTCAACACGAAAGGTATAAAAGACTTTGTCTCCATTATCCGAACTTAATGTGACCGTGACAGCAAGAGAAGAAGAAATCAACCAGAGAAATAGCCCAAAAGTGAGTCTCACTCTCAGTTCCACAGGATCTAACATATAACAAAACAACACACCAGATCAGTGTGAAAAAGACAGCCACTACCCACATGGTGATGAGCAGCATCCCACATCCACCTATATACTCATTCCAGGGAAAGCAATGCAAAGCCCAGGCTAGGGAGCTCAGGGCAAGCCTGGTAAGGCTTCTAGGGAAAAGGAGGTTAGCAAGGCAGTGGGGAGAAGATATTCAGTAAACATACAGATGCTGGTCCATGGGTCATTGAAAGCTGAAGTAGTAGTATCGCACATGACATGTTGAGAAAAAGATCTGGCTGGTCCCAGTGCGATGAGGTGAGGACTAGAGCCCTTTTGGTGGTCTGTATAGATGGCTCAGCAGTTAAGAGGATCTACTGATCTTATCGAGGAACTGAGTTCAGTTCCCAGCACCCACATCAGACAGTGCACAACTCTAAGGAGTTGGACGCCCTTTTCTGGACTCGCAGGGTATCTTCCCTCACAAATGTGTGTTCCCATGTATCCATGTATACACACGAACACAACAACAACAACAAAACTAAATTTTTTTTAAAATGAGAAATGAACAACAGCAATAAAGATGCTTAGGCCTAGTGGTTAAGACCTGTCATCCCAGCTACTGAGGAATCTAAGGCATGAATATTCTGAGTTCAAAACCAGCCTGGGTAACTTAGCAGGACCCCATCTTAACATAAAACTAAACAGAGCACTGAAAACACAGGTCAGTGGTAGAACGCTCAGGATCTACCAGTGCTCAGAAATAGAGAGCTTGTCTAGCATACACAGTACCACAAGTCTGTGTATATGCATACACACGCACACACGCATGCACATAGAACTGAGAAGTTCCCCCTGGGTAAACAGAGTGGAGACGTAGAGGTAAAGATGCATGGTGGGGGGAACTCTAGATTACTAAGTTCTTCGTCTGTTTGAAGTAATTGGCTCACACTTGAAAAGATCACTTCGGGGGTTAGAGAGATGGCTCAGCAGGTAAGAGTGCTGACTTTGCCGGGCGGTGGTGGTGCAAGCCTTTAATCCCAGCACTTGGAAGGCAGAGGCAGGCAGAGTTCTGAGTTCGAAGCCAGCCTGGTCTGCAGAGTGAGTTCCAGGACAGCCAGGGCTACACAGAGAAACCCTGTCTTGGGAGGGTGGGGGGGATGTGCTGACTTCTCTCCCAGAGGATCTGAGTTCTGTTCCCAGATCCTGTATCAGGCAGCTCACAACCACTTATAACTCCAGTTCCACGGGATCTCATGCCCTCATCTAGCCTCTGTGGACACCTGCACATGTGTGGCATATACACTCTCAGAGATACACAGAGAGATACATAATTTTCAAAACCATCACTTCTGTAATTACAACACATATGGGGCACCCATGGAACAAGGGTAAATGTCCGAAAGTCCAGGGTCATGGTAAGTCCACTTGATAGTGTCAGGTCTAGTGCCTCCAGAACACAGATAGATACTGTCTTGGCAGTTTTTGTTTGTTTATCTTTGTTTCGTTTTTTAAATATGGTGAATATTTAAATAAGTATACTCTAGATGAAGAAGATTGATCTTCCCCATGTGGGTGAGCCTCATCCAATCAGTCGAAGGTCTTAAGAGGAAAATAAAATGGAGGTTCTCCAAGGAAAAAGAAGCGTTTGCCTCCCAAATGCCTTTGAGCTTGAACTGTAGCCTCAGTTCTTCCCTGGGTCCCCAGCCTGCTGAAATAACCCCAGAGGCTTAGGGTGTGCCAAGTGCCACTACAAAGCTAATTCAGATAGATGGATGGGTAGACTTGTCAATCAGCCTACAGCAGAGATGGATGACAGATCGATAGAGGAGTGATAGATATGTCTATGAATGTGCACACGCGTATATTCACGCTATCATCTTCTTCATCCTGCTGGAGAGCCTGGCTGTCCAAGGCTAACACAGGGACTGCCCATGCAACTCTCCACAGAGCAAGGTATCTGCATGCTGTCTTCACATAACTTCAAAGGCATCGTGAGGATGGCCCATCATACTGGAGAAGCTCTTAAAATCCTCTTAATGATCAGGCATCTCGATAGTAGTTTATTTTGAGCCAGGCACTTACTGCTAGACCCTGGGATTTTCTCCAATCTGTCTCTATTACAAGTAAAGATTTAATGAGACAATAAGGAATGTACTTGTTTTGGTTTATGGCATTGTCTCACTCGGTAGGCCAAGCTGGCCTTGCACTTGAGATCCTCCTGCCTCAACCTCCCAAAGACTGGGATTACAAGCAATGTGGTGTGCATGTGGTATCATGCTTGTGGTATGGTTAGGAACATAATTCTTTTTATAGAATTATTTTTATGTGTATATGCTTGCTTATGTGTATATGCACCATATACATGCAGTGTCCGCTCAAGCCAAAAGAGGACATCTAGGAATCTAATCTTGATGTCTTTTTTTTTAATATAGCAGAGGCTAGAGAGATGGTTCAGCAGTTAAGAGCACCAAAAGACCCAGGTTTGGTTCCCAGCACCCATGTGACGGCTCGCAACCATCTATAATACCAATTCCAGGGGATCCAGTCGCCTTTCTGACCTCCTCAGGCATCACGCATGAACATGGTGCACAGACATACAGGGAAACAAAATATTCATACATATAAAACAAAATCTTTTTTAAAACATGTAGACAAGACATGGGGTGAGGATTTGGAAGTCTTGGTTCTGGCACTGAAGATCACATCACCTCTAGCAGCCTCTATGAGTTGGCCTACCAATCACAAACTTGTTTCCAGACACTGTATTTCAGTCACCAGGCTGGCCCCGCTCTCATCCAACAGGCCTGACCTGTATGCAGATCAGCCTGATGTCCAGCCTGGTGGTCAGTATCCCTCAGCAACACAGCTGCCCATGCCCTCGGCCCACCCCCGACCTCCCTGCCTCTTCCTCCACCCCATTCTCAGCCCACCTCACCTCACCTTCCATTTCTATCCCCTGTGAGCCACCCTGTCTCCTGCACACAGTATAGGGCTGCCAGATATACTGTCATGCCACCATCTTGACAAATGGTGCCTAAATTAGACTCTTTGTTTGCTTACTTGATTTTGTATGTGTGGGCGTTCTGCCTGTGTGAATGTCTGTGTACCACTTGCATAGCTGGTGCCTGTGAAGGCCAGGGAAGACATCAGTTCCCCTGCAACTGGAGTTACAGACAGCTGTGAGCTAGCATGCAGGTGCTGGGAATTGAACCCTGGTCTTCCAGAAGAACAGGCAGGGAACCTAACTGCTAAAAAGCAGCCAGTGCACCTAACTGCTGAGCCACCTCTCCAGCCTCTTCCAGTGCACCTAACTGCTGAGCCACCTCTCCAGCCTCTTCCAGTAAGCCCTTTTAAGAAGAGAGTGATTCACACACACACCTGTCATCCCAGCACTTGGGAGGCTGAGGCAGGAGGATCAAGAACTCTAAGCCATCTTTAGCTACATGGTAAGAGTTTGCCTTTAATTTTAAAAAGAGAGGAGAATGGAAAGGTGAGGAAGGAGATAAAAACAGAAGCTCTGGGAAGCAAGGTGAGAGGGAGTGAGGCCAAGGCCTGCTGGGGTCCAGCAGTGGGCAGGGAAGCAAGT
The DNA here is from genome assembly GCF_008632895.1 of Mastomys coucha. NCBI lineage: Eukaryota > Metazoa > Chordata > Mammalia > Rodentia > Muridae > Mastomys > Mastomys coucha. The sequence continues at coordinate 29,126,519 of NW_022196904.1, forward strand.
GTTCAGCAGGTTCCCCAGGGAAGCCCATGTCCCTTAGTGATCTCTTAGGCTATTCTTTTCTGGCTCCCAGGCACCGGATCCTCCATTCTTTCTATCTACCTGGGGTCCCCAGCTGCCCTGCTAATGAAAGATGGTCCTGACTTGTGTTTCCCACTGAGTTCATCAACAAGTCTCCTGGGTTCTGACTCTATAGTCTATTCTCTTCTATTCTTTCTCTCTCCATTGCTGTCATCGTGTTATCTGAAAGGAGTCCCCTCTGCTCCATATCGGCCTCGCACATTAATCCTGAGGGAGTGGGCCCAGTGATGATCTTCAAACATGAGTTGAACCTCATCCCTGTCCTGTTGGGAACTTTCAGAGCCTCCCACTACTACAGAATAAACCTTTCCACAGCCAGCAAGACCCTGGCAGCCTTCCCTTCAGACCCAGCCTCTCTCCTTTCGGCCCTGTTCCCCAGCTTCCCCCCAACATTCCCTAGGACCTCGGCAGCCACGGTTGAGCTACTCTTTCCAGCTACTCCCCACAGCCTCTGCTGGTCAAACTCAGAAGTGCCACCTCATCTGAGGTCTTCCCTAGTCACATCCTATCCACTTACTTACTGGATCCGTTTATACCTACATCTCAAAGTTCCACAAAAGTAGAGTCCAGGTCTGCTCACTGCTACTGGTCAGATTTTCAAATAAACACATCTTTGTCTGAGACAGTTGCCTGTATCCCAGGCCAGTCTCATACTCACGGTGTAGCCAAGGATGACCTTGAGTGTCTGCCTCCACTTTCAAGTGCTGGGATTACAAGGCATGCGTCATCTTGCCTGGTTTTATATAGATACATGTCTCTCCCTTGTCTGAATCATTAGGAATCCAGCAACGTAGAAGCAGACTGCTGCTTCTCTCTAGCTCTCTGTCCCCCACCCCCACCCCAGGACATCTGCTTGCTGGAGCCTTCCCAGAGAATGGGAGGAACATCCGGGTGATTGGGCAGCGCCTGGCAATGGTATAATGGCAGAAGTGTGCATCGGTAATGGTCGCAGGGAGGGTAGCACACAGCCCCCTCCACAACGCAATGTTGGGCTCACCCTTTCACTCCTCCAGGCCCACTACTGAGCATGCACCACAGGAGTGTGCCAGGCCTTCATTCACACATGAGGTAGACATGCTAGTAAGGAATGGCTGGTACCTGGTTGCCAGCCCCAGGTGGGGACTGAAGACAAGTGTCACAGGTTTACTTGGCCCGTGAAGAGAAGTGAGGAGGGAAGAGAAAGAGAAGGAGAAAAAAAAAGAGCAAAGAGGCAGCAGAGAAAAGAAGAAAGGAGGGAAAGAAGGAAGGGAGGGAGGGAGAGAGGAAGGAAAGAAGGAAGGAAGGAAGGAAGGAAGGAAGGAAGGAAGGAAGGAAAGAAGGAAGGAAGGAAGGAAGGAAGGAAAGAAGGAAGAAAAGAGGGAAGGTGGGAGGGAGGGAATGGAAAAAAGAATGGAAGAAGGGAGAGAAAGAAGAAAGAGTGTAATAGGAGATGCCAAGGGATGGAATGGGCACACACCATTCAAGATTTCTGAGGCTTTATGCCTAGAACATCATCCAGGGATTGAGAGCTTACCTAGAATCTACCAGTATTTAGGGGTTAGGGTCTGGCTGTGTAAGCACTTGCCTAGCAAATTGTCTAACACTGGAGATGATGTGACCTAGTGTTCCCAGGGAGGCTTTCCTGCCTCTGAGTCTCTTGGAGATCCTTGGTGTATTCAGCCTGCCAGTCCACTAGAGGCCAGTGACACATAAAAAAGGCCTAGGACCACAGCAAATCTCCCCAAAGGATATAGGAAATGTGACCTCACCCACTGCAGAATTGACTGGCTCACATGTGAGAGCCATCCCAGTCACATAGCCTTCTACATGGAACTCAAGAGAAAATGGGAAAATGATTCAGGAAAAAAAAAAGGGGAATAGGGTTGGTCGGCTGTAAGAAGGTAGGGATGGAGTATAACCCTGGGTGTGTGGCCCCCAAGCTTTCACAGAGGGGACAAGCACCCAGAACAGGGCTTGACAGAGTTTTCAAGATTCAATTGTTGGGGGGGGTAGGGATGGTTCTATGTTCTACCACCTGAGATGCCCCCCACCTCCCTCCCACACCTACATAGTTGCCTTTTTTCTTCTGACCACACCAAAAGCATAGGAATGGGCTGCATCCCAATGAGCACAGGACAAGATAGCCTATTCTATAAGGCATCTATTAGTCACCAGCTCAGTCACTCTCCCTGAGACTCCCTTTAAGAAATGTGGAAACTCTAGTTTCCTACAATCTAGAGGCTGAAGAAGGGAACACTTCCCCCTTGAGAATCGTTTAACATGTTCCCACTGCAGGCTGATGCCCACTTTCCCCCTGAGCCCTGAGATCCTGGGTCCCAAGCCCTGCCCCCTGCACATTCTATACATTTGTTTATATGGAGCTAGGGTACTCTCTTGATTGCACAACATTGCAGCCTGCTGATGAGGTTTGCTGTTGACATTTCAACATAGCTGGCTTTTGTCAATTGTGGCAGCCTAAGAAATTCTATCTTAAGGGCTGCTCTTTATTAAATTTGCAAGACACAAAACTGTGGCTGATAATCGGTCTCCTTCCCTTCACAAATGCAGAAATCACGCTCGGTGACTCTGGAGTAATTAAAATGGGCCCTTACACTCGGACAAAAAACACAACGGCGGAGTTTTTACAAGCACTGGGATATCTGACATTTGACCAAATGAAACATTTTCTGTCTGTTTCTCAACCATTATCAGCACACAGATCTTGGGGAGGCGGTGTTCAACTCAGGGGGTCAGGGGGAGGCAGGCAGCAGGGGAGAAATCTGAGACGCTCACTGACAGGAGCCTCCTTGTCCTAGGCTTTACCAAACTTTGTCACAGAACCTTCTGTGCGACTCTTTTATGTGCTATCGGTGACATAATTCCTATTTTTTCCCCAGCCATTATATATGATAAATAAAACAATACTCCGAAAACACTGCGATCTCTCATCAATGTCACTGTGAAAAGGGCCCAGATAAATGAGTCCTGGAATCACAGGCAGATGACATGGCTGGCCATGTATCATCTTCCATGTATTGAACGTAGTCTTTGTAAAGATAGAACGGTAATAAAGAGTGGTATTGTACGCTCTGAAAGGCTGTGTGGGTCTGTGCATGACTAATCTGTCTTTCTGCATTATTTTATTCAATCTTCTCTGACTTTATGCCTTTGACATTTTTGCTACACTCAGTAAATTTGAGTGAATAGGCAATTTTGAAGAATTTTTATAGGGCTTCAGAGAAGTCATATGCAGACTGCATCTTTGTTCAAATTTAACAGTTTAAATATTTCCTTTGTCTAGGGTGCAGAGTAATCTTGAGACAGGGGGAAAAGAGGAATGCTTTAACCTTAAGATTTTAACAATGTTGCCTGACATGGTTTAATTATTTAAAAACAAACAAAAAATATTAAGCAAGAGCAGGCTCATAATGAAGGCACATCCAAACTTATTTTTTAAATATAATTTCATCATTATTATCAACAGAAAACTAGCAGTTCTAAACATTAAGACATTGTTTCTTTCCCCAGAATCCAGAGATATAAAGAAGAAAGTGGTGTCTCTGACTCAGAGTTCAGAGAGGGCTCGCTGGACTCACTTCCAGCTTCTTACGGGGCTAGTTGTCTTTCAGTAAATAATGACTTCAATGTAGGTCTTTAATTTGCTGTAAGTCATGATATCCTTTATTATCTAACCTGGACCATTAGTTTGTCTAGGCCCTTCAGTTCAAATAATTTATGCTGGAGATATGCAATATGAAAATCAAAAATTATTTCCTTGGCTAAACTGCGAAGTCTATCAGACGACTGCGTTCCAAGAGACTCGCTCCTTTCTGTTTAGGTTGTTTTAATGGTTTGCAAGAAAACCTGGAATTACTTGATAAAACTGTTTGAGCTAGCAGGTGTTAGCCTCATAGCTTTACCTTATAAATATGTTTGTAAAAGATGATTAAAGTATTTAAAGGGAGCCTAAACTTCAGATGACCCCAGCCTGATGGATTCATTTAGCCAGTTCCATTTTACAGTATCCCTATCAAAAACACAGACCACATATTTCATTCTTTAGTGAATCAACCCAGAAGCCTACATCTAAGAAGAGTGACTGGAAACTTCTGTTGGGTATCTTCATGGTGCTCTATGGAACTGGAAGACAGGATACCCCTAGTTGGTGCTCCAGGTACACTTGGGTAGCTGGGGAGAAGCAGTGGAGCATGGGGGGAAGGGTGTAGATGGAAATCTGTGTTCTGATACAGAGAAGAAGCCAGGTCAGGGGGAAGATGTGACTCTTCTCCTGGCATCCTGGGAAATCAAAGGGACCAGAGCTGTTGTCTCTGGCCTCTCAGAAAACCAGGACCAAGCTGCCTCATGATCCTCCCTGCTTCTGATGCAGGGTACAGGTTCCCAACCACTGTGACCAGCAGCCACACAAGGAAGATCCACTGCTGATGCAGTGAGATCATGTGAGGGGTCAGAGCCCTCTCCTTTAACATCCTTCTGCAGGAGGCTCCCTGGCCTCTGAGCAGCTCCAGCACATACAAAGCTCTTAATTCACATGCAAAGCAACCTAGTAGTCACAGCTAGCACCAGTGTGGCTCCGTGACAAATGCACAAGAGGACAGCTTACAACTCACTCAAGACTGAGGTAATAAATGGGTCTGGTATGTAGGACCGAGCACTCCTATAGCCACCTAGCACAGAACAAGATCTGAACTGTCAACTCTGTTTGTGACTTCTGCCTGGAAAATGGATAAACATTTCACATCTCCACCTAGAACTGAAGCCTGAATCACTATCTTTCTTCAGAGCAGACACAAACAAATGCTACTTTTTATCACTGCACAGCACTTGATGTAAGTTCATTAAAATGAAAGATTAGAGAGCCCCGGATGTAGGATGCTGTGATTCATGCACAGTGCCCGGATAACAGATGCGGCGTCTATTATTTTCCTACCACATACGGGACCGCGCCTGCTTCTGCAGGAAGTTACCTTCTTCTTTAGGGTCCATTTTCAAAAGATGGATAAGCCACATGTACCTCTATGATTAGCTATGACAGCTGCCCGTTGATTTATTTGACTCGAATCCTAAGGCAAGATCCAGTTTCTGCACCCTTTCCTGACGTAATAAAACTTTTAAAATGGGATCACCCATGGTCTCCAAAATAGTGGAAAATGAAAAGACTCTGAGATTCAGAGCTCATACCCTTGTTGCCAAGCAGGATGGAGAATCTGCATTTTTCAGAACTCAGGTCCTTAGCAGGGAAGCCAGGGAGGAGAGGCCCTCTCGCCGGCATGCTTTTTAAGCCCAGCCTGAGCCCTCTATGCTTGAGAGCGTCTTATGATGCTGTAACTAACCTCAAACCTGGAGCAGCAGGGGGGCAACAGACCTCAGAATACAGCAATGTCATGCTTTCCAGACACTCTCAGCAACAGCATGAATGAGGGGGGAAATTGGTTGCCTAGGAAACCCTCTACTCCTGGTAATTATTACTGTAACCGACTGCACACCCCACCTATAACAGAAGCGAATAATAATCTATCACTGCTGACTGGCAGCTTTCTGTCCAGGCCTCTACTCACCACTGCTCCCTACTGGCGTGCAGAATTAGCTACAAGCCAGCAGCGGGGCAGGGCGGAGGGGGAAAAAAACAACATGCCTTTAAAGAGACCTTCCCCGTCTTTCTCCAGCAGGTTTTGAATGCAGTTCAAACAAATTGCTGCTCGATCAATAGAGCAAAAATGAAAAGTGCTTTGTGTTCGTCCACACAATGGGGGTCGGACAATCTAATGGAAGCTGGTCATCTCAATTAAAAGCAATTTCATATTATGACAGAAGCTAGACCCCAAAAAAAGGTACTTAATAAGGTTAACAGAAGCTAAATAACAGCTTATATCTTAATGACTCCCCCATATACGACTCACAAGCTCCTTAATAGTATAGAATTTGATACTAAGCAAAACCGCTATAAATAAAATTCTATCTGGTAGTTTTGATCAATTAAACTACATAATTAACAAAGATGGTCCATCCGTCTTAGGTTGTCTAATTTGCAGTACAGTGTTAAAGTACCTCTATGGAAGACTAGTTTGTTTAGAAATTAGAGCATTCACAGTGATTTACTGGATTTGATTTAAAAGACACAGCAGGAGTTGGCAAAATTCACATATCATGGGGTTAATGTGGGTTAGAATGTAGCTATTTGTAATACAAAAATATTGCATACCAAGTACACACATCTGATTTCTTCTAATCCTAGTTCATCTTCTTTGCAGAAAGGCGTTAAGTCTGCCAAAAACAGAAAAGAAAAAAAATTTTTTTAACCAGCTGCATTTGCCACTCTGAGGACAGAGTGCTGCCATTTTCAATTTCCGGAGCAAGAGAACACTGGGTGGGGAGTGACTCACACAACAGCCACTGAAAAGGTGTCCCCTGGCTGACAGCTCTACCACTCGCCAGGTCTAACTAGTCGGGACACTGCACCATCGCCTGTCTTTTCAGTCTGAGTAGGTTACGAGGCTCGGGGAGTGTCACAAAGATGGAGGGCTGGAGGAGGAACAGCCGAGCACAGCTGTTCCAAGAAGCTATCCACACACAACTCTCAGAACCCCCAAGTCCTTCTGTGAGTCTGAGATTTACTGCCACAGAAGATGTTCTCTAATCAAGTTCATATTAAGCATCACGGAATTTTCCATTCTCAAGCCCTAAGTAGCTGATCTCATTATAACATAAAAAGTGATTTATCAAAATATTTTACTTTTAAAACCAACCTCATTTAACAATGCTCACAGCTTCTCCCGTTGTGATTTGCACTCCTTCATGTGGGTAGTTACCAAATACCAACCCACCTTGCTTTTCAGGAAGCAATGGCCGGCACTGCACAAAATTTCCCCAGTTCTTCAGGTTTTTGCAGAGTTCTGACACTGTTCTAACTTCTTCAAGCTATTCTCATTCAAGGACCCACTTGACAGCCGCGTGAAGATGCGACAGCCACACACAAGTGTGAAGACACCAGAATTCAGAGCAGAGGATTCCAGGCCTTGCAGAAAGCCTCCACAGGCCGAAGGGGGCTTCACATTTTTCTACACATTCAAGTTCCGAGCAAGTATTTGCAGATTCCTCCTTCCTGAAGAGCTTCTGAGTGCTGCTCCTCAGCTACACCTCAATTAAGCTCCTAACAAGAGCCCCTTGAAAGATTTCCAGTCACTGTGGAAAATCAAACTTACTTTTCTCCTCTGCCACTGCACGTGGATGATGGCGCCTACCCAGCCTGACTCTGGGTAGGTAGAACTCTCACAGTCAGTTCCTCCGGTGAGCCACTCACCACCAAGCCACCACTGACCTGCACTCACTTCCTTCAAGCTGCCACACCCCAGTGTACATGGGCAAAAATATCTTGCATCCAAAGAGAATATCTTAGTCTCTCAAAGTCTGTGCTGCCGACAACAGGCTATGCTCTTTAACAATAGCATCACTGGGTAGGGGACAGGTTGTTGGCTCCAGCTCCAACACTCCTGAAACCTCAGGGTTCCTGAATGCCTGTTGCAGTGCCTGACTCAAGCAGTTGCTGATTCATCTCACTGAAGACTTGTTCCCCCCAAGGTTGGTTCCTCACTACTTGTCTCAGAGAACACTTTTGCCTTCTCCTTTGACCTGCTCACTAGGCCCACTTTGCCAACTCAGGCAAACCCCTGAGTCAGCCTGCTACTCTCCTGGGGAGAGAATGGGGTTGGGGAAGTGGGGTGGGAGGGATGAGCATAATTTCTGCATCGAGGAAAAGGCTCCAGCATAGCATACTGTGCCTCCTGTTAGAAAACTTCAAAAGGATGCTGGGTAAAATGTAACAGAGACCTTCTCAACTCAAAAGCTCCACTTGCAAGGGAATTTTAGAAATCACCAGTAACAGATAAAAGAAACAAAAACAAAACAAAAACAAACAAAACCCAACAGAATCTTAAAACACTGTTAACATTAGGTTAGAACTTTATCTTGGTCCCTAAACATAAACTTCTTGTCTTAAAACCACAGAGGTAGAAAGCAAGTCCTTAGGCTCAACTAATGACTTAGAGCTAAGATCATTTGGGAAGGTTGGGCTGGTGAAAGATAGGCGATATTTTCCCACTATCAAAACAAGAGAACTTGCTTCAGTCTCCCTGAACTCCAAGAAAGACAGGCTGGAGGTTTTTTGCGGATATGTGCTGTGGGTCAGTCATTACCAGGGCCCAGATGTGAGCCATAGCCTGTCATGGAATTAACTGAGAAACTCCAAGCAATGGCCCCAACATAAAGTTCCAACCCAAAGCCCCTGACCTAGCATGAGAAGGCTGCTACCCCAACCTCGCCACACAGTGCTTTCTGATACTGGGACAAGAGGTAGCATGAGACTCAAGATGCCCAACAGATGGATGCAAATGGGGTGACTCTTTCTCTGGTGACATTGAGTCACAATATAAGGAGAAGAAATCCAAGCAAAATAAGCTAGGCATTATGGGGGAGAAACAAAGGAAATGCCAATTCAAGAGTCATTAGGATTAGCATCTTAAGGCATGTGTAAAAAGGCATGCTGGGGTTGAGTATAAATGTCCCCACAGGCTTACACATCCAACACTTGCTCCCCAGCTGACTGCACTGTTTTAGGAGGGTGGGGCCTAACTGAGGGAAATGGGTCAGTGGAAGGTGGACCTGGGGTGTTATCTTGTGTCCAGCTCTCTCTGTTTGCTGGTCCACAAGGTGTGAGAGTCCCAGGGGTAATCTCCTGCTGCTGAGAACTCTCCCACACCCTTCCAGCAAGTATAGGTTGCACCCTCTTGAACTCCGGTCAAAATCAGCTCTCCCTTCTTGTCATTTCTGTAAGTGATCTGATTATATCAGTAAGGAAAGCTAATGCTGGCATAGTACTTTTCACTGCTCCCAAAGCCATAACTCCACAATACTCATAGGAACTCACTGGTAAACCAAAAATGAAAGCTAGTCTATAAAATTACTAAAAGTATGCAAAAGTATGAAGGTCCTGAAAAGTAAGAAGCTGCCATAGACAAGATAGGGTTAAGATGGAACAGGTACCCCAGGACATCCCAGGTATTTATCACCACTATGTCACACTAACTTCTCAGACTTGACAAATGAACCTCACAGCACAATTAACCTGAAGGCTGACATATAAGGCAACACACTCATGCTGAAACTGAGTGAGAGTATATGAAAACTCTGTCTTAGAATCCTCCCTGTAATGGAATTCTAGAATAAAAGGATAAAGAAAATTCTAGTTGAATATGGTAGTACATACCTCTAATCTTAGCAATTAGCAGATGGAGGCATCAAGATTTTAAATTCCAGAATTTATCTCAAAATAAAATAAAATTCAACAAAAGATTCTAGTATGAAATTAAATTGCTATTAAATATAAGAATAAGCAAAAAATATTACCTATAGCCAGGAGGGAAATCAGTGAGAACAGAATAAATATAAAGATTGCTTGGTGTGGTGGTGCACACCTTTGATCCCAACATTTGGAAGGTAGAGGCAAACAGATCTCTGTGATTTCAAGGCCAGCCTGATCTACATAATGAGTTCTAGGCTATCCAAGAAACCCTGTCTCCTCAGTGGATGGGATGGGGTTGTAAAAAATGCTAGAATGTCATAGAACAACATATTTCAAGACATGAAAGCAAATAACTGCCAACCAAGATTATTATACCCAGCAAAATTATCTCCCAAAATTAACAGAGAAATGAAGGTGTTTCAACACAAACTCAAATTAAACAATCATGACAACCATCTAACACTTAAAAAGAATCCTATAAAGGGAGAAGGAAGACCATCTCATCCTTAAGAGATATGGAAAGAAAGGGGCAAGTGAATAGAGAAGAGCCAGGGAACAACTAATTACATCCAACACAGAAGATGAGCAAACTCCAAAACTAATTGGGAAGATACACCCAAACTTAGAGTCAAAAGATGGAAATCAGGAAACTCTAGACAAGTAAGCATAGCTATTAGTATAGCTGATGATGTAGACTTCAACACAGAACTTGTCAAAAGAGGTAAAGAAGGCCATCACATGTTAGTAAAGGAACAATCCATCAACAATAATAGGCATTTATACACCAAGCACCAGGGTTCTCAATTTCATCAAATACTGGGAAGCATGAACAGCCATAGTTCCTGGAAGAATAGTAGTGAGAGGCTTCAACATCCCCTTTTTAGAATTAGATAGGTCTTTGTGATTGTTACTCTCATCAATCTGATAGGCTTGAGAATCACGTAGGAGACAAGCTTCTGGGCATGCTTATGAGGGATCATCTGGGTTAATGGGGTATGAAGGCCCACCCTCAAACAAGGCAGCGCCATTTCCTGGGCTTGGGCCCTGGACTAAGTAAAAGGTAGAAAGCTACTAAGCACAAACATTTCTCTTCCTCTGTTCCCTGACCAGAGATGGTTGCAACACTAACACTGCCTCAGGCTCCTACTGCCATAAATTCCCTGCCATGATGGACTCTACCCTCAAACTATGAACCAAAATAAACCTTATTTCCCTGAAGTTGTTGTTGCTGGGGTAGTATATCATAGCAGCAGGAACAGCAACTGATACAGTCTTCCAAATGCAACAAAGAAATTTCAGTGCTAATATACCACAGACCAACTGAATGGACAGATATCTACAGGTTATTCCATCTGGCTGTCAGAGATTCTTCTTAGCAACATATGGAACTTCCAAAATTGATCACATGATAGGTCACAAAGCAATCCTTGGCAAATGCAGAAAGACAGACATGGGCAGGGAAAAGGACAGAAGGAAAAAGGGAGGCACGGAGAATCTTTTGTAAATCTACAATGGAGGAAAAAAAAACAGCAAGAAAAACTTCAGAAACTACAAAAATACCCGGAGATGGAACTAGCTGAGCCACCAACTCAAAGAAGAAATAATTCCTTGTGACAAATGAAAAGGACAGAGTTCTGGTGCACAGCTAAGATGGTCCTTAAGAAGGAAGTATAGCCGGGCAGTGGTGGCGCACGCCTTTAATTCCAGCACTTGGGAGGCAGAGACAGGTGGATTTCTGAGTTTGAGGCCAGGCTGGTCTACAGAGTGAGTTCTAGGACAGCCAGGGCTATACAGAGAAACCCTGTCTAGAAAGAAAGAAAAAGAAAGAAAGAAAGAAAGAAAGAAAGAAAGAAAGAAAGAAAGAAAGAAAGAAAGAAGCAAAGAAAGAAGGAAAGAAAGAAATCTCAACTTGGGACTGGAAAGAACATCCAGTGGATAAAAGCACTTCCAGAGCACCTTCCAGGCTTAGTTCCCAGCATCCAGATGGCAACCCATGATCTGTAACTCCAGCCCCAAAGACCCAATGCCCTCTTTAGGCCTCTGTGGGCACTGCATGCATGCACATAGCACACAGGCAAAATGTCCACACACACAAAATAAAAATAAATCTTAAAAAAAAAAAAAAAACTGTAACCCACAGGCAGGAAGGAAATCAGTGAAAACAGAATAAATGTAAAAAAAAAAAGCTGGGTGTGGCAGCATATGCCTTTAGTCCCAGCATTTTGGGAGGCAGAGGCCGGTAGATTTCTGTGAGCTACATACTGAGACTCTGTCTTAAAAACAACAACGACAAAGGAGAAAAGGAAAGGGAAAAGACCTCAACTAAACAGCCTAATGATGTGCCTTAAAAGTAGGAAGCTGCCTCAAAACCCAGTGGCAACAAGGAATAATTAAGACGAAGGCAGAAATTAGTGAATTCGAGACTAAAAGAACAATACATAGAATCAATCAATCAAAGGGTTTATTCTCTGGAAACACTGAAGAGACTGGCAAACTTAGTCAAACAAGCAACAAGAGACCCAAGGCACAAGTGACCAAACAAAGACACAAAAAATGGGTTGTACATCCACTCCAATAGAGCTCAGAAAAGCATTAGGAGGTATTCTGAAAACATATATTCTGAAAGCAAAAAAGGGAAAAAAAAAAGGAAGAAACTGATAAATATCTAGGTGCATATGACCTACAAAAATTAAAGCTAAAAATATCACTTTAAAACAGACCAATTACAAGCAATGAGATTGAAGCCACAATTATCTCTCTATAACGAAAAGCTTAGGACCAGATAAATTCATTAAGTCTATCAAATTTTTTAAAACAGCATTCAAGGATTTATTTATTGTATGTGTGTGAGTGTACACACCCATCAGTGTACATGTGGAGGTCAGAGGACTTTCAGGAATCTATCATTTCCTTCCACAATGTAGGTGGGCCCCAGGAATAGATCTCCAGCCAGTAGGCTTATCCACTGAGCAAGTCTACCAGTTCTATCAAACTTTTAAGGAAGATATAATACCAACACTTTTCTCAAACTGTTCCACCAAACAGAAAGGAAAGGCACTATTATCCTGATACCCAAACCAGATGAAGACACAAAAAAGAAAACCACAGTCTGAGTGTAAAAATTAGCACATATAAAAATTCTTAAAGAAAACACCTGTGAACCAAATTCAAGAACTACTAAGACAACCATGCATTATGACCAAGTTGGCTTCATCCCAGGATTGCAAGATTCTTTCAACATCCACGAAGCAAAACATGCTATAAACACTCTTAAGGACAGAAATCAGATGATCGCCTGAATAGATGAGAAAGGCACTTGAGAAGTTCAACATGCCTTTGTGACAGACATCCTAGAAAAGTTAGTAACGGACAGAGTATACCTCAAAACAACAAGGGCAATATATGACAGGCTGCACTGGGATGGGGTACCCACCCTCTCCACTCTTACTCAGCACAGTGCTTGAAGTCTTAGCTAGAACGCTAAGAGGAGGAGATACAGGAGCAGTGGAAGCCAAGGAAGAAGTCAAATTATCTCCATTCTCAGATGATTAGATTCTTTCAAGACCTTAGAGACTCTGCCAGAAAACATTCTGCCAGTTACACGCTCTGGCAAAGTTTCAGGATACAAAACCAGTATACAACATCAGTAGCATTCATAGACACCAGTAAAAAAAAAAAAAAAAAAAAAAAAAAAAAAAAAAAAAAAAAAAAAAAAAAAAAAAAAAAAAAAACTTACTAAGGAATTGAGGAAAATATCCCACTCACAATAGTTCCAAAACCAGTAAGATAATAAAGCATCTAGGAATTAATGTGGCCATGGACATGAAGGATCTTTACAAAGAAAACCTAAAGAGAGTAAGAAAGATGGCATTAAATGACAGAAAGTCACCACACACCCTCAGAGCAGCAGATTAATATCGTGAAGACGTCTACACTACCACAAGGAATCTATAGACTCGATGCAGCCTGTACTGGCTGGTTTTGTGTGCCAACATGACACAGGCTGGAGTTATCACAGAGAAGGGAGCTTCAGTAAGGGAAGTGACTCCATGAGATCCAGCTGTGGGGCATTTTCTCAATTAGTGATCAAGGGGGTAGGGCCCC
>NW_022196904.1:29140206-29142966 GCF_008632895.1 Mastomys coucha
AGTAACATCTCTCCATGGCCTCTGCATCAGCTCCTGCTTCCTGACCTGCTTGAGTTCCAGTTCTGACTACTATGGTGATCAACACCAATGTGGAAGTAAGCTGAATAAACCCTTTCCTCCACAACTTGCTTCTCGGTCATGACGTTTGTGCAGGAATAGAAACCCTGACTAAGACACAGTCCTTACCAAAATGACATTCTTCACAGAACTATAGAAGAATAAATGAATCCAAAAACTTACTAAATAAGCTTAGTAAACTTTACTAAAACTAAAAAAGAGTAAATGAATCCATGTAAACTCAAAAAAGTAGCCAAAGTTATGCTTATCAGAAAGAACTAGTTAAGGAATGTCCATGTCTGACCTCAAATCACACTATATGTATAATGACAAAGGCAGCATGGTAGGCACAAGAACAGACCAATGGAACAGAACAGGGGACCCAGAAATAAACCCACAGACTGCAAAGAAAGCAAGCCCAATTCACCACATTGTGCTAACCAAACTAGGGATCCACGTACAGAAGATGAAATGAGGTCCTTATCTCTCACCCTGAACAAACATCAGTTCAAAGTGGACTAAAAGACTGTAATTTAAAACATGAGACCACAAGAAAAAATATAGGTACAAGGACAGGTGGGAACTTCCTGACCAGGACATCTGCAGCACAGATAATTAGCAATGGGACAACGTGACATTTGAGTTTGTGCACAGCAAAGGAAAGTATCAGCAGGGTGAACGGTGCCTCCAGAATGAACATTCTCTTGTGACCTACTCTCCACACAGGGGCTTCACATCAAATATGAAGGGGCTGGGGAGATGGTTCAGTGGGTCAGAGAACCTGCTCTGTGAGCAAGACCTGAGATCAAACCCCTGACATTCATGTGAAAAGCCTTGTGTGGACACATATGCCTGTAACCCCACACTGGCAGCAGAGGGCAGATCCAAGAAGCTTGCTGACCAGCCATGCATGGTCTTCCAAAACCGGTGAGCTTTAGGTTTAGTGAGAGACATTGTCTCAAAACATAAGGTGAAGAGCAACAGAGCCGCATATCTGACAACCTCCTCTGGCCTCCATGTGTGCGCACATGGACACAGACATGGATGGTGATTAAGAAAGACCAGCATCACTGAGGTGACATCTTCTGGGAAGTGTTTTCTGAGAGCACAAAGAGGCTGTGTTCCAGAGATAGCCAAGGTTGTACCTTGATCTAAAGGCCCACAGTCTTTACATATTAAAAGTTCAATCAATTTAAAATGTCCAATATGTTTTAAAATTCAAAGTCTCTTAACTGTGGGCTTCACTAAAATACATTCTTCCTTCAAGAGGGAAAAATATCAGGGCACAGTCACAATCAAAAGCAAAAATCAAACTCCAACCGTCCAATGTCTGGGATCCACACACGATCTTCTGGATTCCTCCAAGGGCTTGGGTCACTTTTAATATGTAAAGACTGTGGGACAAGGACATGGGTGGAAAATAGAATATATAAAGTACTGCTAACATTAAACACCAACAAACACACAAACAAATCTGCCAGTCAGATAGGCTAATGAAACAAACAGGCAATTCTCAAAAGAAACACAAATGGCCCATAGAAGAGCTTTAACACATGTTCAACGTCTCCAGCCATCAGGGAAATAGAAATTAAAACTACTCCAAGATCTCATCTCACCCCAGTCAGAATGGCTGTCATTAAGAAATGACATTAACAAATGACAACAGACGCTGGCAAGAATGTGGGGAAATGAACCCTTATTCCTGGTTAGGAAGAATGTAGACTGTTGAGACTATAGAAATCAGTGTGGTTTCTTTAAAAAAAATCAAAAACATAATTCTCGCTGGAGAGACATCTATGACCATTATAACTAACCTGTAGCTGTGAAAACGTATCATAAGGAGAAACATCTCCCAAGCATCAAAGGAAAAGTAACCTATCAACCTAGAATTCTATACCTAGCAAAATAGTTTTCAAAACATAAAGGCAATAGCAAAGTGTAGTGATAAGATATCTGTGATCCTAGCATTAAGGAAACAGGATTGTGAGTTTGAGACCACTATGGGCTATAAGACACTGTCTCCAAAAATATACATATATATGTATACAAACATAGGGACTGGGGAGGTAGCTGGTAAAGGGTCTGTTGTGCAAACACAAGGACCTGAATTAAGATCTCCCCAGTGTCCCTATAAAAGCCAGATGTGACAGCATACACTTATAAACCCAGCACTGGAGGGTGTTGAGGGGCAGGAGTCAGATAGCAGTGAAACAGGGAGACTCCAGGCACTCACTGGCCAGGTAATGTAGCCAAGGGAGCAAGCTCCAGGATCAGCATGAGACCTTGTCTCAAGAATAGGTGGAGAACAGTGGAGGTCACATACTGGGGTTGAGAAGGGAAGACAGACAGACAGACTTGGTGCTTCACAACAATACCAAGTCCTAAGTTCTTCAGGGTAGGAGACCCAAACCTAGTAGAAACTTTACTTTAAGGTACAAAAAAAAAATAATGAAGAGAAATAAAAATACTAAATCCACACAGGTAGACCAAGATTCTTGTACATTTTAATCTCTTTAAAAAGATAATGACAGGACCGACAAAATGAGAGTCTCAGCAAGTGTTTCGACCCCCAAACCCTGATAAAGATGGAGAGCTTTGGATACACGGCTCCTGGTTTGGGGTATTCATTTTTGTTTTTTGTTTTTTGTGTGTCTTTTTGTTGTTGTTGTTGTTTTTGGGTTTTTTGGGGGTTTGGGTTTTTTT
>NW_022196904.1:29143012-29155693 GCF_008632895.1 Mastomys coucha
TTTCTCTGTGTATCCCTGGCTGTCCTGGAACTCACTCTGTAGACCAGGCTGGCCTCGAACTCAGAAACTCGTCTGCCTCTGCCTCCCAAGTGCTGGGATTAAAGGTGTGCAGCACCACTGCTCGGCTTAGCTCCTGGTTTGGAAGGTGGACAGTGCCACCACAAGAAAAATCTCAGCCCCATCCCCTAACCCCACCCCATCAACTGTAGACTGACAGGCCGACACTGTGACAACTTACCAGTGCAGAAGCCGACCAGAGAGGCTCTCCACAAAAACCAGTGCCCAGGTCGGAAGCCTGGATGGAAGCTGACGCCTTGCCCAATACACACTGTGTCGGCTTCACTCCCAAGCCCTCTTCCCTAGTTTTGTACATGAACACTGAGTGGTGGTGGAGGTGAAGAGGAGGAGGAGCCCTCCAGCAAAAAGAGGGGTAAAAGCACAGTTTAGGGAGTATGCTGGAGCTTTGTGTTACCCCACTATCTGACTGCAGACACTACTTCCTACAGCCCATGTCAAAGAAGGCCTAGCAGACCCAGACTCTCTTAGAGGAAGACAAACAGGCAACCTCAGCCAATTGTAGCCTTCCATGTAGGAGAAGAAAGGCCCAAATTCACACCAACAAATCTTACTTCAAAGCAGGGGCAGAAGCAGAGGCAGGCAAAGCTCGCTTCCCTTTCTCCCACGTCTCACCCACAGCACCACAAAGCGTAAGCTTACTTACACAAGGTCTTTATCCAGGACAGCTTGCTTGGCTATTAAGCAAAAATCACAAGGACGCACTAATGACCGAACCTTCTGAAGAGACAGGGCATCTTCAGAAATACAAAGGCATGTAAGGTATGCTGGAATTATCAGACCAGGAATCTGAAATCGAGATTTATATCCTAAGGATAGTAATGGGTAAGGTGGGTAAATGAAAGAATTGAGCAATGTAAACAGACACGAAAGTACCAAAAATGAGCAGAACTGTAGTACTCGTGAGGAGAGAGAATGCCTGTTGGATCCATTAATAAACTAATATGGACAACAAGTTGAGCTGAAAGACACCCTGGCAGAAACCTCAAACTTGAAAAGTGAACTGAGAGATCAATAGAAAAGCCAAGAGCTATGGATAACTACAAACATGCACAAAGGAGTGATTCACAAAGGAAGAGCAAAAGAAACACAAAGCTACTAAAAATAACGACTGAAAAAATTAATGTCAGCCACTAAATCATACACTCAAGTTCAGAGGGAAAAAAAAAAAGTGGTAGGTAAACCCAACTCTTGGGAAGCTGAGGCAGGAGGATTAAGACCAGCCTGGGCTATGTAGGAAGTTGTTGTCTCAAAAACAATCAAGAATAGTTGACAGATGGGGATCTAGCTCACAAAAAATAAGGAAGTACAGATAAATAACAGCAAGTAGGATAAAAGCACAAAACCCTTTTGCTTATTTTGTTTTTGGTTTGGTTTGGTTTGGTTTTGGGGTTTTTTGTTTTGTTTTGTTTTTTGTGTTTTTGTGGGTTTTTTGGAGGAGGGTGTTTTTTGTTTTTGTTTTTTGTTTGTTTGTTTGTTTTTGAGACAGGGCTTCTCTGTATAGCCCTGGCTGTCCTGGAACTCACTCTGTAGACCAGGCTGGCCTCGAACTCAGAAATCCGCCTGCCTCTGCCTCCCAAGTGCTGGGATTAAATGAAAGCACCACCACCGCCCAGTGCATAAACCCATTTTTTTTTTGACACCCACCACACCAGGCATATGATTTATCTCACTCTCCGACTACAAAAACAAACAAACAAACAAACAAACAAACAACAAAGATAAAGATCCAGAAAGAAGCCACGGGAAAACAGACATCTGTAGGAAGTACTGCTAAGAACTACATCTGGTGTCTCAGAAATCCTGCAAGGAGAACGGGTGAGATATTTAAGGTGCTGAGAAGGAACTCTCTCCAACTCGGAATTCTGTATTGTAGAAACACTCTCAAACCAAGGGACAAATATTTCCTCTAACAAGAACTGGAGAGAGGAGCTGGAGAGAGGGCTTAGCAGTTAAGAGTGGCAACTGCTCTTCCAGGGGTCCCGAGTTCAGTTCCCAGCAACCACATGGTGGCTCACAACCATCTGTAACAGAATCTAATGCCCTCTTTGGTGTGTCTGAGGACAGCTACAGTGTATTCATATAAGTAAAAATAAATATATAAAAAATATAAGAGAACTGGAGAGAACTGGCTGCCAGGAAGCCTGCAAAGTAGTTCATTAGGGAAAATGCAAATGGTACCCTTCAACAACGAGCATCTACACAGTAATCGCAATGGAAGCCGTGGGTATACATGCTACAGAAATTCTTCAGACTAAGAGAAAAGCCTGTGACTATACAAAGGACAGGATGGAGGAGAGTGGCCTGTCTTCTCTGTGGTGTCAAACAACCCATGTCATGAATACAGCCAACAGCTGATTGGGTTAGACGTAGATATACTGTGGGATTTGTGACAACCAATAAAAAAAAAAAAGTGGGAAAAGAAACAAATTCACCTTTTTCAACTAAGTTAAACCACAGTGGAATTAACCCAGAAACCACTAAAGACTGCTGGAAAGTCTACAACAGCTTGAACCCTGAGCAGAACACTTAAAATAGTACATGGGTCAAAGAAAAACTTTCTGTTAGAATTTTAAAAGGTTTTGAACTAAACAAAAGGAAAATACAACCTATCAAAGTCCAGAAGTGCAATGAAACCAAGCCCATCACCAAAGCTTCAGGCTTAGGAACACCAGAAAAAGAACAAATTAATTCTAAAGAAAGGAAATAAAAAATCAAGCAGAGAGCCGGGCAGTGGTGGCGCACGCCTTTAATCTTAGCTCTTGGGAGGCAGAGACAGGGGGATTTCTGAGTTTGGTCTACAGAATGAGTTCCAGGACAGCCAGGGCTATACAGAGAAACCCTGTCTCAAAACACCAAGAAAGAAGGAGGAGGAGGAAAAGGAGGAAGAGGAGGAGGAGGAGGAGGAGGAGGAGGAGGAGGAGGAAGAGGAGGAGAAGGAGAAATCAAGCAGAGATAGAGGGTTCATGGGAAGAAGAAGAAGAAATCAAGCAGAGATAGAGGGCTCATGGTGTGATGGTGAGCACTCTGAGCCCTGACACCAGAAATAAGGCAAAAATTAATAAAATATAAAACAATCAAAAATATAAAAGATCAGTAAATGGGGTGTGGGGAGAAATCAACCAAATTAAAAGCTGGTTTTTATTAGTAAAATTGATAAGCCTCTGGCCAGACAGGAAGAAAGAGAACACAGGTTGGAGATGAGGAAACTCCATAGAAATCCCAGGAGGACTAAAAGAATAACTAAGAAACACCATGAGCACATCCACACAAAGTGGAGCAATTTTTTGCAAGCCATAATCCACCAAAGTTTGCCCAGGAAGGCATATAGAACCCCAGCATGTCTAAAAAGGCATCAGTTAGGAACTGTCCAGGACAAAAAGCATGGGGCTGAGATGGGGCTGGATGGGGCTGAGATGACGGGTACATTCATCAGCATTTAAGGAAGGTGTCTGTCCAGTCTCTTTCAGAAGATCAACTGGGGAAAGTGCTCCTGGGCCATCTGTGAGCTCCCCTACCCAAACCAGACAACGATATAAAAAACTACAAAAGTTTCTCATGAACAGAGATGCAAAAATCTTCAACAAAGCATTAGCAAACAAAGTCTAGCAATGTCTGAAGTTAGTGAGCTCCACCACACCACAACCAGCTAAGATTTATCCCAGACATGTTCACAGAGTATTGGGAGTATGTTAATATGCCCAAAACATCCGATGAGAGGAAAAACAATATGGTATCAACTGATGAAAGGTATTGGTAAATACAATATCCATTAATATAAAAAAATTAAGTCTCTCAATAAGATAGGAAGAGGGAATTTCCTCCATTTAATAAGGAATATCTCAAAACAAAACAAAGTACTATCCCATGGCTAACATATTTAACAGTGACAACCTAAAGCTTTCCCACTAAGATCAGGGATGATACAAGGTTAGTCAACCTCATTTGTCCTTTTAACTGTACTAGAAACTGCTGCTAATACAGTAAGGCCAGAAAAGTAAACAAAACATAGACATATATGTATTGTAAGAAATATGTAAAATGATCTTGGCTCATAAGTGACATAAT
This sequence comes from Mastomys coucha, assembly GCF_008632895.1. NCBI lineage: Eukaryota > Metazoa > Chordata > Mammalia > Rodentia > Muridae > Mastomys > Mastomys coucha. The sequence goes on from NW_022196904.1 coordinate 29,147,156, forward strand.
CATCTTTGGAGAAAAGCTGAAAAATATGACAAAAAAAAAAAAAAACTCTTGTAGCTAATGAGCAATTATAGCAAGGTTGTAAGAGCCAAGATGAATAAACTCCCTACACACTAGCAATGAAATAGTACAAACATTAACTAATTTGTGTCCCTGATAAATTTAGTATAAATCAAATTTTATATATATATACATATATATATATATATATGTATATATATATCACTTATATGATGAAATAATACCCCCCTCAAAAAATAAAACAATAAAGGCAGTCCATGCTCATGGACAAGAAGGACACTTCTGTCAAGTTATCAGCCCTCCTCAATTTAGTCTATAAATTGTAATCACAGTCATAGGAACTTAACTTGGAACATCAACAAAACTATTTTAAAAGGTTGCAAAAAGCAAAATGCCCAGAACAGCCAACAGAATCTTCAAAGAACAGACTATTTTGTTGTTGTTGTTTTGTTTTGTTTTTTGGAAAGAACAGACTATTAAAAGAAAAGCGCTAGCACTTTAAACTCAGGACTCATGACAACAGCAACCAAAACAGTCCAGTGTTAGTGGAAATGCTGTGAGTCTATGAGTGCACGCAACGCCCAGAAATGAGAGATGCATAATTAGAGAAATCTGATATTCCATTAATCTGCAATGTATCACAGAATATGATGCCTTCAAAAGTCAAATTTAAATAACTTGAACACAAACCATAAATTCTTCATAAAATTTAACTCAAAATGGTTCATAGACCTAAATATAAGTACAAACCTGTAAGTCTGAAACATTCAGATGAAGAAAATCTTCAAGAAAGTAAGTTTAGTGACAACTTTTTACCCTATGAATGAAGATATGGGGTCCATTAGAATTAAAACTCTCTGATCTGTAAAAATTACTGTGAAGAGAATGAAAGAGCAGACTGGGAGAAAGCAATTTTCAACAGACATCTCTAGCTGGGCGGTGGCACACACCTTAATCCCATCCCTTGGGAGGCAGAGACAAGCTGATCTCTGAGTTTGAGGGAAGCCAGCCTGATCTATAAACCGAGTTCCAGGACTGCTAGGGCTACACAGAGAAATCTTGTCTCAGAAAATTAACAATAAAAACAAAAAGATATCTCTGATAAAGGATATATGCACAGAACTCTTGAGCTTTGTAAGAAAACCACTTTGTTAAAAATTGGGCCTAAATGCTTAACAGACACCACACCAAAATGACAGGCATCAAATAAGCATTTGAAAAGCTGGTTTCCATTTTATGCCACCCAGGAAATGCAAATCCAAACAGGTCAGAACCACAAGCATATCACAACAGGCCAAATCCACTGGACATCAACCACTGGTAGGGATGGGGAAGGACAGGGACTCTCAGCCACTACTGCTGGGGACAGTAATATTCTCATTCTGAAAGGCAGCATGGTAGATTTGTACAAAAGTAGCCCAGCACACGTTAGCAATCTTGCCAACTGGCATTTATCAAAAGGGGCTGAATATACACCCACCCAGTAACCTGATGGATATGGGAACTCTGAGAGCTACAAACAGCTGGGAGCAACCAAGGTGTCCCTTACTTAGTGAATGGACAAACCTTAACACCTCTATAAGTGGAACTTTATGTCAGTCATAAAGACTTAAAATATTAACTACTATGTGAAAGAAACTGACCTGAAAAGCCGACATGCTATGTGATTCCAACCACTGACATTTTGGAAAAGACAAGGGAATCAGTAGGCACTGGCACAGGGCTTCTAGGGCACAAAATATATTGTACAGCAAGGCTGACCCCTAAATTATGGGCTTCTGGTGGTATGTAAATGCAGGTTTAACAATCATAATGAAAGTATCAATCTGGTGGGGATCCTGAAAATGAGTGTGCTATGCATGTGGGGGGGGGGGCGGAGTACATGGGGGTCAAAACACTATGAATCTAGAACTGATCTTAAACAGTCTAAAAAACTTTATGTACATAAGTGTGCTGCCTTCATGTATGTATGTGTACCATGTTTGTACCTGGTGCCCTTGGAAGTCAGAAACTCAGCCATTTTTCTAGCCCTTTTATTTTTTTATATGTATGGGTGTTAAGCCTACACATATATGCACCTCATGTGTGCAGTGCCCATGAAGTCCAGAAGAAGATATTGGATGCCCGGAACTCGGGTGTGTGAGTGCTAGGAAGTGAACCTGGGGTCTCTTGCAAGAGCAATGTTCTTAACCTCCTAAGCCATCTTCCCAGCCTCTACTTGTTGATGCTGTTGTTGTTTAATTGGACAAAATTATTAAAATACAACCATTATAAGACTCTGGAAGTATAGCCCTACTTTAAGTGTTTATTTAAGAAAAACAGTGAAATTTGGGCAGGAGGCTAGGGACATGTCTCTTCTGAAACACCCTCTTTCACAGCAGTTCCTTCCAAGCTAAGGCAGTCCATCAAATCAGAACATTCGTGTTGAGGGAGGCCAACTATGCTGGCTCATTTTATGTTAACTTGACACAAGCTATAGTCTGAGAGGAGAGAACCTCAAATTAAAAACTGCCTCTGTAAGACCAGGCTGTAGGCAAGCTAAAAGGGCATTTTCTTAATTAGTGATTAACGTGAGAGGGCCCAGCCCACTGTGGCCAGGGAAACCCCTAGCCTGGTGGTCCTCGGTTCTATAAGAAAGCAGCTGAACAAGCCATGAGGAGTAGTAAGCAGTGCCCATCCACAGCCTCTGCTTCAGTTCCTGCCTCCAGGTTCCTGTCCTGACTCCCCTCAGTGATAGACTGTTATCTGGAAGCATAAGCAAAACAACCCCTTTTCTCCTCCAAGTTGCTTTGGGTCATGGTGTTTCATTATGGGAATAGAAACCCTAACTAAGACACTGACTATATTTCAAACATTGTGGGAAAACTCACCATCCAGACTTTTCTGAAAACCGCAATTTCAGTGGCAAACAGATGGGAAGAGCCCTTACAGCTCTGAGGTTCCAATGTTGCCTGGCCCAACCACACTGGCTCCAAGGTTAGCATTAGGAACTAGCACAAGGCAGTGATGGACCTCTGTAACTTCATAGCTCTCAAGGCAGGGGTGAGTATATTAGGCTATGAACATGCTGAGTGCAAACCTGGGAAGGCATCAGCTACCCTGACTCTAGGGAAGACTGGTAAGTTACAAATTATGGATGTGTACTCCAAGCTTATTGGAGCTAGAAATGAAAGAACATACACTGGCTATGTCACTAAGATACACTGGTTTGAGGACCACTGGTAAGTAATCAAATTAAAAATAAGAATTAAAAATAAAAATGCAAAAAGATATCAGAGGCTGCATACTGCAAAATCACTGTGCACAACCAAATGAAATGAATAAAAATAAAGTCATATATAGGAAGGGATCAGAATGTGGAACAATTGTTATTTTAAGTGTCCTGTTTTAAACTGGAGATGATGGCTTATATCCAACATAAACAGAAGCTTCTGGAGGAGTATCTATAGGCTTTGCAAATATACTTGAAAGAAGCAATTACAAGGCCCGGCAGTGGTGGCACACACCTTAAATCCCAGCACTTGGGAGGCAGAGGCAGGTGGATTTCAGAATTTGAAGCCAGCCTGGTCTACAGAGTGAGTTCCAGGACAGCCAGGGCTACACAGAGAAACCCTGTCTCGAAAAAAACAAAACAGAACAAAACAAAAAAAAAAAAAAAAAAAAAAAAAAAAAAAAAAAAAAAAAAAAGAAGAAGAAAGAAAAATAGAAGTAATTATAATTACCTTAAAAATGAAGGGGGGAAAAGCACACAAACAATGCCTAATCTAATAGAGAACAGCAATAAAGACATCAACATTAAAAAAGGAATCAGATTGATTATTTGGAGCTGAGAAGAACAATAACTAAGGCAAAAACTTCACTAGAGGGATCCAGGAGTCCATCTGAATGCAGAAGGAAGAATCAGAAAGTGCAAGCAAGGTAAGTCAATAGGAATTACACACGATAAAGAGAAAGGTAAATGAGAAGGAACTGAGGGGTGGACGTGGCTCAGAGGTTAAGAGCATGCCCTATTCTTGTGCTGAACCCATTTCGTTTCCCAAAGCTCATGTTAGGTGGCTCACAGCTAACTCTAACAGCAACTTCAGAGGATTTGATACCCTTTGGCTTCCATGGGGACATAGACAGTATAGATGTGCATGTATGCACCCATGAGCACACACATGAGCACACACATGAGCACACACATGAGCACGCACGCACACATACACAGAGGGTAAAACACAGCATGCACAGCTCAAGTACTGGAAAGAACTAGGAACAGGTTTGAAGTTTTTAAATCTAAACCATTTAAAAATTTTTTCTAATTAAAAAGGGGAAAAAAACACTTGGTCAGAAAGCCTTCTCAAGTTAATAAAAAGCACTTCTGTATTTCCAAGTTCATTAAAACCCAAGGAAGGTAAGTACTAATATATCCACTCTTAAGCCTGGCAGTGGTAGCGCACACCTTTAATCCCAGCACTTGGGAGGCAAAGGCAGGCAGATTTCTGAGTTCAAGGCCAGCCTGGTCTACGGAGTGAGTTCCAGGACAGCCAGGGCTATACAGAGAAACCCTGTCTTGGAAATATATATATCTCCACTCTTATGCAAATGAAAAACTTAAAACACAGCCAGAGAAGACAGGCTCATGGAGTATAGGGAGACTCTGACCAAAGCAGCAGTTGGCTTTTCAGACCAGAAAACAGTGGTGCTTAGTACTCTGTCAAATAATAATCTTGTATCCAGTAAAGCTGCTTCCAAAGGAACACAAACTAAGAATGTTCCCAGATAAAAATAGAATTTACAGGTACGGAATTTTCTTAAAAGGCTGAAGGAAATGACACCAGATGGTAACTTGAATCCACATAAAAAATTAAGAACACCGGTAAAGGTAATTATGTAGGTAAATGTGAAAGATAATGTAAATGCATTTTGAAAGTTTTCTTCTCATATTTAAAAGATAATCACATAGAAAAATAAGTATATAATTTTGAAGTATATTACAGTAGCAGGACAGGAAGGGAGAAGAATCATACAGAAGCAAAGTTTCTACATTTGGCTGGAATTCCACATCACTCTACAGTGGAGCAATGTTTCAATGCAGCCTCTGTAACTATGTCTGCTAGTTGGAGTCAGAGATCTGAGTCTATCAGCAATCCAGGACGAGTGCTCTTGGCTAGAGTCAGGAGCCAGGACCTGAATCCTTGCCTCCCAAACTGTGAATGCACTCCCATGTTAAGAAGGCTGCTATGTAGTTCAGAGCAGTAGTGCATGGTTACCACATGTGAGGCCCAAAGTTCAATTCCCAGAATTAGGAGAAAAATGTTTTAAAAACTGAGAATAAGTAGATAAAAGATGCAAAAATGGCCAGGAAAACGGCAAGTGTAAAATGAAGCATCATGTAATACACAGAGGCTGTCAGCACTTATTTTTTTTTTAAAGATTTTTTAAAAAAGATTTATTATATGTATTTATTTATTATATGTAAGTACACTGTAGCTGTTTTCAGACACACCAGAAGAGGGCACCTGATCTCATTACAGATGGTTGTGAGCGACCATGTGGTTGCTGGGATTTGAACTCAGGGCCTTCGGAAGAGCAGTCAGTGCTCTTACCCGCTGAGCCATCTCTCTAGCCCTGCACTTATTTTCTTTAAGACTAACTACATAGTCCTGACTGGTCTCAAACTCAAGAAAGCCAATTACTTTTATTTCCAAGTGCTGGGGTTATAAGAGCACCATATCTGGCTTTCCCCTAGCCCCCAACCACAATGCTATTTACATGGTGAAATGTTAAATTCCAAACTAAAAATGCAAGGTCAAGAAAAAGGAAAAGACAGAATAGACACCAACAGAACCACAAGAAAGCTGGAGTGGCAATAGCAATAGACAGAAACTTTAGCCAAGAAAGCCCAGCTACACTTAGGAAACTGAGCTTCAAGTCACGCCTAAGTTACTATCAAGAGTCTGTCTGGAGAAGTCACAGAGGAAAAGGAGGATATGTTGCGATACTTAAAGCATCAAAGGGCTGGGGCTACAGCTCGATAACATATGCAAGCCCTGGGCTCCATCCCCCAGGACTGGGGGCAATAAGCAGCTAGGAGCTGTGCTGCATGCCTGCACTCACGACAGCAGCTAAGGACTGTGCTACATGCACACAGTAAACACCTAGTCTCCTTTTGGTTTTTTTTTTTGGCTTCCTTGTTTGTTTGTTTTTGAGACAGTGTTTCTCTGTATAGCCCTTAAAATGATATTCCTATTCTTTTGTTTTTAAGATTTACTTACTTATGTAACTACACTGTAGCTGTCTTCAGACACTCCAGAAGAGGGCGTCAGATCTCATTATAGATGGTTGTGAACCACCATGTTGCTGGGATTTGAACTCATAACCTTTGGAAGAGCAGTCAGAGCTCTCAACCGCTGAGCCATCTCTCCAGCCCCTCTAGTCTCCTTTTAAAATGGAAGTTCCAGCAAGTTCCAGGACAGCCAGGGCTATACTCAGAGAAACCATGTCTCAAAAAACAAAAATGGAACATTTTGTGTTTGGGTGTAGTAACACATGCCTTTAATCTTAGCACTTGGGAGGCAAAGGCAAGTGAGTTAGAGGTCAGCCTAGTCTACACTGAATTCCAGGGCACAAAGATACCCTGGCTCCAAAAAAAGTATCCATTTTGGGGACTGGAGAGATGGCTCAGTGGGTTTGGTTCCCGGCACTCACATGGTGACCCCCAACCACCTGCAACTCATCTGCCAGCTCATTCACACTCATGGTACACATACGTACATTCTAGCTCACACCCATACAGATAAAATAATATTTTTTTTAAAAAATTAAGCACACATTTTAAAATACTGACAAATGAATTAAAGATCTATGTGAACTGCAACTGAGGAATTCTAACAAAGCTCCCTGGAAACTATGTCACTTGTTTAAAGAACACCTGTGTATTGATTAGCTTTAGTCGTGAAAACCTTATGCACAAAGAAGCCAAATTTGTAAATTTAACACACTTTAAAATATTCTAAAACATAGAAAACTGTAAGTTACATATATGATCAACTAGAAAGAAATAGTATTTTTAAAATGTGGGTAACCTTGTATTTGTTACCAATTTTTAATTCCCTCTAAGACCCTATACTGTCCCAAATCAATATTTAAGAAGTTATCAGGGAGATAACTCAGTGGATAAAGTGATTGGCATGCAAGCATGAAGATTAGTTTGACCCCTAGCACTCATGAAAATGTCAAGTGGGTATGGGACCCCCCCACCAGAATAAATGTGTATAGACATATATACACATGAGTACACATGCCAAAAAAATTTATCAATGAAATGCTGATATGTGTATATGTTTAAATCATGTCATTAACAAAAGAATTATGTAAATATATTAAAAATAGATTTTACCGTGTCTTACTAAAGAAATCAAAGAGCAATTGTGTAGATGTTTCATCAATTCTACCTCTAAGATCTCCCCTGAAGACATGCCTCCAATGACACAAAATACAGTCAAGTGCATTAGCCACAGTACTACTAATAAAACTGCAAAACGTGGGATCCCCTGCATGCCTTAGGAAGGAAACAGGTTGAAGAGATATTGCACTGCCCACATAGTGAAGCACTGCACCTCTGTGCAGAATAAGGACATCTCTGAGATCCGATACAGAGATCACAAGGGCATGCTACTCACTAGAAAAGCATGCAATACAGAATGTTATCCTTCACTTAATTAAGTACAACCCTGAGCATGTTAAACACCTGCACATGCCGAAAACAGTGAATTTACCAATGCTTGGTTCTATCTAGTCTAACACCAAACAAGCTATTTCAGTTTGCCCATTTGTGACTTCTTTGTTCAACGCTGAGAAACCTTGGCATATAATCTCAATCTATCCCCCCCCCCCCCCCCACACACACACACACAGATCCTGGTATTTGTGCAGAAGAAATAAAGGCTGGATCAGAAACTGAAAGGATAGGTTACTTACAGTGAAAGATGAAGACTTAGGCAGAATAAAGAGTCTAAGTAGAAGAGACAGTGAGCAGAAAGGTAGAAGGAAGAGTGGCTGACACTTCTTTGACACCTCTCACTCAGAACCACAATAACTTTCACAGACCTTCTACATGCCTCCCATATAAACCATCAATCCAGCTAGGATGTGGAGTGAAGCCACAGTAAAATACAAAGAGCAATGAATAAACCCAAGAGGCACCATTATCCCAGTGAAGGTGATGAAAGTGGAAAGAATACAGAACAATCAAAGGAACTCTGAGCTCCAGTTTTGTGACTCCTACTATAAGCAACTGCACACAACAGAACACAGTGTTTCTCCCAGGAGTACAAACAAGCACTACTCGAACTGCCTTAGTGTGTTTCACACAGACAAGTGTGCATAAAAGCCAGGCTAGTTGATGGTGGAGAAAGAAGTCACAAACACAGATATACAAATGCAGTTTCACATTAGAATCAAGCCATAGTATAAAGGTGTAATTTTAATGAACTCAGATATTAAAATGTGTATCCATTAGTGTACATACATGCA
>NW_022196904.1:29156756-29164256 GCF_008632895.1 Mastomys coucha
AGAATTCATTAAAGAAGCTATAAATAACCTTTAAATATTTAGCTGTGAATAGAGGGTGGACTGGGGTTGATGGCTTATTTTAGTACTAATGCAGAATGCTTTTTAAAAGCTCCATTTTAGCATGCATCGAGCTAATGATCAACACTTGCACTGTAATGGTCAACCTGAAACTGAATGTCTCTTTAAGGAGTATGGCTACAAGTAAATATATTTCTTTTTTTTTTCTCTTTTTTTTTTTACTGGTAGCAAAGCAACCTTGAAGAATGAAAATGTGGGGAAGACTGAAACATAAAACAAACAAACAAACAAACAAAACTTTACTTTTAAAAAATGTTAAAGCATCTGGACCAACTAACTGTTCTCTCCTAAAGGACAGGGCCAGTGAGAACTATATGGATGGGGAGGAGGTGCTTGTGGGACTTTAGAAATTCAAAAATCTGTGGTGTGGCCTGTATAGCTTGTACACAAATCAAAGACATTTTATACATAATTCTAAACCAGGAAGTTCACAACATTTTAGAAACTAAGTTTCATAAAAATTTTACTTCCAAAAAAAAGTTGTACAAAATATTATTCTTCTAGTCAAATTTTCCCAAAGGGGTTTGGTAGCTTTTTGCCTTAAAGATTACAGTACGACATTCAAAGGAGGAATTTTTCAAAGAACCATCTAGCTGTGAAACCTACAAGAAATGTAGATCTTTTTTTTAAAGTGCCTTTAAAATGTAAAAGCAAGTAATATAATTGTTGAATCTATTTGAAATTTTAAAAGTTCCTTTAACATGGTCCATATGGAAAGCACAACATCACAGCTGGTACAAAACTGCCTGTGTTTAGCTGAAAACACAAAAACAATATATGACAGTATTCTTTGAAAAGTAACTCAAAATGCTATTCCTGCATCCTAAGGCCAATTAGACAGTAGTCACAGAATTAACGAAGCCAGCAGAGCATTACAGCATTCGAACATTTACTTTGACTTTCCCAATGCCACTGATAAAGGTGAGAGACCTCTGCCCAGCCAAGTAGGACGCCTTCCCAACTCCATGGCAGAATCGGCCACGTGTCCTAAAGTGCAGCTGGAGCTGCAGGCGGAGTCCATGCCCTCTAGCTTCTCTGCTGCAACCGGGCAGCTCTGAACTTTGAAACCCTCTTTGCAGGTTCCTCTGATGCTTCTGACAGAATTTCTTTTCGCTCTGGAATGGTGGGGAGGGCATGATGAGCAGTGGCTGAGTGTGGTGCTAGGGAGGGTGATAAAAATTCTTTTTCTATTACAGTTCCAGAAAAAGCCTGTAAGACAAAAGTGTATATAGTGTTAAATATAACTAAGACACACAACAAAAATCTTTACTCTTCATTACCAAAGCTTTTTTTAAACTAAAGTAACAAGATTTTTGGATAATAAACATCAAAACATTAATTGTTCAAAGAAACCAGGTAATATAATTTTCTTAATTATACCATCAAATCCACGAAGTTTTTTTATGATGGACATATAACAAAACAAAACATAAGCAGAACATAATGGCCCATGCCTTTAATCTCAGGATTCAAAATGCAGAGGCAGGTAGATCTCTGTGAATTCAAGGCCAGCTTGATCTACAGAGGGAGTTCCAGAGCTACATAGAGAAACCTCTTCTAAAAACCAAAAACAAAAAGAAAAAAAATGTAAAATAAATAAATAAATAAATAAATAATATATAGGTAGACAGACAGACAGACAGACAGACAGATAGTGTAAAGTGTGTCTTTTGTCTGGGAACACAAAATATGTGACAAATAAAAAGTCCCCCAAACACACACTCTATTATCTCCTGTTCTCTGTGAAACATCACTAATCGCAGAAGCTACAAGGACATGCAAGGCGGGCTTCTGCCCAGGCTCCCTTCCTTCCTTGCTGCCTGACAGTCAAAAGCTTAGTTTCACCAATGCTGACATCATTTCTCTGGGGGACTTCTTTATTCAAGATCTTTATTGCACTTTGCCTCTATAAAAACTAAAAAATGAAGGTGCTAAGACTAATGTGAATCAAAACAGCTTTAAAACTCTAGGACAATCAATCCAATGGTACAAATCAGATATGTCACCCAAACCAAAAAAGCTCTTTTATTGTGGCTGTTTGTAGAACTTCATCTAATCAAAGCCAGCTATGTTCAACTGAAATGAGACTAAATGGCATACATATCACCAGAATGTCTTGACATGTCTTTTTATATCAAGAAAAATGAAAACCACAGAGTCCCTTTTTAAAAACTGTCTAGTATTTGGAACCTCTCCCCTTCTTAGAAGTTAAACATAACTGAAAACATTAGAATGTAAAGAATGAGCCTGTGAGATAGGAAACGGAGAACTAAGACAAGTACCTCAGACATGCCCGAGGGCAAAGGCTTCTTGGGGTGGTTCTCTTGGAGTTCCTCCAAACTGCTCCCACCAGCATCAGCACCCACAGCCTCCTCAGAGCTGGTGCTCCGCAGGAGCCCCCGCCGGTCGTCCACATCGGCCGCGCTGCTCTCACTCGTGTCACTGCACACGCTGTTCTCTCGGCTGCGAGACTTCAGGATTGACTTCCGAGGAATGTACTCTCCATTCACAACATCCACGAAGACTCTACAGCATTCAAGAAACAGAACTCCATTTTAAGGGCTCATAACTATAAATTAATTGACATCTTGTTTTTTGCGATATTTGTTTGAGACAGTCTCATGCAGCCCAAAATCACTTTTCACCCCTGGTTCTGCCATCTCCCAAGTGCTGGAATTACACATCTTACCAAACTCTATTCTGTTTCCTTGCTAAAATGTCTTCTCTAAATGTCACATTCAGAGTAAGTTTACAACTTCACTGAATGTACCTTATGTTACTTTCAAAGCTGAATTTTAGACCCAGTAAAATACAGCATGTTATTTATATGTTCCAGGTAAGAACAGCTTGATTTGCCAAAAAAATTTTTTACGCACCTACTTCAAAACACCAGAAATTTTCACCAGTTTGATTATGGGTGATAAAATGGTAGGCATTTCAAACTGGACAGTGTAACTGCTCCCTGCTATGACAGGTGAGTGAATAAGGGACAAACTCATGACAGTTGTGGCAGACAAGTTCGACAAGGAATACCAGATTCCAACTCTCCAGTGACATATGAAGAGGACAAAGGAAGAACCACCTAGTGCCCTGGCTGTTTAGAAGGCCAGCTGTGTGACACATGGGCTATCAATCTCTCAGTGGAGCCTGCAGACGAACTCAGGCTTTGTTTAAAACCTCCAAGTTAGCCAGCCGCTGCAAACTGGAAAGAAGGAAAGGGCCACAGGCACCGAGACCACCGCTTACCTGTAAATATCAGCAGGGCTCCTGATGGCAGGCAGCTCATGGGCAGTATGACTGCCAGCACCACTCTTTCGTTTCCGTTTGGCTTCCTCTTTCTTCTCACTGAACTTTAAAGTGGTATTTTTCCCAGTATTTATTCGAACCTAAAATTAATTCACAAAAAGAAAAAAAATCAAAACCTTTCAAAAAAAATCAAGTTCCACAGTAAAAGAAATAAACCACATAGTTATTAGCCGAGATTCTGCTGAAACTTTTTGGCACTGAAATTATGTATGTGATCAAGTGTGACTCTTCTGTCACATTTCCACAACACTACATCTTTCTCAACAGCTAATTCCATTACCAGTGTCTTTGCTACTGTATGCAAAGCAAAATACATTTCAACTAAAGTCCACACTAACTATAAACTTCGCTGCACTGGCCTTCACCTTACATGCATTTGTGACTTAATCCATGTGCTGCTAGCCTGAGTCGCAAGTGCAGTAGCAGATAATGCTCAACTGTATAAATTGCTTAAATACTGCTAACTTCAGGGAAAAAAAATTAGACTAAGAAAAAGTTAAATGTGCTCAAGAGTGTAAGCTACTCTTCTGTGATGATCCAGCGTTTATACCACACTTTCCTTAATAATTCTTCTAACAGTGTTTGTATGTCTGGCTTTATCTAAATAAAAATAAGAAAAAGCCTTTAAAAAAAAAGAAAAAGAAAAAGAAATCAACAATCCTTCAGTTTCAAATGTTCCCAAAAAATTCCAAAGACCCTTTTGCTTAATGTATTAGAATTAAGAAAAAAAATATATGTAATTATTTCACTTTCTAAAAGGGTAGGGATAATTAAATCATAAGAAATAATAAGTAAGCATTAAGATGTCTCCTTACATAATAATCAGGCACTGTGGATACCCTACTGACCAGCAGGGAGCCTGTTTGCTGCTGACCAGCTCTGCCTTATAGCCCCTCAAATTCCCTAAAACATACACCCAAGCCCCTCAGCACAGCGCACAGAGAAGAGGACAGGGGGTGGACTGATGGGAGCTCACCCTTCATCCACAACTAGTCCACTTTTGCCCATTTTAAATACTTCTACAGTCAGGTATGGAAGAACAAAAGCGTTGCATACCAAGCAAAGTCTGAAAGCAATCGATTGATCACAAGAGCTCTACAGTCACTGTACTATCAGCTCCAAAATCTAAAACTCTAAACCCATTATTACATCTCTATAGTTAATTTGTCAAAAAAGACCCACTTTTCATCACTCAACCCAACTTTTCCTTGCTGTTCAGGATGACAGTACTCATTTGACACCTACATAAAAATAACAACCTGGTTCCCCCTTCCCCAAAACAACCTAGTCTTGAAGCCATTTTCAGATCTGAAAGCAAACCAAAAGAGAACCTTGGAATAAGGGCAGGTGAACCAAAGTCGCTGCATTCAAGAGTGCATTTAGTGGGCCTTCTGAGAATGAAAGACCACCATCACTAACTAATTATTGTTTTTCTTTTAAGGTGAAGCAGTTGGACAAGAGGAAAAGATGCTTTTCCTGTTTGATAGTATTGACAATCTTAATCAATGTTAATGTTTTTCTAAAATACAGCATGGATGACATTTAATGACTACAAAATTAGACATATACAAACCCTTTTAGGTTCAACAGTATGAGAGAAATATATTGTTGGTACAGAATTATCTGCTGAAATAGCATGGTCACTTTCATTATCATTATCATCATCTTCATCATCTTCTTCTTCATCTTCTTCTTCTTCATCTTCTTTGTTGTTGTGGTAAGAATTTGAGCCATTCACTGAATAGTTGAGACTATTGATTTGACCATTAGGGAGTCCTGCATTTCCAGCATGCCTTTTATAGCTGCTGGGGGCAGAGGAGTCTGTCACTGGAGACACCACATTCACACCTGTGTCTTCATCTTCCTTTTCCTCCTCAGAAGACACTGTGTCTTCTCCATTTGTAGTCACAGTATCAGACTTACTAGGTGATGAAAGAAAATATAAATAAGATAAAGAAAAAATACAGACAATAGAAAACAACAGTTCTAACAAATCACAGCAGACTGTAACTACTCAAAAATATAGGAACTCACAGGACACATGTATATTTTTATCTCTCAACATTGGCCAGATGTAACATGAATACAATCTAAGAAATTTGACAGACATGATGGTTCTCTCTCTCTCTCTCTCTCTCTCTCTCTCTCTCTCTCTCTCTCTCTCTCTTTCTCTCTGGTTTTTCGAGACAGGGTTTCTCTGTATAGTCCTGGCTGTCCTGGAACTCACTCTGTAGACCAGGCTGGCCTCGAACTCAGAAATCCACCTGTCTCTGCCTCCCAACTGCTGGGATTAAAGGCGTACGCCACCACTGCCCAGCTGATGGTTCTTATTTTTAAACCTAGGTCTCAAGTGGCAGGCAGATCTATGCATTCAAGGCCAGCTTGATCTACAGAGCAGCACAAGATCCAGGACTACCAGGGCTAAACAGAGAAACCCTGTCTCAAAACAAACAAACAAACAAAAATCATGAACACATGCGTGCGCACACACAGAGAGGTTAAAAAATAAAAATAAAAAAGAAATTACTAAGAGGGTGCCTCCTCTATTTCCTGAGACTACTCCTATCTGCTACATAAGAGTTCTAAGCTCATGCACTCTTTCTCTCTAACACTACCTCCTTCTCTCTTTCAAGTTCCAACCTATAAATCTATAATAAAGCTTCTCTCTAAAACTAAATTCTAAAATTCTAAATTCTAAATTCTAAAAGAAATTTTTAAAAATAGATTTCTATTTTTAAGACCAGAAATTCATCCCCCATACCCACAAACCATGATATACTATTATTTTCTAATTTTGACCTCAGAAATTTGTATAACAGCATAGACTGAAATTTTGTAAGATAAAAAATTTCTGCATGTGCATATGAATGTATATTTACACACAAATGCACATTTATCACGCTTCATTCCATAAAGGATCTAAGACCTTACAAAAATAACTGAACTAAAAATGCAACAGAACTAAAATGACATCATGCAAAAATAGAGGGAATCATGACTAAGACTCTTAAATCCAGCACGGGTTTTTAAAAAAACGAAATAGCTAGAAACAATGAAAAATATGAAATAGTTACATTAAAAAGACAGGTGAAATGGTAGGGGAAAATCTGCATTTTATGTCTTATTTTTCACAGAAACCATTACATATTGTACATCAGTTAAACAAAATAATATAGGGACTTCTGTGGTAGCAAACTTTATGAAGCACTTTGACAATTCTGAGTGCTAATGCCTACCTCAAATAACAGTCTGGTCAAGCTTCTCATACATAGAACCACCTGACCAGATTACAAATTGCCTGGTCAATAAACAGAAAGTTTGTAAATGAAATACAAGGACAAACATTTTCAGTATCAAATTTAAATTCTAAGCCATTTTTTTCTTTTTAACAAGTCACTAAAGCATAGAGCATTATCCTGAGAACAAGATAAAATTATAACACTTAAAATTTGTTATATAGGAGTGGTAGCCATAGCACTGTAGGATGCTTGTCTTACAGGATTAGAGGCATTAGTTCAATCCCAACACCTCAAAAAACAAACTTTGGTCACTTTTAAGATTCTTTGTTAGTATTTTTTTTTAAAGATTTATTTATTTATTATATGTAAGTATACTGTAGCTATCTTCAGACACACCAGAAGAGGACATTAGATCTCATTACAGATGGTTGTGAGCCACCATGTGGTTGCTGGGATTTGAATTCATGACCTTCGGAAGAGCAGTTGGCGCCCTTAACTGCTGAGCCATCTCTCCAGCCCTCTTTGTTAGTATTAATGCAATCACTATCAAGTATAATTACTTCATTATATAACATATATGAGATCTGAGTAACATGGAGATTGTGATTTTCAGTGTAGGTTTTTACACAGAAGGAAATATCCTACAAAAATATTCATGTAAGGACATGCTGATCCTTCTACAGTTTTCTGCAATTTCTTCAATGAGGACACACCATTTTACGAATGAGGAAAGATACATATTCTCTTGGAAAGCGAATCTGCCATTAAGTACCTTTCAAGTTCACCCAGCAACTCTTCTTGTTTCTCCAGCTCTTCAAGTCGAGCCCACAGTTCATCAGCATCAAACGTATCCTTGGGTTTTACACCATTTTCAAAA
>NW_022196904.1:29169256-29175267 GCF_008632895.1 Mastomys coucha
AATAATTCATCTAAAACTGGCACAAATTCTTTACACCAGCCACAATAAAGAAAATCACAGCAAAATGAATATGTAAATTTTAAAGATCATGTTTAAATTTAAAAGAATTTTAAAAACACTTTTAAGTAGTCATTTTTATCTAAAGATAAATATCCTACTTATGAAAAACAAATATTTAGAAGTATTTCATTTATGGAATTATATATATGAAGAGAATAAAATTATAAAAGCAATAAAATGGTTTACAAAACCTAGTAAAAAGTTAGAGACATCCATGTAAAAGGAGTCACATGTGCTAAGCAGCATCAACATGCAAACACACATCTCTTCTGAGTCCTCTGTGACCTCTCCATTCCCAATCCCCTGTCTTTTGTGTGCCAGGAGTTTTCAAGTGTTCTCTAAGCAGTTTCAACAGGCCATGCCCCCTGGTGGAAATGCTTGCAAGCCTTTTTAAGGGAGTGTCTCTGGACTTACACTATGAAATAGCACTGTATGTGTGCTTAGTGTTATTCCCTGGCAGACCTCAGCAAAATCTGATTTTTCTTTTAAGGCAAAACACATAAAGGCACTGGGAGAAGAAACAAACAGAAAGGGACTAACACATGAATCCTGGACAAATAATAACTGCAGGAGAGAAAGCTGAGCTGGCACCTACATAGGCCAAGGAAGATGGAGCAAGTCACTGTGGGTTATGGACCAGGAACAGTAACTGACTCGGGAAAAAGAAACTAAAACCAAGATCTGGAAGGCAGTTTGAAAGGTCCATGAGATCCAAAATCCTTGACTCTGCACACACAGGTGCCTCTCTGCCTCAGCAGGAGGCTGTCTGCTTAGAGTGGTGTGCAGGCTCTCATGGCAGGAGCATCTGATCATCTGGGGAAAGATCAGACCAGGAAGCTGCTCAGTGAAAACAATTAAGCAGGCTCTCCTTCAAGGCCTCCTGCTTGGTTCCCAGAGCACAGATGAAGATCACACTAACACAGAAGCTGCTACTTGAAGACTGTTCTAGAGAAAAGTCAATCAATCAAAAATCTGGCTTACTCACAGGACTGTTTGTGGTAGAACGGGTTGGGGGCAGCAAGGATCAGAGGGGATCAGAGTGGAGGGGGAGAGCAGGCAGGGTGAGGCTTGTGTTAATCTTGTGTGTATTTGTCAGTACAGGTGTAGAAGTGTGTATGTGGGTGCCCACAGTCTATGATAGGTGTCCTTCCTTCACTACTCTGTACCTTCATTTTTCATAGCCAGAGTCTCTTACCAAACCTGAAATGCCTACGATTCAGCAAGCTGGTTACCAATGAGCTTTAGTGATCCATCTGTACCACAACCCCCAGATTTTTATGCAGCTTCTGGGGATCTGAACTCAAGTCCTCTTATAAACTGAGCAATATCTACAACCTAAGATTTCTTTAAAGTGTTTAACTTTGAATTGTGAATGGTTAGCCAAAAACAAAGCCCCTTGGAAAACAGTCTTCAATATTACTAACGGTTAAAAGGAAAAAGAAAAGATGAAGGAAAAAAGTGAAAAGAAGTAACAAAAAAAAAAAAAATCAAAGGTAATCCAAATATATTTTAAGGGAAAATAATGCCAGGCATAGTGGTGCATGCCTTTTGTCCCACCACTTGGGAGGCAGAGGCAGATAGATATCTGAATTCAAGGACAGCCTGGTCTACACATGGATGAGATGAGTTCAGGGCTACTGTCTCAAAAAAAAAAGACAAATGTTTTCATGAAGCAAGAACAAGATGGCAGAATGTTATAACAAAAGAAGATTCAAAAAACAGGGGGAAAACTTTGGAAATAAAAGATGATTAATTTTGAAAATCAAGTAGAAACCACTTCAGATCTCAAAAGAGAATTCAGCAAACCTCAAGCACAAGCTTAAAGCAAACCCTTAATGTAAAAATATAACCCCTAGGGTTGGGGATTTAGCTCAGCAGTAGAGAGCTTGCCTAGCAAGCTCAAGGCCCTGGGTTCAGTCCTCAGCTCTGGAAAAAAAATAATAATTTAAAAAATATAACCCCTAAACTAGTACCATGCAAAAAAAAAAAAAATCCTTTAAAATTTCCTGTTGGCAGGGCTGGAGAGATAGGCAATGACTAAGAGCACTTGCTGCTCTTCCAGAGTTCCTAACACCCAGGCAGTCTAACAACCTACTGAACAATCTGCGTCCGAGGACACCTGCCCTTATGTGTGCACGCCCACATGCAGACACATATACCTACATATAACTAAAGATAATAATCTTAAAAAAAGAAAGTGTATATTGGCAATAATAGAACGCACAAACAAAAACAACTATTGAATAACCCAAAAGAGAACAAGAAAATAAGAAAAAAAAGTAGAAGGAAAAAATAAATCCTAAGCCTGAATCCAAATATATTAAAAGTTACATTAAATATAAACAGTCCATATACAACTGAAAGAAATTGTCAGATAGATTAAAAAGGAAAGTACTATGCTGTGTACACGAAATGCACTTTATTATGTTATAATTAGCACAGATGTTAGACTGAGAAAACACGCACACAGCAAACATTAAGCAAGAAACCTATGTAGAAAGAATCAGGAATAAAGGAGAAAGTTATAGGATCATGAAGGAGAAACATCAACTGCCTGCAGTACCTGAAAATAAGCCTCAAAACACATGAAACAAAAACTGACAGAACTAAAGGAAGAAATGGCCACAGCCACAATTCTATGTGAAGAGTTCATTCTTCTCTCCACACTGCACAGAACAAAT
Organism: Mastomys coucha; assembly: GCF_008632895.1. Lineage (NCBI taxonomy): Eukaryota > Metazoa > Chordata > Mammalia > Rodentia > Muridae > Mastomys > Mastomys coucha. The sequence continues at coordinate 29,171,998 of NW_022196904.1, forward strand.
GAACAGCTGCAGTAGCAAACACCATCAACCACAACACACATGACTGCATTTGTACAGCACGCTTGTACCATAACAGCAAACATATTCTTCTCCAGGGCAAAGCGCTCACGAAGACTGAGCACATCCTAGGCATAGCACTAATCTTACTGTACTCTAAAACCTCCCATCATACACACATTCCATAATCACAACAGAACTAGGAATCAACAACACAAAGACACCCCCCTCAGCATTTAAAATTAAACATGTTCATTTCTGGGATTAGTAAACTTTTTCTGTCAAAGGCCAGCATGTACTTCCTTTAGATTTTGAGGGTCAGATTTGGTCTCCATCTCGTCTTACTGTTTTTCCCTCTCTCTCACAATTTTTCTTTCATTAATAAGTTTACATTTATACATAAAAGCTGGGGTTAATCAGATATGGCCAAAAGGTCACAGCTTGTCCTCCCTATCCTAAATAATTAGTGAGTCAATAAGCACATCCCAAGACTTAGGACTTTACTTAACTGACAGTGAAAACACAATGTGTCAAAACAGTGCATCACTACAACACCAACAGCAGAGAATAAGCACCACAAAAGAACTATAAAGGAAACCCAGAACAAGAAGAGTATGTTTTAATAAGTAAAAGAGGAGATAATCAATAAGCCAAAGGCTGAGTCCTGAGATCACCAAGATCAATATACCCCTAAGCCTCACCAGTAATATGATAGTCAAAAACTCTGTTAGCTTCTACCAACTGAATATCAATGGCATTCAATGCCTACCTGTGCCAGAAAGTGTCTACTGATACATCATCAAGCTCCTAGAGAATGAGGCATAAAATTAATACTTGCCCATCTGAGGACCACTACATCTAGCTACACAAGAGAACAAGAAGACACGTGTTAGCAAAAGCAAGGTTAAAAATAGGACTGTCACCCCAAATTCATTTCAAAGAAATGAGTATTTACTGCTATAAACAATTTTAATAGATAATTTAAGAACTTAAGTAAACCCAAGCAAGTCTTTGAAAGTCAGAAAACATCACTCTCCCTGGGGAAAATAATAGTTTATTTTGTTTTTGTTTTTGTTTTTTCAGATTTATTTATTATTATAATTAAGTACACTGTAGCTGTCTTCAGACACACCAGAAGAGGGTGTCAGATCTCATTACCGGTGGTTGTGAGTCACCATGTGGTTGCTGGGATTTGAACTCAGGACCTTCTGTAGAGCAGTCAGCGCTCTTACCCGCTGAGCCATCTCGCCAGCCCCCAAAATAATAGTTTATGTGTACAATACCTAGTAAAGATTTTGAGTTTGTAGTCAACTCCCTTCTGCCTTCAAGTGATTTTATTGGTAAATGTTATCATATATTTCACAGTACCAATTCTATGCTGTGTCTTACAAAAACACCGAACACTTCTCAAATCACTCTATGAATTAACAAATCATTAGCAAAACATTTGGTAATATACAACAATATACCATGGCCAAATATGAATCATTCAGAAAAATCAATCAATATAATCTAGTATATTAACAAAACAAACACAATACCAACATAGCAGAAGGAATGCATTCAAGACCTACTCGTTATTTTTAAAAAACAATTTCACAAATTAGAAATAATATAATTGAAAGTACTGATTTTAAAAAGTAGCTTTTAAAAAAAAGCCTACTATCAACCTATCTTGTAGAAAAGACCAAATGCCTTCCTTGGCAGAAAAAATGACAAGACCAGCTTCTTGTGGGACTCCTAACAGTAGGAGAGGGGCTGTCTATGGTTCTTTTGCCTGCTTTGAGACCCTTTTCCTCAAACTGTTTGCCTTGTCCAGTCTTAATACAAGGGGAGGAGCCTAGTCATACTGTAACTTGATATGACATGTTTGGTTGATATCCGTGGGAAGCCTTCCCTTTTCTGAGAAGAAATGAAAAAAGAGTACATAGGGTTAGAAGGAGATGGTGGAGGGGAACTGGGAGGTGAGAAGGGAGGGGAAACAGGTCAGAATGTAAAAAAAGATAAAATAAAATAAATTAAAATAATAATAATAATAATAATAATAATAATAATAATAATACAAGCCCAGGATGCCTATTCTCAGCACCTCTGCTTAATCCCATACTGAAAGCTCTAGCCAACACAGTAAGGCAAGAAAAAAGAAATAGAAGGCACGAATATGGAAACTGAGTTAAAATATGTCACCATTTACAAAGACACAAGTGTCTACAGCCAAACTCTTAGTGCATTTATTCAGAAGTTCATAAAACTGACAAGGATTTATATGATTACATGGTACAATATGAACTGCAAAGTCAAAGGTGTCCTAAATTCCAAGTACAGTGTACGGTCTTGGAAGATTTAGTACAGTTAAGATGTCAGTTCTTCCTAAACTGATGCATAGACTTAGTGAAATGCCAGTCAAATATACACAGGATTTGTGGTAGATAGAAACAAGCGGTTTCTAAAATAGAGATGGAAGGACAAAGGAACTGAAATCACCAAATTTCAGAAAAAACAAACTAGAGCTTATTAAGTCCTGGGTTCATAAGTCTAATTTAGCACACTGATTCACAGTGTTTAACTGAAACATGGATGGATACATATCAAAGAAACAAAACAGATGGTCTGGATAAATGGACTATACAAAGAAAGCCAATAACCAATTCCTTCATTTTTAATAATTTTAGTGAAGATACAGTTTGAAAATACAGTATGAAAATGCCATACAATTTACCCACTTAAATGTTTTACATGTGCCTGGGGCTGTGCAGGCATCATTACACACAGACATTCTCACATTTGTAGCCCTGAACAGTTAGACTGTCCATTCTTCCTCACATCTTCCTAACCCAAAACAGATACTTATTTTCTATTTTCTAAATTTGTCATACTAAACATGGCATAGAAAGAAGTAGGGCCTGTGTAACTGGTTCTTTCCCTTGGAATAATACTTTCAAGACATGTTCCTCGCCATTGTCAAACTACATTTCACTGCATGGAGACAATTCATTTTATCTATTTCTTAGCTGACACTCGAGCTGTTTCCACTTCAGGCTACTATGAATAATGCTACCACTAGGGTCTGCACAAGGTTTTTTGTGGATGTACACTTTTATTTCATTTATATATAATACTATTTCTACTAAGTCCCATAGTAATCTAGCGCTTATAATTTTTTGAAAATTTCTAATTTTCTAATATATACCAGTTTACATTCTTACCAGTAGCATACAAAGGTTCTAAATTTCCCACAGTTTTGTTAAAATATATATATATTTTATATATATA
>NW_022196904.1:29175277-29182185 GCF_008632895.1 Mastomys coucha
TATATATATATATATATATATATATATATATATATTTGTTATTCTAACCACCCTGGTAGGGCACTTCCTGTGGTTTCAAGTTACCAATTCATTTTGTCAAAGTAGAAAGTCAATTGTGGAGAAAGGATGCTATTTTCAAATACAATGTTAAAACAACTGTGCACTCACTCTTAAGAAAAGTGAACCCTGACTTAAACCACATACCTAAAGCAAAATTAACTTAAAACATGAGCAAAATCATAGCTACTGAAGGTAGGTAAAGAACTCTTAAATATAACAACCACTCTAACAAGAAAGGCAACAAAGGACTTCAAAATTAAAAACTGTTCTGGAAAAACACAATCAACTAAGAATGAAAAAACAGGATATAGACAAGAGAAAACATAAGCAAATCATATATTCAGAGGAAGAGACAGCTTCAACATGTGTAACAAACTCTCAAAACCTTTTCGAGTTCCTGAAAAACATAACCCTTTTGGGGCTGGAGAGATGACTCAGTGGTTACATGCACTTGCTGTTCTTCCAGGGGAACCAGATTCAATTACCAGCAACCACATGGTAGGTCAAAACACCAGTTTTCAGGAGAACATGCTCTCTTCTGGTCTCTGTGGTCACAGTCTATATGTGATATAGATATATACATGTAGGGAAAATACTTATACACATAAAAATCAATCTAGAAATATATTTTAAAAAAATTACAGCCCAGGGCTGGAGAGATGGCTGAGAAGTTAAGAGCACTGACTGCTCTTCCAGAGGTCCTGAGTTCAATTCCCAGCAACCACATGGTGGCTCACAACCATCTGTAATGGGATTTGATACCCTCTTCTGGTGTGTCTGAAGACTATGACAGTGTACTCATATATACAAAATAAATAAATCTTAAAGAAAAAAGTCTGCTCATCTTTGATAAGGTAACACATGTTCACTATGAGACCCAGCAGCAGCTCCATTCACACTTGCTACACATGTCCTTCCAAAGCACTGAGAAGATCTATGCATGGATATCAAGGCTACTCGGCAACAGAATCAAATGAGCTCTGATACAAACAATTCAAATAAAACATTAGAGCAAGTAAAAAGCCATTCTCCAAAGAAACAAAAATGCACTTGCAAAACATTCTAGAAAAATGCTAATGAATAGTAATGGAGAACAAATCAGTGATTGTCAAGCCTCAGAAGCTGATACAGAGTGAATCCACACACAAGGCAACATGTGGTATGATCCTGCATCCTGACCTCAGTACTTATGCACACTCATAGTGGTGATGGCTAAGTAGGTCAATGTACATGTCATAGCTCACAGAATAGTATTCCAAACAAAATTTTAAAAGAAGTATGAAAAGATATGTTCTTATTAAATAGCAAAAAGAAAGTTAACACAAAGGGAGGGTGCTGAGCTTGTCCTCTTCCCACAGCTCCAGGTCCCTGAGCTGTGACTGTCAGTCCACTCTGGTCCTCACTATGACCACCTTCTGGGAAGTGGAAAGCGGCAGAAACTCAAGACCTGCCCTGCCTCAACCTCTCAAGTAGTGGGATCACAAGCCTATATCAAGAGGACAAAGCTGTAACTTCTATATGCAAAGACCTCTTTCCACCTTGTCATTACCTGGTCAACAATGAAGCACCTGACTACATGTTTAAGTTGATATTTCTTTTCCTTTAAGAAAAACATAGGGCAGCAGTCCCACCTATCTACAGTCCCGCATCAGCTTCAGTTACCCACCATCTTATATGAAATGGAAAATTCCAGAAAAAAAAATCCTAAATGTTAAATTGCATGTAGGCTGAGAAGTATGATGAAATCTCATACTGAGCAGGGCACCCAGGCCACCAAGCCTCCCTCTGTACAGAACACTTGTCACCTAGCCTGTTTGGTCATCAACTCAAATAGCATAGGACTGCTGTGTTCAAGCAGTCCTTGTTTTAATAATGGCTCAGAGCATAAGAATAACACTACACAGTGGAAAGGCCAAAGAGGATCCACAAAGGGATTCAATTAAGAAAAATGATGAGGGCTGGCTAGATGACTCAGCAGGTAAGAGCACTGACTGCTCTTCTGAATTCGGATCCCAGCAACCACATGGTGGCTCACAACCACCCGTAATGAGATCTGACACCCTCTTCTGGTACGTCTGAATTATGACGGAGCGAGCAGGGCCAGAGCAAGCAGGGCTGGCAGAGGTCCTGAGTTCAATTCACAGCAGCCACACACATGTTGGCTCACAGCCATCTGTACAGCTATAGTGTACTCATACACATAAAATAAATCTTTAAAAAAAAAAGAAAGAAAAAAGATGAATGTTCATCTTAAATATGGAATGAAAAGAATGAGACATTGAAGTTGTTAAGATCTGTAAGATCTATATGCAAAACAAAAAAAAAAAAAAGAAACTCACATTATTCCAGAGCCACACCTCAACTAGGAAAATTGCAACCACCACTCGTGCTAAGAGCCTAGTTAAGATGGAAGCTCCTAGTGAGAGGACTCTGGATCAGCCACCAGGGACTGGATCATATGTACCTTTTATTATTAAGTGTCAAGTTTAACAATACACTTAGACTTTCTCCAGCTATTATACATTAACTACACTGTGAGTGAAAGCCTCTGAACCTTCTTATCCTCTTAGACTCTATGTACTTAGATGTGTCCCTAACAATTTAGATAAATATCTATCCCAATTACACACCTACACTTGATTCACAATTAGTCTCCAACAATAGTTTCCAGAACTTCACAGAATACATGAGTTTTCCAACTAGTACCCATTCCTGGATAACTGAAATTATTTCAGCTTTAGAAAAGTCAGCTGAATTTAGTATAATGACCTCATTTATACAGGAGAGTCCTCAAATTTATTTTCAAATACACATTTGCTAGAAGGTTAAAAGCAGATAGGGATGATATACCAAATTTACAAATGTTATTATAAAAATATCAGACTAGAAATTAAATAAGCTTACTGTCATAATGCAACCAAGCCAGAGCTCAAAGTCATGCATCCAGGTATATATACTGAATAAGAAACCGGGTAAACGAAAACAAAATGGCCATACAAGATGCGGCAAGACGTCAAGTTACCTACAAGCAACACCTTTCCACATCTGGTCTTTTTAATAAATGAAAACGAGATTTCCTACAAACCAAAACCACATTTAAAATGTCCTAACTTTTATAAAGAGGAATATTTCTGATTTCATGACAAAGAAAATAAATTACTCCTGCGTCCCAGAGTATTAAAAGCAGAGGCATATGAAGCAACAAGACAACAAGCACAAGTATAAAATGTCCCTAAATCCTGTCTCAAGGTCTATCCAGGGAGTGTTGTAATGCCTCTGTTCACAGTTCATACCTTTGTAAACACGGCAAGTGGGAAGTATTTCCAACCTCCATTCTCAAACACTGCTTATCCTTAGATTATCTATAATCCAGAACAGCAAACAGCCTGGACTAGCAAGTCTGACAGTTCTCCGGTCAGAGCATCCCCAGCTCTGGAGCCTGTGAACTGATACAAACACAACAGAGAACAGAACATCTTCACAAGAAGTACCTACGTTCTTTCCGATGCTCAACTAAACCCACAGCCTGTTTTGCTGAGCACTTTGCAAACCAGTTGTCGCCAAGTAAAACAGTGACTTCATTAGTGTGGACAAGTTTTCCTGGCATGAAGGCAAGAGGGCCGAATGGTACCTATTGATTTAAAAAAAAAGATAAAAGAAAAGCAAAAATTTTAACATATATTTTTAAAACATTTAGCATGAGAAACCCTATATTACTGAGTTCTTACCTATGCACTACAAAAAATAAAATGTCAATTTCCCAGAATTTAACACTGTATTAAAATTTTACCAGGAGCTTTTGGTTTTTCACCTCTCTTCACTCCTGGTCCCCCCCTCCTCTCTCTCTCTCTCTCTGTCTGTCTATTTCTCATCTCATCTCATCTCATCTCATCTTATCTCATGGCCCAGCTCAGTTTAGACCCTTCCAGATGTCTCTGGCTGTTCTCTCCCTCATATCTATAATAAAACTGGTCTCAGCCACAAAAAAGGAAAGAAAGAAAGAAAGAAAGAAAGAAAGAAAGAAAGAAAGAAAGAAAGAAAGAAAGAAAGAAAGAAGTTACCAGAAAAATCTATAGAAAATTGTACTAGGCTAATAAGTCCAAGTTAAAACAGGAAAATAAATCCACAGCATACTTCCAAGACAGCTCTTAGAAGAAAGTAGCGCTGTCTATGAATGTTTACATATTTCGTTAATCCTTAAGTCTAAATGAAACCAAAACAGTAATAAACTGTTGTCATTGAATACTTTTTTTGATACCTAAAACTATGTTTTGAAGGTAGGAACTAACAGTTGTATTTATCTACCTATCCATACCTAATCTATGACAGCACAACAAATCCTGAAGCACACTACTGTAGTAGTGGAAGCTGCAGCCAAGAGCTCAGCACAGACTGTGTGTCACAGAGGAAGGTCATTCAAAAGGAAACTATCAACACCTCTCATATAAAAATCAATGTTCTGGGGTTTAATTCCATGACTTACCAGACATTATGGCTTACTCTTGCTTTGGCTAACAGGAAATAACTGAATACATATTCCTATCATAATTAGTTTATATATAAAGGAAATAACTGAATGCCATATTCCTATCATTATTAATTTATATATATAAATATATTTACATACCAAATGTCACATTTTTGCTAATATTTGTTATTAAACCATAAGAATATACACAATTATATACAAATTATTGTATTGGTTTTGTTTCAAGGCTTAAGAAAACAAACCTTCCTTACTAGGGAGACACCTTTAACAGCATACAGTTTGTGAACTGTCAGACATAGCAAAGGGAAATCCTATATTTCACCATTAGACTGTCTATATCAAACAACATATGACTCTAAAAGGAACACAGTGAACATACCATGACGTCGTAAGACAACTTGTCAGGCAAGGTCCTCAGCCTCTCTTGAAGAGCACTATAGTCATTGTCTACTTTCTCCCTGATGAGGAAAACACCAAACACAAAGTGAATGCATAGACCAGAATCCCATTGGCTGCACCCAGCAGTTTACACCACTAAAAGTTTACAAGGTTCAGCAATGGCATTGTTTTCCCATACATTCACACAGAAATGAAAACTCGTTCTGAAATAGAACACTCACATCTTGACAATTAGCTTCTTAAGGCTGGAGATGGTCTAGTCTAATACACTGTCAAAATTAAGGAAATGTGAAGGGGGCTGATATTTAGAAGGAGCCAGGAACTCAAACTGAAAAAAACAATATATATGTGTGTATATATATATATATATATATATATATATATATATATACACACACACACACACACACATATATATACATATATACACACACACACACACACACATATATATATATACACACACACACACACATACACATACACACACACACCTACACACCCATACCCCTTCTGAGTACACAAACAGATTGTACAGTAGAGCCTGTGGACACTCGATGCATCAGGTACTTCAGTCCTTATCAAAAAAGTTAAGCTCAAAACCTGGGGTCATCAACTCTTCTTATGTGAACAAGGTAAGAAATCCAGTCAAGAACACACACATACACTCACACACAAATGAGGCAGCAGTAATGCAAAAAGCATTTCAACTAGTCTCTGAAATCTGTTTCAGGGTGTATCAAAACAGAGCTGCTAGCCAGTCATAATGGCTCATGCCTGTGACCCTAAAACTAGAGAATAGGAGGCAGGGGGATCAGGAGTCATTCTTGGCTGCATAGTGAGTTCAAAAGCTGTACTCAAAGCTGTTCAAAAGCTGGCTAGGTTACATGAGATCCTGTCTCAAAGAAAATAAGGGAGAAAGGGAGTGGGGGAATCCATTTAAACAACCCTAAGATGTGACTCAATGTGACCTTGCTGGAGCAGAGAGCAGCATGTGTCCAAACTGTTCCTCCACAGGCTTCAGCCTCCTGGGAATCAATCACCCTTCTTCCTGAGCCGAAGCATTTGCCTACACTGAGATGAAACTTCTTTGGAAGTCAAGTTTCCTAAGGACTTTTTGCTAGGATAGAGGCTGCAAAAAATTCTAGAACACTGAACTATCCTCTTAAAAGATAACAAAAACAGTTAAGTTCACCAAGTAATTTAAATGAACATATACTGTCAGACTAAAATTTATCCTGAGTACCATGTAGGTAATCACCCAAATACTAAAAATGGCTCTGCTACAAGTCGTGGCATTGCCGTTGGTTTACTCCTTAGCTCTACTACAGCAGTACTAGCATAAAAAAATTATCCACTCTGTCTTAAGATCTCAGAGAATTTCACGTGTGTTGCTATTTATCCTGAAAAAACTAAACCTCCTGCAGTAATGTCACTCACCATTTTTCTCTCATACAAGGTAGCACAGAAAGAAAACAGGAAAGAAACACTGGAGAGAGTCAATCTCCTGTATCCTCTCAAAGCAGACACCCAGCTAACCAAGGTCTTCTTACTCTCACACAAACTCTCATTTTCTAAAGTTCAAGTACTCTATATAAACTCTCCCCAAAACGCTTATCTATTAAAAAAAAAAAAAAAAAGCTTATCTACAAACTGTCTACTATGGAATTTCTTTTGTGTATGTCTATGTGAGAGAGTGCACAGGCACATGTGGAAGCCAGAGATCAACACTTGAGTCTGCAATCACTTTCCACCTTACTTTTGAGATGAGGTCTCACCAATTCAGCTAGACTGGCTGGCTAGCAAGCTCTAGGGGTCTTCCTGACTCTGACTCCCCAGAACTGAGGCTATGGGTGCACACCCATTTTTTTTTACATGGCACTGGGGATCAGAACTCAGGTCTTTCCTGCTTGTACAGCAAGCATTTTACTGACAACCACCTTCTTAGACCCTGTTATTG
>NW_022196904.1:29182433-29196159 GCF_008632895.1 Mastomys coucha
GAAATCCACCTGCCTCTGCCTCCCAAGTGCTGGGATTAAAGGCGTGCACCACCACCACCCGGCTTGTTATTGTATTTCTTAAATAAATTATCCTTTAGGGTACACTTTTATATGGATAGGATGGCAAAAAGCCTTCATGCACAGGACTATACACCAGGACTAATGCAGAGAGTGAATCCCAGCCTTCCAACTCCATGTACACAAACTAGCCTTAGCTTCTTCCAAGTTAAAACTGGAAAAATACCTGTTCACAGGTTCATAATTTCAGAAAAATAATTTTCAGGAAAGATTATTAAGCACTAAGATAAGGTCCCACTTAACTTAGTCCTTCAACTGGATAGTGTGACTTACTGAGAGGTAAGAACAGCTGAGTGTCACCATTCAGAGACTTTGGAGACAGGGTCGATATGAGCAATAAACAAGAAGATGTGATATAGTACCAACATATCCCAGATGCTCATTAATCTATGGAATACTAACAGCCTCTGTGATTCAGACTGAGACTGTGTAAACGCTCAAGGACTATCCATACAGCAGCTAATGCTTCTGATTAGCTCCAATTAAAGTTAGCATTCAGCATGTCTTACATTGGTAGTCGTACCCACAAAAAGGGACTTCAAAAAAAGTAGTTTCATGTGCCCTCAGAGAACAGAAAGTTCAACCAAGGTAATGTCAGCAATCAGAATTTCCAAATGAATACTCAGCTTTAACCTTCATTAATAATTCTCTCTAGAACAAAAATGTGGACAAACTAGAAAAATCTAATCTAAGACTGGAGTTGCTATTTCTATATTTTGAGTTATTTTTCTAAAGCAGAAAAGGAAAGTGGAAGATGATTTAAAGTGCAGCAATGCAGAAATACTTTTTGAAAGGAGGTTAGCTATGTACCTTGAAGAAATCCCTGACAACCATTCTGGACAAAATCTCCAGGACCAAGAACTTAACCAAAATGTGATCTCCATAACCCTCTAACATACAAGACCAAGGATCCCTTTAAAACATCACATGCCTATGCAGCATATATGCAATTTGCTTAAATGTAGGAGAGTCTGCCTACAATGTATACAGTGCCCAAGGAGGACAAAATGGTGTATCAGATCCACTGGGGTAGAGTTGCAAGCAGTTATAAACTACCATATGTGTTTTGGAAGCTGAATCCAATTCCTATGCAAGAATAGTAGGAGCTTTTAGCTGCTGAGCCATGTCTCTAGCCATAAAAATTCAAGTTGTCTTTCTTTATTTCCCCTTTCAACAGGGTTCCTCTGTTTAACAGCTCTGGCTAATCTGAAATTCACTTTGTAGACCACGCTGGCCTCAAACTCACAGAGACCCACCTGCCTCTCTCTTCTAAATGATGGTATCAAAGGTTTTTTTTTAATTTTTTAAATGTCCATGTTTTTAAATATGGACGTTTTGCCTTCATATAAGTCTGTGCACCATATGCATGACTGGTATTCTCAGAAGTCAGAAGAGGGGACTGGATACCCTGAAACTATAGCTACAGATGGTTGTGAGCCAGCATGTAGGTTCTGGGGATTGAGCCTGGGTCCTCTGCAAGAGCAACAAGTGTTCTAAACCACTTAGCCATCTTTCTAGCATCAATACAAGTTGTCTTAATAACTAATGTTAAAGATTAGAAAAGATGAGCAGAGTCTTTTTTGGACCCCCAATATTAACAGATCTCTGTCAACTTTATTTCCTGAAAACATAAATTTTAGGTGCTTTAGTCTTACTAAAATATAGCAACCAAGAGATAATTACCTAAAATACTGTTTCTTCAAATGGAAAACAAAGCCTAGGTATAGTTAGAGCAAGCCTCTCACACCCACTTACTCCTATTTTTGTCTTCACTGTATTTGACAAAGATTACATTCAGTACAACCATCACCCTTTTTCCTGGTTTTACAGACTGAACCAAGGGTTTCGTGCATGCTAGGCAAAGGCTCTACCACTAACTTACATTCCCAGCCCTCTTTTTATTTTTTTTATTTTGAAATAGGGTCTCACTAAATTGCCCATACTGACCCTGAACCTGCTATCCTCCTACCTCAGCCCCCTGAGTAGCTGGGCTGAATGGTCTGTGCCACCAAGATTACCAGCCTTCAATTCTAAACTTCAAGAAGCCTTCTTCATACCAAATAGCTTCATGTAATAGTCTTCATAGAAATAAGAATTATAATCTAACTGAATGTTTAAAAAAAAAAAAAAGCTTATTTTGAACCTTCCTGGCCATGTCTATATGTCTCTGTGAAACACCTTTAGTTTTAAAAAAGGCAGCAGCAATGAAGGTATATAAATAGCCTTAACCTTAAAGCATTAAGATCAGGACAGACCCTATGGGAAATATTTATTTTCATAGAAGTGTAACAAGTCTGAGAGAGCAAGCTAAAGCTAAATGAAGTGTGTGTGTGTGTGTGTGTGTGTGTGTGTGTGTGTGTGTGTCTGTGTGTGTGTCTGTGTGTGTGTGTGTGTTAAAAGATGAAGTATGTCAATGACTGGCTCTGAAATGCCTCAGAAAGGACAGATTAATGAGTAAGACGGGTGGTATATAATCAAGGTTCACCTGCACAGTCCAATTGTTCCGTGCAGGTGAAGAATCTGGTAACTGATTATTTAAAGGGATACAGAAGAGCATGAAAAAATAGTCCACAAATTTAATCTTTCTGTTATGGGAAAACCACTTTTGTAAAGAGGAAGTAAGCACTATACCCCTTGTTCCAGGCAGGTGACAGGCTCTCGTCTCCACCTTTAAAGGGATGAAATGAACTCTCTGCTTAGAAGAGCAGAATCTTCCAACTGTACTGAAGTAGCAAGAAAACTGGCAGAAAATTCTAGCACTGAACTGTCTTCTTGGAGGAAGTCTCCCAGCATTTCTTTCCCTTTACCTAACCTGATAAACAAACATAACAGCAGAAAACACACAATACTGCAAATATGTGGGTTATAATCTATAGCCAAAATTTGTCTCCAAGAAACAATGAGCTTCGGAAATAGGAGTCAACAGAAGCTACTTAGTTCATCGTCACCACTTCAGAACTATCCCAGAAGCATTTTAAGAAGGTCTACTCTCATTTCAGTTCACTAGATAGTCACCACTCCTCTGCAACAAGGCCCTGGGCTACATCACAGAGGCCATCACTCAAACCCAGCAGGCCTTTCTAAAATTCACAATCCATCTGCATTAAAGTTGCATTGGCTTGAAGGGTCCCTGGGCCACCTCTAAAATTAAGAAAATAAAGAAAAGTTCAGTTCAGGCATGATACAGGCAGAAAGATTATCATTGCTAAAGTAAGAAACGACAACTTTGAAGAAAGTGTCCTATTAAGTCTAAGGAAGTTGTCAAGATACATAACAAAATATGAACATTCTTGAAAGGAACAATTTTTCCTACAAACTAGTGGGGAAAATAATGCTCCTCATTCACAATTTAAATGTATTTGTATGAACTCAGAAGCATTGTTACCTTTTTTTCCTAAATGGTCACAGCAAAATGCTTAGTGACTTCACTTAACATCTACCCAAAAATAAAGTAAGGTAAAATGGAGACATATTCCTTTTTATAACTGCATCATACCTAAAAGCTTACCTCATCAGAATGTTTGCAATCCAACACATGTTCCTAGTGTTTCATGATGTCATGAATCATCAGAAAACATTAAAAATAATCTTTAAAAAAGTCAATTATTAGCCGGGCGTGGTGGCGCACGCCTTTAATCCCAGCACTTGGGAGGCAGAGGCAGGTGGATTTCTGAGTTTGAGGCCAGCCTGGTCTACAGAGTGAGCTCCAGGACAGCCAGGGCTATACAGAGAAACCCTGTCTCGAAAAACCAAAAAAAAAAAAAAAAAAAAAAGTCAATTATTTTTCAAAATTAGTTTAACAATTATTGAGAGGCAGATCCAACTACCAATCCACTAGATTCCCTTCCATTTAACTGTGCACTGGCTCCAGCTCAAGGGACACACAGTGAAGTTGCAAGAGACAATATATTCCCATGTTGTCTCCACAGCTACCACATAGACATGTGACCTGAGATTTGTCAATTATCCTAAATGCCTTTGCTCTAAGAATACAATCAGATGTGAATTAAAAGTAGGGGGATGCTCTAAAATTACATAAAAGCACACTGGTCTTTGAGAGAAATCACCAAGTTGCCAGTTTACATGTAATTTTTATGCCCTATTCATTTCCCTGACTTCTTATAACTGATACAAGTTCCTGTTATGAGTTAAAGGGAGGAACACATCAGAAAAGAAGAGAATTATCTCTCAACCTAAATATTTGTACCAGGTTCTACTTAAATCTCCTTAATTTGTTGCCTTTAATGCATCAATTTAGGTTTTCTATACTTTGAAAATCATTTAGGAAACAATGATCATTACGGCCACCTTGGAGTGGTGATTTTAGCTGCTGTTCCTATGACAAACTGAGAAGAATTCATTTTCTAGAGTTTACAGAGACCTTCACATACTCCCACAGGTCAAAGCTCCTATCAGAGTTTAAAAGAGGAAAATAGTGTCAATACTAGTTCTTAATCTACAAAGTATTTAAAAATCCTCAAAACTATCTTTAACTCAAAAGTGAATAAAAACAACTGAAAAAACTCACCATTTGGTTGAGCTATTGTGAACTACTAAAGAATAAACTACAGGGCTGGAGAGATGGCTCAGCATTAAGAGCACCAACTGTTCTTCCAGAGGTCCTGAGTTCAATTCCCAGCAACCACATGGTGGCTCACAACCATCTGCTATGGGATCTGATGCCCTCTTCTGGTGTATCTGAAGAGAGCAATGGTGTACTCATATACATTAAATAAATAAATAAATAAATAAATATCATTATGTTTTTATAAATAAACAAACAAACAAACAAACAAACAAACTACAAGAATGCCAATCTGTCCAACCTGCATTTTCCTGCACTCAGCAGACACTAATCCCCACAGAATTTAAAGAATGTTAGAATCTGAACTGTTTTTTTTTATAAGTAAATCAATCTTTTTTTTTAAAGATTTATTATTTATTTATTTCATGTATGTGAGTACACTGTCACTGTCTTCAGACACACCAGAAGAGGGCATTGGATCCCCATTACAGATGGTTGTGAGCCACCATGTGGTTGCTGGGAATTGAACTCAGGACCTCTGGAAGAGCAGTCAGTGCTCTTAACCAACTGAGCCATCTCTCCAGCCCGAATCTGAACTGTTATACCTCAAAAGCAGAAGCAGAGCTCTGGACTATGGGAACCCAGCTGTGTGCCATGCACTGGAGTATTTACACAGAAACTTGTGTGAATGTTATCAATACTGTGTGTTGTTCTTATTTGTAAAGAATAAATGAAAAAATAAAAAAACTTCAAGGTGTAAGCTGTGGTAAGAATAGAAGAAACATCCCAGCCGCTCTCTGGACTTAGTTAAGTCACCAGGAGCTGTGAACCAAAGAACTAAGATGCTAGAAACATATCATCAAAGACAGTATTCTAAAAAGTTATAAATGGGACTGTAAAACAATTACTTTTGTGTGTGCATGCATTTGTGTGTCTATACAAACATGTGCAAATGATGGCCACTAAGGACATCAGATATCTGGAGTGGAGTTGCAAGCTACTGGGACCTCACATGAATGGTTAGGAACAGAACTTGTCCTCTGCAAGAGCAGCAAGTTCTCATACCTGTGAGCCATCTCTCGGGGGTGGAGGTGGGGGGATTAAATAATACTGTAAACTCTGAGAGAGAGAAAATCTCCCTATAATACCTCCAGAAACTAATTTTCTTACTTTCAAAAGTATCACTCAAATAGACTCTTAAAAGTAGTAATTTCAAATTATAAGTTAGAAATCATTAAAGAAAAAGAGAAAAATAAATTCTAATCTGAATGCCATAGCACAAATGCACATAACCACTAGACTGAAAGTAATGTTTTAAAAATAGCAGGAAAAAATTAGTAAATTTACCTTTACTATTTTATTATGACCTTTCTATTAATAACTAACCATATATTTACCTTATACTCAGAATAAAAATTTAATTCAGCATAGAGGAGCTAGATCAGATGGCTCAGCAGCTGAGTGCACTTACTGTTCCTTGCAGAGGGCTGAGGTTCAGTTCCCATTACCTACGTCAAGTGACCCACAATCACCTGTTAACTTCAGTTCCAGAAGCCCAAGGCTTTCAGAGGCACAAGGCACACAGGTGATGCACATATACATATGTAGGCACTCAAATATAAAATAAAAACCATTTTCTCTAAAACACTACACACACAGAATCCTCAAACATAATCCCCAAACTAGGGAAAGGGACAGGTGGCATTTGATAATGGGAAAAACAACCACCACCAAAAAAGGGGAAAAAAAAAAAGCTAAAGACAGAGTAAGGGATGTGTATGCACTGTACCCACTCTTCCTCCCTATCATCCCTTAGGGTATTAACTGCCCGACTTCAATGGCAAAAGTAGGTGATATGTCAAGATAATTTTGTGACTGTTCTCTGCTTCATTCAAGGGATGAAGGAAAGGGGGAAAAAGAAAAAGAAGAAAAAAAAATCAAAAGAAGGTTCTATACAAAATAGGACCAAAAATATATCTATTAAATAGGAACTCTGAAAAATTAGCTTCCCAATTTACCAACACTGAAGAATGAAGCCATCATTGTGAATAAGTATTTCTGCAAATATGCAGACCAGTATTTCAGACAAAATAAACCTCATATACACATATATGAAGTTTGTAGTAGAACAGTTTCAGGAATTAACAGGAATTGTTAGAAATATTCAGTGATACTGGATGGGGTAGCTTATACTTGAAATCTTAGTACTTGGGAAGCTGAGGCAGGAAGATAACTGGGTCCCTGGGAGCAGTCTGGGTTCCATGGCAAGTCCCACTCCACCTTGGGATACCAGGTAAGACCCTGTCTTCAAAAAAGGGGGGGTGTTTGTGGGGCAGATTCTTCCCTCGGCAACAAGACAAACATATGCTCATTACAGTTATATATGTTTATGTATGTGTGCATATAATACAAGCATATATACGCTGTTTCCCCTTTTCCTAATAGTAAAGAGGAGTTTTTAGAAAGACTTATGGTCTTCTCTATTCACATGTTTATATTTCCCATTAAATACTGTGACCATACAATGTAAGAGAAACTAGTTTCCCGAATTTTTTTATCCACTTTTCTTTTAAAAAGTAACAAATATCAACCATTGGTTTTACAATTTCTTTTTCAAACTCACATGCTTAAGTGTTTTCAAATTTGTCAAACTTTAAGCTACTCTTTGCAATATTAAACACATGCACAAAGAGAATACTATATTTTCATTTAAGTTGGCTTTATGTAATTTAATACTAGATTTCTTCACTAGCCAAATCCACTTATAAACTTTAAAGAAAATAAGGTGTTTTGTCTTTTTTTTTTTAATTGTATGCATGGTGGTTGTGCACATGAGTGCAGGTACTCAAGGAAGCCAAGGGCACTGGATATCCTGAAACTAGAGCTAGCAGCTTCCTGGTGCCGGTACTGGAATCCCAATTCGGCAAGAGTAGTCTGTGCTCTAACCACTGAGCATTCCCTTTCCAGCCCCGAGCAAGCTATTTCTACACTTTCATTGTATATAATTTATGGTTATAAACAAGACCTCTGTGCACATTATTTGATGATGCCTCATCCATAAGCACTACTTTATTCAAGTCCATAAGCAACACAGAGTAATGAATCTTTCTTGTAAGACCTGGCCAATAGGAATCATTCTTTGTTCCAGCAACAGCAGTCACTGCTTCACAGTCTGAATCCAACTGCCTCTGTAAGTTCCTCTCAACACCATAATGTGGCCTTGCAGCTTCCATGTCATGTAAAGAGAAAGGATGCTAGGAAAATGCCACAAGGACAGAGCAGGCAGAGCTAACAGGCCCCACTAGCCCAGGATGCCCTTAAACTTGGGCAGTGGAATCCTGAGTGCTGTGATGTCAGGCCTGTGCTACCAATGCTAGCTTTAGACTCATACAAACACTGGGAGTAAAGGAAGCAATATTCAAATGAAGCCATTCAAATAAACCATGAGCTGACTGACACTAAGTGACAGACTGGCAGCTACAGGCTGACCACCCTGCTCTACCACCTTCTGTTTAAAAAGCTTCATGACAAACCTTATGGAGACAGGCATGCACAGTTCTAAGAATATGCTGATAAGGCCAACTCCCTGCCTTATTCTTTGCATGACTGGGCATGGTAGAATTCTACTCTAGAATTCCAGCACTCTGGGAAGCTGAGGCAGGAGTGCTGCCACAAGTTCCAGGCCAGCCTGGGACATAGTGGAAGATAAAACCCAGACAGAGAAATAAGGTGGTACAGATATAAAACATTCACAAACATGTACAAAACACTGAGAATTTTATTATTTTCCCTTACTTATGTGATAACTCAAACTTTCCAAAAAGATGTAGAATCTAATCTACAGTGAGAGGTTGAAGACACACTGCAGCCCAGTGAGTCAATGGTAGCATAACTGTCTGGAAGAAAACTACAGGTTCTTAGTGTAAGTGCTCCAAAGACAGACCTGTGACTCCAAAAGGTATACAAGAATTTAAGAAAAAAGACAGATGTAAATAATCCCCCAACATGACAGCTAGCTTTAAGTGGACCCAACAGTAAGCCTCATATTCATATTTAACAAGAAAATAATTGTGTAGCCTGTAGCATCTTATTTTCCTGTGTTAAGTAAAATTAATAGGCAAAAAAAGGGGGGGGTGTTGTTTTTTTTTTTTCCAGGCAGGGTTTCTCTGTGTAGTTCTGGCTGTCCTGGAACTCACTCTGTAGACCAGGCTGGCCTCAAACTCAGAGATCCACCTGCCTCTGCCTCCCTAGTACTAGGATTAAAGGTGCATGCCATCACTGCCAAGCTAAAAAGTTTATTAATTTAAAAAAAAAATAACCTTAAATCATGGCAAAGCTGAAAACCACCATTAGTGCTAACAGAATGCTGTGTAATTCTTATCTACTGGGTTCAAATATCCTTTTTTATTTGCTCTTATCTGAACAAATACTATTAATTCCTTAGTTCACCAGAGTCCTGGAATTTAATTTCCTAGGTAGGTCCTAACAGTTCCAGACTTTCATTCCTATATTTCTACAAATACTTTTACTTTTTGTCCAACATTAAAAGAGAGAGAGAGGGTATTCTGAAGCCTGAGTTGTATTCTGTTTGTCTCTAAATAAAAGAACCCTTTTAACTTACATATCAACACTTCTAGGAAAAGAATTGTATCTTTAAAATCGTTTATTTAGCTTTTCTTCTTATATTAGCAGATACCCACAAAGACCAGGACATAACTACCTAAACTGCACTTTAGATTGGCTAATGTCAGAGTCAAAAAATTAAAAGCAACATGCTTTTTAAAATTGTATCTAAGGCATGCTTAAGAGTGGCTCCAGTCTCTGAATCCTTCTCTTTTTATTCCAATATGCCAGCCAATTGTACACAAATTGCCTTATTTCTCTGTTTAGTCTCACTAGGAGCCCCTCTGTGGCTGGATCTTTAGGTTGCAAACATCAGCTCAGCCTTGTCCATGGCAGGAAGGTCTTCTGTCAGAAGTTGTGAGATGTAAAGATAGCACAATGCCAAGCCTTCAGATTCCTAGTGCCTGACTTTTTTAAGACAGTGAACACTTTTGTTTCAACTTCTAAACATAAAAAAATGAATCCAGAATTTACTGGTCATTCAGATCCTGGCAATATCTATACTATATACATATTCTCTTTAAAAAACAAACAAAATACTGTTACCTAAATCCTGTCAGAAATGATTCAGAGCAGAAAAAAATTAATAAGGGAAAAAGAGTTGCTATCTTTAACATACAGACAAGGTACAATAAACTTTAAATTACTCCACAGGCACATGTACCAGCAGCCTCTGCAGTGTAGAAGCCTTTTAGCACACTGGAAGTGTGACTGAGGGTCTGAGGCTGCTCTGCCACCAGAATTCTGCCTGTCACTACTCTCAAAACCTGTACATGGTGGTGCTGTTTATAAATAAAATAGTGGAGATAAAACAACCACAGATTTCACCTTCACTCATTCAACATAAGTCCCTATTGTGTGCCAAACATGGAAGGAAAGCCTGTGTAAATAAAAAGGTAAAAACATGTTGTTATCCCCAAGAACTCTCTTCCAAGAGGAAGGATCTCACTAAGCTACCTAAAAGCAACTTGTTAGTTCCAGGTTCATGTATGCTGGGGTCTGTTCAGAGTGAATTCATCCCTTATTTCATAAACTTGTTACCAAAAACAAGACGCACATGTCCACAGAATGAAATTGCTTCTAAGGGTTACTCATAAATAAGTCACTTTGGCCAAATCTACAAAAGAAAAGCCTTCTCTGGCCAAGGTCTTGCACACGCTTCACATTTTAAGCTGAATTGAATACATAGTGCAAAGTGAACAGTCCATTATGGAAATGCTGACAGACCTACACCACCAGTGGATGCAATTACAATGCTGCATTTATTGAAAATTAATGAAGTCCCGGATTTTTATTTATAAAGTGGGTATTATTAGTTTTAGATTGGTTTCTGCAAGCCAATAGTCCAAATTGAATAAGATGATGGGTACAGATTGCACTGATCTTCACTCTTATCCATTGCTTGCAGCCTATGTGCATTTAAACCAAAAACATTTGATACACACTAACTATAAATTATTTCCTTGGAGATCTCTCAGGCATGAAGAAAATGCCTTTTAAAATAAATTTAAAATATTATATGCTTGATGGTGTATAACCGAAGGTTTAATCTCCCCACTAAAGGGGCAGTTATGACGATTTTGCAATAACCCTGCAGACAATAATCAGGACAGCTCCTGTTGTTCTCTCAGTAAAATCTTCGTAAACACAGCATGGATAGACTGTAATTTGATATCTGTAAGATCAACAGCCATACCTCATGACAACTCCTAATATAAGATTTTATTCACCATTAAATTGAGCATTTCCCTCAGAAGCGATAGAAGAGAAAGCACATTATTTACCAGGCATTGTCCTATTAACTATAGATTAGCACATCAAAACAGACATGCTTTCTTTCTCTCTTAAAAAGAAGAAAAGAAAAAAAGAAAAAAGAAAAAAAAAGAACAGGCCATAAAGCAGGCTCTAAAATGCAGATTGATTAGCTTTTCAAACTTGGAAAAATCTGTGCCCTATTTCCAACATTATTTTTTTAAACAATTGATTCCAATTATTTTCTACTACAAACAATAAGAAATATCCTCAGAGTTGTTTTTAAAGTCTCAGTTTCTACTTCAAAATGAGAATACTAGTATTTGATTTTTTAAAATTAAAAGGTGGCAAAACTTTAGAGAATTGATAAATATGTAACTCAGAGAAGGGTTAAAGACAATGTAAATTAGTATCAAAAGCATTCAAAATGGAGATCACCAAATTTCAATTGCTGCTTTCTGGCTCTCTCCCAGACACATACATGTATACAGGCACATGCATACAAACACACACATGCATACACTTACCCACATACCCCAGTATATATTATTATTCAAATACAACTGACTTCCTCCATATTTCAGAATTATAATAAAGCGTGTTTCACTCACCAGTGTTGGATTTTCTCTTGGCAGTTAGTGACCACCTGTCATGAAAACAGACAACTGCTCATGAAAACACAAGGCTAGGAACAGAGATAGAAAATCAGCCAGAAAACTACAACAGTGTCTAAACAGATTCACTAACATCTCCGTGTACATTTTTATTTGTCATGAGGTACAGAGATGGGGATGTTGGTTTTTAAGCAGTGTACTTTATCACAGCCCTCTAACGCAGGCTGATAACTGCAGAACAAATTACAGCTTTCCAATTCAGACTCTGGTACAAAACCTGCTTCATAACTATTAGGTGACATATGATATAAGATAACTAGCATTTTGTACAATCTACAGACCATTTTCAATGTTACATATTTTCTAGAACACACAAATATTATAAATAACAAGGAACCAATGTAACATCCACAGCTCAGCAGGAAAAAAAATGACAGTAGTGAAAATATTTTATTTTGTCAGCTTATCTCCAAATGTTTTCACCTGTGATTTTTATTCTGATGTATTAAAAATGAACTTATTTTTCTACTATGTTTTCAAGAAGAAATACTTGGGATAACAGGATGCTCTGAACAGCTCATTCCCCCTACCAGTAAATTAAAATAAAATTATATAAACTTGATATCTAGTCTAAGCTGTTTATAATACTACAAGAATGGAATTAAACATAAAAGTTACTTGCTTTCCTTTAAGATATTTCAGTAGATTTTCAAATACTTAAAAAAAATACCTTTCTATTGGCAAAGAAAAAAATATGATTAGAAAAATAACACAATTAACATTATTTTCACAAACTGCTAAATCACCTATTTTTTAACAAAATGTTAAATACTAGAGTGCCATTTTAGAGACAGAGAAACTAAGGCACAGAAGGTAGAATGCAGAGGTCACATGGGAAGACAGCAGCACGGCCTGGCTGCGGCTCCAGCTCCAGGCTTTCAGAACCAATCTCCTTGTATATGCAAAATGTTTCACTCCAAAAATCACAATTTAAGGGTTGTCACTAAATTCCTCTATTGTAACATTTAATTACTGAAATAAATGTCCTCCCTTTTGGACATTTTAAATACTAAGGTAACAATCTTGAATCAAAAGACATGATGTAATCAGATACCCAGCCACACTGCACATTAACTCAGCATAAAAAGTCCCTACCAAATGAAGATCTACAGTAAATATCAATCACACAGCAACACTTAATAATAGTGGCAATATATAATAGAGCACTGACTTAACATCTGGAAGATTCCACTAAAGCCACATCAGTCCATCTCACTGTTTCTGATCAGGCAGTAATTATAAAAGACAAACAAATTAAATGTAAATTTAAAAAAAAAAAGAAGTTTCTTTTTAAGAATCCCATTAAGATGAAACCCAAAAACAGTCAGGGTGTTTCCAGTCCTAGCACGAGTGTTTCCAAGCATGAAGAGCCAAAAGCAAAAAAAAAAAAAAAAACCCTGCAACCCATAAGAGCAGAGTGTTCATTAACCTCTACATGATAATCCTTTCGTAGCTGCATATTAACTAGTTACATATTCATAATCATTTACATTATTTAAAGGACCTTCGATGAAATTTTCTAGGCTATATCCATTAGTGATGGTGTTAAAGGTTATGGAAGATAGTCTACTTAATGTTTCCAGGAAGCCTTTTTAATTAGTAAATATGTAAATTTGGCACACATGCTTTTCATGTTTAAAAACAAGCCACTGGTAGCATGGCATGTGTTCTTGCCATCACCCACACAGCTACTCTGCCTGGTTCTGGTCACGCTGCCCTACTCCTCACCCCTTTTCTTTCCTAAAATAGTCTCCCTAAGCAAATATTCAAAGACAGACCAGTAACAAAACTCCATTTCATAATATACACACGACATTCTCACTACCAAAGTACTGCTTTACATGTTCAGTTTTTCTGGGTTCCACACTTAGAACACCAGATATACTGCACAAACAGACATAGGACTCTGGAAATCAGAGGAAAGTTTTCAAAGAAGGCAGATGTGGAAATGCATGGAGTAACTGGATAGTGAGTATCTTATGGCCAAGTTTAGATATTTGTAAGCATCTTTTTAAAATATATATTTATATAGCATTTATATAATATACATATATATATATATATATATATATAT